>NC_046651.1:2637475-2960801 GCF_900324485.2 Mastacembelus armatus | reverse complement strand
AGAGAAGTATGGCCAGCGGGCTCTAGGGCCACAAGGCCAAGCTCACCTGAATGGCTGCATTCCACTGTCACACCAGGTGGCAGGTCACAAATTCGGAGTGGATAAAGTGGGTAAGTAAAGATCAAACATATTTACCCACATTACTCTGAAAACAGAAGCCCTTCTTTTATTCATGAAGACCCGGTCACTGTATTTTGCACCGAATGCATTATATGAACTGTTTGATCTTGTTACAAATCACCCAGTTTTTTCCCGTATTGCCATCCATTGTTCTAGATCCGTTAACTACAAGTAAAGGATGAAACCCTTTCTTCTGTTTGCAGTCTAATGTATTGCGAACCAAAGATAAAGAAATACTTCAGAAACTATCTTAGCACTTACAATAAGTTTGTCACCAAGAGCAGTAAATTGCAGGATTTTTAATACAAGTTACACTCAAGTAATGTTTTTCTTTATATAGACCGTAGCATGTACTTTGTATTCATGCACCAGTGGAAATGAAGTAGAATATGTGCCTAATTTTCTTGGTCTGAATACCTAACAGTGTCACTGTTGAACTACAATCATCCCACACTGATCGTACAGAGATCTGTGGCCCTTATTTGTGACCATTGGGAATCCATACTTTGTGTTCTCCCTCTCTTTCTCTCTGTGGTCTTCACCTGGCACAGAGTGAGTCTGACGCATACAGAACACCTGACATTATAAAAGCCTCCATTGTGTTTTTAGGTAAGGTGTTGAACTGTATTGATTTGCAAGATACAGTCAGCAGCTGCTGTTGGTCCACTCAATATTTTAATAAATTGCAGTCCGAAAGTGTTTATGCTGTGAGACACATGGGACACTTTTAAGAGTCCCCTGTTGCATGCAGCCAGGACACATCTGTCCAATATTAAAATATCTTTGGATGAAGTGTTATAGTTTTACTAGACTATCAGGACAACAAAAGTAATATTATAAAATAAGTAGCTTGTTTAGGTGACATATTAGCTGAGGACTTCGTGTCCTCTTATGACTTAGATTCTGGTGATGGGAGACTCAGAACATGTCTGCTTAAATGTGGTGCATAAAGACACCGTGTAACTTCTCTTTGTTGTTAGAAGGTTATTAATAAATATGATGTCATTGCTTATTAACATACTGCAGTCTTTGGCCCTATGATTGGGCAATACATCTTGTTAAGTGAGGCTCAAACAAATGCCCATGTTGGTATGTACAGTATCAAACTGTGACCCAATAACCAGACTAAAACCATTATTTTATATCCTTGTAGTGGAAAACGAAGTAGGATTACACAGATAATGGTGTTAGGTATTGGGTCGTAACCTCAAGTACTCATACTCAACGATACAATGCACCAATCCCACTTTATGGCAGCATTAGGTTTACCTGACACTGGGTGAGCAGGAAATTGAGCAGAGTGGTTTGGCAATAACTTAAGATAACTGACTGACCAATGTAAAGTCATGACCCAGATCTGCTATCTGTCAGTCAAGGTAGATACCGGAGAAGGAGTGTTCATAGTGTAAAACACAGAAACCTGTTTGCTTTCATTCCTCATGGGGAATTACACTCATTTCCTGGACACTAACCTTAACCATAATTAAGCACGACTTGCATATTCCTAACACTTTCCCTAACCCTACCTTGACCATCACATTTTAACTTTAAGCCAATTACACTATCTAAAGTTCAGCTCTTTATATGGTATCTGGTTGAAATGAAGAAGGCAGCGTAATGTAAGTATATAAACAGGTTTTAGACCCCACAATATGAATTAATTCTAGAGGCCTACACGAACACGCGCGCGCGCACACACACACACACACACACACACAGTGACGTTGACATGAGGTTGAATTTTACTTGACACAGCAATGCTCAATATGTGCAACAAAATCCAGTAGTGACAGAGAGAGCATAAGCAACTTAAAAACTGACCCTTGAACAAGCAGAGCAGAAACTTACAGAAATGCAATGTCTTTACTCCCCTGATTAACTTGTTCTCCCACTGATTCTATGCGGTGCTTGTTATGCTAATTTTAGTGTTCTAAACAAGAACAGCAAATTTTTTGTAGCTGGTGGTTCACTCTAATGAGATGTGTACATAAAAATTAATTGAATTCTTGTGGACTGAGAGCAAGCAAATGAGGCAGCTGTTCTCGGCAGCAGAGGAGAGTGTGATGCTACACTTTAGCAAGCCTAATGTAAGTGTATGCAGCTTTTATAATTACAGTTTTAAATTACTGACTGTGATATAATTTGGGTGGAATTCAGTAGTTCTCTTCGTTGAGATCAATTTCCAAGGGCAATGGATGCAGAATAAACCGGAGAAATCAAGGATATAACGTTTGTGGTAGAGAGGCTAGTGAACTACTTTTGTTGTTTTTGCTGTAAAAACATGAGAATACATGGTGTTATAACCAGTTCTGTGCATGTATTTGAATGGAGTAAATAGCAAAAACCAGTTGTAGGAAGATTTGCGGATTTAGGACTGGCTCTGGATTTGGATAATGTTTCTCACTGGATTAAAAAACATTATGAACAATTGCCTATGTGCACGGCTTGTTTAAATCTGATTGGATGACTGGAACGTAAAGCCCGGCCCATTGCAGATAAATGGCTGTGATTGGCCTGGCTTTGAGACCAGAGGAAAATACTCTCTATTGTAGGGGGTCAAGACTAGAGGGTGACACAGCCGTGGATTTTTACTTCTCCAGTCCCACTCCCACAAAAAAAAAAAAAAAAAATCCTGTCCCATCCCAATCCCACGAAAAAACCTGGGGAAAAATCTCGTCCTGTCCCAATCCCAGAAGAATGACTCCCATTCTCTCCCACCAACATGCATACGCATACGTGGGAAAACCTTCTTCTCTTATATTATTGGTGGTTGGCATTGGCATACCAACTTGGTGCATTACCACCACCAAGGGTTACGGGTGTGTGGAGCGTGTCATTTACCAGCCACATCAAAGCAAACAGGAGGAGAGCATACAGAAATGGGGCAACTAGAATTGAGTTAAAAAATATATAGTTTATTTATATAAAAGGTATTTGTGTATAAAGTTGGGTATCATTGGCTGCGTCTGAAACCGCCTATCTAGTAGGTACTCCATGTGAGTAAGTATGTACTTCTTGACCGTTAAAACAGTACGTTCTATATGGTATGAATAAGGTTAGTATGAATGGAATTCAGACTACTACAGCCATGTTGATGTTGTCACGTGTCAAGTGTCGTCACAACCATGCAAATATTTAAAGAGCCCACTGTACTGCACGGCAATTTTTAAATTCTGTTAAATTTTCTAATCTCATTAAACTATTTAAAAACAAAGATCTCCGCTAAAACAGCTGTTATCAAGCTGGTGTAACATTACAGCACTGACGTTAGCTTGATCTGCTCAAAAATAATGATTAAATATCTTTTTACAGCAGATTCACAAAATCATCTCCTCAGTTTACATTGTTTAAACTTTCATTAATCAGCCATTTATTTAAATTATGCTAAACAAGTGCAATTTAACCATGACAATGTTTTTCCCTGGTTTACGCTTTCCGCCAATTCCCTCATATGACGTCTCCTCTCCCATGGCATCTGGGATAGCAAAGGTACTTCTCGCCTACTGTTTTTCATATACTACCAATTGGAACATAGTACTCGACTCGCTAGTTTTTGCATACTATATAGTAGGTAAGTATGCAATTTCGGGCGCAGCCATAGTGTTTATTACGGTTCCCCATCCCGCTCACTCCCGCTGGCATTTTTTCCTGTCCCCTCCCAATCACGTAATTGGGATTTTGTTTCCCCGCAGGATTCCTGTGGGATTCCCGAAAAAATGTCAGCCTTTAGTCCAGACCCATATTCTTTCGCTAAGAAAGGATTGTGTCTGGCTGGCCAGGTTAGGACTTCAGACATCAGCTTCTTACATGTGATTGGAATGGTGGCAAGTTTTGAATGTCAGCAATAGAACATGGAATAATGGACTTTCTAAATTGTTATGGTAATTGTCATTTTTATCATAGAAAGGTTGCATAGTTATTAAATACTTGTATCAGAAATCACTAAAATTGAACTTCTTGTACTCGTTTACTAGTACTAGTTTAGTTTTGGTGCATCCATAATAAAAGGTGGTCCAAACTCATATGTGGATCATTTTTAGTGTGAAAGCAAAGCAAATAAAGCAAATGACTGATTAGTGCTGGGCGATAAAACGGTATCAGTATTTATTGACGGTACACCATTGTCGATAACGATAAAAAAAAAGTTCGGTATGAAGCGCTATAATTTTACTAAAATGCGGCTGGCTGAGCGCGCTCCTTGGGTGAATCTCAACAGCCTATCAGATGTTCCGATGAATGAGCGTGCTATGAGTGACAAGCAAACAGCCAATAAGCTTAAGCAGCCACGCTGCGTTGCTCTCGGTTTGGGTTGCCCCCTCAGGGCAGAACAACACACGCGAAAATGAGTGCCGTGCCTAGCAGCAGTGAGGAGATTGTGAATAAAAAAGGACGTATCAGCTCGCCAGTGTGGCAGTTTTTTGGTTTCTTTTCTTCCGACCAACACCAGAACAATGTTGTGTGTAAGCTTTGCAAAAAAACTGTCCCGGCCAAGTATGGAAACACAAGTAATTTGTTTCATCATCTCAACCACTTCCATCCTTTGGAATTTGAAGCATGTCGTCCCTCCACCTCGGATCAAAAAACAGCCCACAAGCAGTCAACGATGGAGAGGTACTCGGCAACAATGCCTTATGAAAAATCCTCCAAGCGATACAATGATATAACCCAAGCGATCGCATACTACATTGCCAAAGAAATGCTACCACTTAGCGTGGTAGAAAAGTTAGGCTTCAAAAGACTTCTTAATGTGGTTGATCCCCGCTATGTTGTCCCGGGCCGCAAGTATTTTACACAGACTAAAATTCCAGCACTTTATTTGGAGTGTAGAAAAGCAGTGGAGAGCGAGCTGTCCACCATCTCATATTTTGCAACGACCGCAGACATCTGGACAAGCCGCACGTGTGACCCGTACATTAGCTTAAGTGTACATTTCATTGACGATAACTGGAATCTAAAGAGTAAATGCTTGGAAACCGCATATTTTCCCGAAGACCACACGGGTGAATTTATTGCGCAAAACCTAGCTGATGCGCTGCTCTCATGGGGTCTGAATGAAAGCAACCAAGTTTGCATCACGACTGACAGTGGGGCGAATTTAGTGAGAGCCGCTTCACTCAACAACTGGACTCGGTTGCAGTGTTTTGGCCACCGCTTACACTCAGCTATCGGTGAGTAGAGTTGTTAATAGTTGCATCATCCACATATAGTTTCTTTGGATGTGTTTGTAGGAACACTAATATGAATATAAAATTAACTAGAAATACACAGTTAAAACATAGACAATTTTTCTTGCATTCCTTGCAGGGTTTTAATAATTAAACTGTAATTTTATTATTTTTGTGTTTTACAGTTTTACTTTCACATTTATTTTCCCCCCAAAATTTGATTTGTTTGTATTTTGTGTATATATTTAAGTTGCTTATACTTGACATCTTTCTTTTCTTTTTCTTTCAGTGGCAGCAGGGAAGGATAAAAGAGTTGAAAGGGCTGTTGGTGTGTGTAAGAGAGTGGTTGCAGCATTTTCTTATTCATGGAAGAAAAAGAGAGATCTGGCAGCAGCTCAGGAAAAATTCAATCTCCCCAAACATCAGCTTGTCACAGAGTCACCCACCAGGTGGGGCTCACGTCAGAAAATGGTTGCAAGAGTGCTGGAACAACAGAAGGCTATTGCTGAAGTCCTGGCTTCAGAGAGAAGCACCCGACACTTGGTTCCTACCTGGCAGGACACTGATGTCTTAGAATCTGTGCATGAAGCACTAAGTCCCTTACTGGAGTTCACAGATTCTCTTTCTGGGGAGTCATATGTGACTGTGTCATATGTGAAGCCTGTTCTCCAGCTGCTGAGAACAAAACTACTGTGTGCTAGTGAACGGGACACTCAACTCACAAAAGACTTTAAAACCAAAATCATGGCATACCTTGATGAAAAATATGCAGACCAGGTCACTGATGACCTACTTGACATGGCAACATTAGTAGATCCAAGATACAAAGCTCAGTACATCAAGCCAGACAAGGTAGAAGCCATTAAAATACGGGCACTAGCTGAAATTATGGATGGTGACCAAGGCCTACACCAGGAAGAGGCTCTGGGTGAAACAGAAGCAACTGGTGCAGAGGGAGGAGCTGCTGCTGAACCACAACCACCTCCACCACTGAGTATGAAGAAGCAAAGGAAGTCTTTAGGGAGTTTCTTTAAGAGTCAAAACGCTAGCGCAGATGCCTTACTCTCACTGAAAGACAAAGGGTACAGAGTGATCTGGAAAGCTACCTGATGTCCCCTGACGCTGACAGTGAGTCTGAACCACTGGAGTGGTGGAGGCTACATGAACGCAACTTCCCAAGAGTGAGCAAGCTTGCAAAAAAATACCTGTGCATCCCAGCCACCAGCACCCCCTCAGAAAGAATTTTTAGCATAGGGGGTAATGTAGTCACATGTAATCGGGCAGCATTAAAACCAGAGAGAGTGAACCAACTTGTCTTTCTTGCTCACAATTTGTAATGTTGCAATGTATATGTGAATAATGATGGTTGGTTCCTCTGCTTGAAAGCTCGGATTTGATTATCATAATTTGTTTTGTTTACAGAGTTTGAGGTTTACTGTGTATCGTCATTATTGACATTTTACAGATGTTGATCTACCTCAACGTTTGCTTTGATTGTTCAGTGTTTACGCTTTACCATTGCACACACTTTGTAACATTTTATTTATTAAGTCTCTAACACTTATTTTTATTTTATTATAAGACATAAGAGAAGATATTTTTGTTTAAATTTTTTTGTTTTTGACTATTAAAACTATGTGCCTTAGAAATGTTGGTAAATTAAAATAAAGTGGTTAAATTCAAACATTTTTTTCTACTTCATTTATAAATGATTGTTAAATATAAAAAAATTAAAATAAAATAATCAATAATTATCGATACCGAATGATATGAATCATTATATCGTGATAATTTCTTTTGCTGTATCGCCCAGCCCTATGACTGATAATAATAATAAAAGTAATAGAACTGCAGCGAATCGTCAAGGAAATTAGGGAATTCAATTACAAAAAAATACTTGAAGCAAATTCTTTGCCTTGAGTATTCAAGTTTCAAGTTTCAAATGTATTCCAGGAATAAACGGCCTCTTGGCCCATAGTTCCATAAAGTCATAAAGACATGGCAGATAATCTTTTCTTCATTCCATGATATATATACAGTGCCAATCTCCATGCATACCACAAATCACAAACACTACAAACATCCAACACGAACAGGATCACCTAAATATTTCTTACACAAATCCTCATGCAATGAACCATCATACAAAAATGCTTCTCATCTTCTATCACAGAAATATTTGATGTTAACTTACAATAACTACAGATTCTGTCTGCCATTGGTGCATTACTCCATCTGCCTGTTTCTATAGCAAGATGATGACTTGAACATCTAAAAAGGAACAGTGATTGCACCAGTTGCATGTTACACACAGAGGCAATGTAGCTCTCTTGTATCAATGAAGGTTTGTATTATGAATATGTATTTAACTTATTTTCCAAAACTAATGTATACCATGCCTCATATATACCATGCCTCATAAATGCCATGCCTCGTATGCTTTTTCTTTCAATCGTTGGTTAAGAACAGTTGTAAAGATTCTTATATCACCCACACTTTGAGCCTCCCAAGCACTAGAAAAACCATAAAAATATAGCAAAACACTAATACAAGTAACACGTTTTTCTACCTACTTCATCTAATTGAAAAAGTATATTATAACATTTTTTTGGATACCAATGATTAGACATAGACACTAGTTTTATCCAATACATGATACATCTTTTCATATAAGAAGTGGACAATACAAATCTACCCATATCACCCAAGACAGCTACATTGCTCACACTTGTACTGATACAAGTGTATCAGTACAAGTTTTTTAGTTTTTCGGAGTTTTTTACAAAAAGATAACTGGACATTTTCAATTCACTCCACTGGTTCAAAACCCCATATCTCAAATCCGTAATAAAGGACAGGTGCAACCATGTGATCAAACAAATACAAAGATTGATTGCAGCTAATTTTATGTTCATGAACAAACCTTAGCAAGGAAAGCATTGCTTTCTTGCCTTGGCTTGCTAAAGGTCGTCAGGTTTTCCACCATGACAATTGTGGTGTAAACCACATAACCAGATATTTGTAACAATTAACCACTTTGGTCTGTTCACCAGCAAAAATTTTCATCCTTATTTAGAGACCCCCCTCTTCTAAAAACCATAATTTTTGTTTTACTCAAATTCACTCTCATACCATAAAGATTACAAACTGTTCAAACTGTTTCTGTAACCCTCCAATTGTATCTGCTTTCAGCATCCCAATAATAATGCCATATCATCAGCATATAACAAGGTCTGTACTTCTGTTATACTTTCAATCTGAATACCTTTGCAATTTTTCTACAACATCGTTATATATTCATTTAAGACAAGAATACACAAAAATGGACTGACCAAGCCCTGTCTTACACCAAGGGTGCAGCCAAAATACTCTGTTTGACCGTTGGTTCCTTTCACCCATTCAAGTTTACAATACATAGATTCAACACAAAAAACTTCCACCAGTGCCATTTTTAATGAGAGTGAAATACAAAAGATTATGCTGAACACTGTCAAAAGCTTTAGAAAAATCAATAAATATGCAATACATCCTTCCTTTTTGCTTTGTAATATATTTCTGAACCACTGAATGTAAAATAAAAATATTATCTATTGAGCTATACCCTACTTGTTCCTCATACACGTTATTTACTTCTATATAAGATACTAACCTCCGGTTTAAGACCTTGGTAAAGATTTACCAAACACATTAAACAATGAGATCCTCCTATAATTTCCTCCATCATTTTTATCGCCATTCTTGTATAGCGGACAAATCACAGCCTCACACCAGATCTCTGGAAAGTCCCCTATATCTAATATTTTGTTACATAAGGAGAGCATTATAGGACATAACATATGTGATGCTGCTTTCAGCCTCTTAATAATAATCCATAAATGGCAGAAAATGTCCATAGTTTGGGATCATTTCAAACTTAAAAAACATGACAACACAGCGCAATGCGCTTATTGTAGAAGTGGTGTACCACAACGGCACTTTGTCAATGCTTTAACATCTGAATAGAAAGCATCCAGTTGGAAACATTAAGTAGTGAACTAAATTAATAATTCATGTAAAACTGCAAGTAAGCAATGCACCAAATAAGCTAACTCCTAAAGCATCCAGTTGTGAACCAGACCGGCTCACCCAGCGGAGCTGACACAAAGTACCGTCATTGCCCATCTTCTACTCAACATTCTCTGTTAACATCAACATTGATGTTGACATGATTGCTAATTAAGATAAACTCAGCAGCGCTAGTTGAAACGTATGTATTTGTGGTAGTGTAATTAATTTGTGTGTGCTTTATTGTGAATCGCATGTTTAATATTCCAAACTTGTCTTCAGGCAAAGGTTAGCCAAGTTAGCAGACTGGGTTTCTGACTTTTAATCAGGCTAAACTCCTCTCCACTGGCAGTGTAGCAATTTCCAATTGTGAACTGCTAATACACAACATTACACTACTGGTTTATTATAATACAGCCTTAAAAGTAACTTAATTTACCACCTTTATGTTAGTTTTCAATTTCTGACGGGTGCAACCTGAGGTGTCTCTTCTTTGTGATTTTCTTCAAGTGAATCTGTAGCCAATTCTTTTCAATACTCCACACTAGGCTTTGCCAACTTCAATTCAGCTACTCTCCCAGGAGTACTTTTTATCATTCCGTGCTGCATTGAAAAGTGTCCTGTAAAATGGCTGAAAGAAAGTCAGGTCAAAGCAGAGGTAGAATGGGAATACTAATGAATCCTTGTACGCAGACTGGCCCAACAAAATCCATTTGGAAACACACCCTTACATACAGACCATGTCCCACTTTACAACAACCATGTAATAAACAGACAATGTCAGTAATGTTTAATGTAATTTAAATAATAAATCTAAATTAGAGCCCGACCGATATATATTGTTTTGACGATATTATCGGCTGATATGAGCCTATCGCATGTATATCGGTATCAGCGTAAATGCCGCAGATATGTCGCTGATATGAATGTTTTTTAATGTGCGTTTAAAATGTGTTTATGTATATATATTCTGTTTATGTATACTGTATTCTATATACAGTACCAGTCAAAGGTTTGGACACATGATTTGAAATGCCATTGCCTGTGCAAATGTATCCAAACTTTTGACTGGTACTGTACAATAATATATACATAAATAATATCAGGTGATATATCGATATCAATTTTTAAAAAAAAATTCATAATATTGGCATCGGCCCCAAAAAACCCATATCAGTCAGGCTCTAATCTAAATAATGAAATATTAAGGTATGCAATTTTGGGAAGGTGTCTATGTCTCTTATGGATCATGCAGAATACTTCTGTAATTAAGATCTGAGAGCGTCTTCTCTCTGACTGCAGTCCCTACCCCCAAAAGGAACAGAGAATCATTCATATATTTGACAGTAATGTGGAATAATCTTATCTTTGTCTCGCCCTGGGCTTGGCAGCGAATAATCATTAACACAGGTCACATAAGTTCAAAGTTGAGACAGAATTAAGACTGTAGTTCCACAAGAACTAGAATTTCATTCAGCTTGTATTGCTGCTGACTGAAAATAATCCTGCTCTCTTCCTTTTCCCCAGGCTTTCAGTCTGCTTCTCCATCTCGGCTCTTTGTTTAAATATGTTTTGGGAAGCTATGTACCTTCAGGGTTGCAGATTCTCTCACTCAAAGTGATCTGATGTAGTCTTTGTTTGGATCAAAGACTGTGGCACATGATTGCTCACCCTGTTCTAAGCCCCGGAGGGAAGGTGAAATGTTTGACTGGTTTGGCCCTTAAACCGGAAGTATGTAGGTAAATTTCCAGACACACAACAGCAAACTTGATTTGTGTGCCAGAAGATGTTTTTTTTGCAATACTATGCCCAAACATTGGCAGGTGAGGCAAAGAATGGTGTATTCTGCTGTCATAGTGACCACAGAGACTTTTGGATATCATTTGCTCCTGAGTCTGGAAAAACAAAAACAAACCCACTGTATTTCACCTGATGTAGGCTTATTTTCTATCAGTGCAGTGGCCATATTTTGTTGTGTTGTGGCACAAAACTGATAAATCAACCAGGTTGATTTTAGCTTATTGCAGCTATACTGTTATTTATGTGTATGACAGCTGATAAGTAGTAAGCAGCAGAGTAATGCCAAAGATATATGTGAGATGATTTAGCAGCAGGTTCATTGTTATCAAGAGAGCCTTGACAAATACAAAGCACAAAAATAAATCTTATGGATCTGTATCAAGTTTTTTGGTTTCTGTATGTGTTTATGTAGGAAAACAAAGCTATTAATGACTTTGTGATGAGTCAAACCCACACAGCTTGGAATTCTTGGGCAACCCCTGTCACTTTCAGAAAATTGGGTCTAATACAAAGAAAGAAAAAACTCAACACTTTCAGGCACACTGAAGCTTTATGCAAATATAAGATTTTTTTTCTTAAGAGGTGTGTCAGTATCGTCATCTAGTTACAATGTGTGGTGCAGGACAGAAAAACAAAGGTGAAAGTCCAGTTGTCAGCTGCTATGTGTTATGTTAAGGGAGGGACACCACTGAAAAGGCAGTTTAGTTTAATCTATAACAATGTTTATTAATTCATATATAAGACTGTAAGCTTGCCTCTCAACTGTAGTGTATAAAGCATAACAAAAAAAAAATTATCAGCACAGTTTACCATATTCATAGTAACACTGGGGCATTGTAGGTGTATTTCACAGGGAAGTAGATCTGTTTAATTTGAGTAGCTTTCAGTGAACTAACTACTGTATAAATTAAAAAAAATAAAAGGAAGCACAGGGGATTGTGTATTTATTATCTGTTAGGCTTCATACACATGTTTATATGGACTGAATTTTCTGGGCACTCCATCATTATGCTAACCAGCCAGCCACTGAAAACATCAGCTCCCCACTGTGTCAGTTAACCAAGCTGTGGGTTGGAAGCTTGTCACTTGTGTAAGCCAGCAGTTGTCATACTAGTACCGTAACACACATTTCCTGACCGATGATGATGAATGATGGTGTGAAGGAGTGACAGACCAGGGGAAAAAGCAGAATAAGAGGAATATACACAATGCTTGCACATAAAGCTTATAGGTAGGTAAGTGTTTCCCGTATGTGATGGGAGTGTGTACATGTTTATTCTACAAATATATGTTGCAAGAAAGGTCTGGGTTTGAGCCCACAGTAGACTGGGGCCTTTCTCTATGGAGTTTGCATGTTCTGTATATACTGTATGTATTTTTAAAAAATATTTTTTTATTATATAAGACTGAATTAATTCTTGGTGATTACTTAATAGTGTGCTTCTGTGAAGATTCTCAGTTGTCCAGGGAAAGTTATCTAACGGTTGAGTCATGGCATCTGAACTTTCAGTTTTAAGGCAGAAACGTATCACCACCCATCCAGGTGGCTTGAAAGAAAAAGCTGGACTGGAACTTCCAGTTTATCTCACAGGTTGGTTTCACTCCACCCCTTGACCCATAGGCTCATTAGGTGAGCTATGTAAATCAGGTGAGAGTCGTTAGACCCACTCTCCTGAGTGAGGGAGGGTTTTTCCACTTGTACAGAGATAGCTTCCCTGATCCCTCTCTAAAATCATCTATCTTCTCTGTCCAAAATGTCTACATCACTGTCTTCAAATGAGTGACCTGTTTCCTTTAAATGGAGGTGCACAGCTGACTGTGGTCCTGAGGAGATGCTCCTCCTGTTAAGTGGTTGTTTGGTTTCTCCAATGTAGAGTTCTGAGCATCCTTCTTTACACTGGACAGCATACACTACATTGCTCCTCTTTTGTTTTGGTGTCTGGTCTTTAGGGTGAACCAGTCTCTGTCTCAATGTGTTGGTGGGTTTGAAGTGAACTGGTATCTGATGTTTCCCAAAAATCTGTTTAAGCCTCTCTGAAACACCTGCTACATAGGGAATGACCAGGTTTGTCCTCTAGAGGTCGACCGATATATCGGCCGAGCCGATTTATCGGCCGTGTTTTTGCGCATTTTAATTAATCAGCATCTGCCCATTTCGCTGCACATTAGGCTGATTTATAGGCAGGCACATCTGCGACCAGCTAAGCGTTGAGAGATGGAGCAACGCACACACTGTAGCCGTGCCCTGTTTACATTTTACACACACGGCTTCAGCTAATGATAGCAGGGGAAAAACCATTTGTTTTCAACGCGTAATTACATTGTAGCGTATTAGAATTGATGCTGACCGTCATGTGTGCAGCAAATGTGAAAGTAGAAACACGTGAAATTCAGATGAATATTCTTTCTAAAACACACAGGATAACTTTCGTCAGTAAATGTGTCTGTGCGTCCAACACACAACACGGGCATGATGCTCCCACCAAAAAATACACTTTTAATGAGGAAAGTTAATGTGCTGAAGTTTTGTCTGAACTGCGCGTTTCTACTTTCACATGCAAATGACTTGTTGCACATATGATTTGTTTACGCATATTCTTAGACTAAGGCCCTTTGAATAATAGCAGTGTCTGTCAACAAACATAAGGATCGTGACAGGTACCCTGCAATAAATCAGTCCTCAATAAATGTTTAATTTAAGCAGTTAACTCACTTTTTATTCCTTGTGAGATGAAGGGGGAAAATTAAAATTGGCCAAAAGAATCAGCATCATATATCGGCTATTGGCTGCCCAGCTCAGCTGTGTCTCTTGTTTTTCTGCCTGAGGTGGATGTTGCCTTGTTGAAGGCCCACTTAGGGTAGCCAAAGGTTTTGAGGGCTGTCTCCAAGTGTGTGTCCTCCTTTCTCTTGGCCTCCATAGAGGTAGGGATGTTATTTATTCTGTGGCGTAAAGTCCTGATGACTCCTAGTTTGTGTTGCAGTGGGTAATGGGAGTCAAAAAGAAGGTATTGGTCTGTGTGTGTGGGTTTCCTATAGACTTCTGTCTCTAGGTTACATCAGACCCGAAGACGACCTCACAGTCCATAAAGGCCAGGCTGTTCTCTTTAGTGTCCTCTTTTGGGAATTTGATGTTTGCGTCTACTGCATTGATGTGATCTGTGATCTTGAACTTCCTGGGTTTTGATTTTTACCCAGGTGTCATCCACATATCTGAACCAATGGGTTGGTGCTATTCCTGTGAAGGAGCTGAGAGGTTTCTTTTCCACATTTTTCAATGTACAGATTGGCAACAATGGGTGACACAGTGCCTATGGCACATCCATGTTTCTGTCTGTAAAATTCACCTCTGTATGAGAAGTATGTGGTGTTCAGACACAGGACCAGTAGCAGGCAGATTTGGTCTGGGTTGAGGCTGCTCCTGGTAGAGAGAGTGCTGTCCTGTTTTAGTCTTCTCCTAATACTGTAGATGTTAAAGCATCAGTGGTGAGGATGCTGGTGAAGAGGGATGTAATAAAAAGAAACCATAGTTTCATCGCTATCCGGTTTTAGATGTCTGACTCTGGAGGCAAATTCCTCTGAATTCCAGATGTGGTGGTCTGTGTGACCTACCAGTGGTGCTAAGATGGTGGCAAGGTGTTTGGCAATGTTATATGTCACTGAGTTTATGCCGCTGGGCTTGAGGGGGGCTCCTTCTTTGTGTATGGGAGCCCATACAGACAGGGGGTGGTCTTAGCAGCTGGATACAGTCTGTAGTAGGTGGTCCTGTCAATGGCATTGTTCTTTTCCAGTTATTTTAAACAGTCTGTTTCATGTTCTTCCACCTCCTCTGGGTGCTAGTTTTTTCCTCTGTCTTTATCCCTCTTTGCTTGCATTTCATTGCTGTTTGACAAATGTTAACTTTAGGATTTAGCATTTAAAATTAGCAACAGCATTGAAGGCAGTGGACACAGTAAACTGTAGTTGGTTAAACAGACAATGAACACACATATGAGAGTTGAGGTCAGATGACTGGGCCAACCAACATCCCTGCCTGGCTAAACCTTGTCTTGCTTAGCTTTGATATTTAGTGCAGTCCTTGTGTTGCAGGGATTTTGCAGCATCCAGATGGAACAGTCCTAAAGCAACTTCAGCCTCCACCACGAGGTCCGAGAGAGATGCAGTTTTACACCATGGTAATACCTATTCATTTATAAATTATATGCTCTCATCTATATACTCTAGTGTGAGTAGAATAAAGCCTAATCCAACATGACCACCCTTTCTTTCGCTTATTTATTATTGGAAATGAAATACCTTTGGTGTTTTGGGCTGTTTCCAGGTGATTTTAGAGGTCACTTTAGGACTCTGTGAACATGATTATTCTTCAGTATTTTCTAACATTTAATAGGCTAATATTCTCCAGTACTCCAAAAAGAAACTGCCAGATTAAACCCAACATAAAAACAATTGGTGTAACCTTACACTAAATACATGTATCACAACACAAGTATACATGTGTACAAATAATACAGTCTGATAATGTATTTCATAGGTGTATGCAGAGGACTGCTGTGATCCATGTCTTCTGGAACTCCAGAACCATCTTCCTAAGTACTATGGGACCTGGTCCTCTCCTGATAGCCCCAATGGTAAGTGACTGTGTGGTGTAAGTTTGTGTCTGTGTTACCCATTCCAGATCTGATCATCTGTGATGTATTCTGCAACCAAAGGCAGTCTTTATGCGACAAGTCCAAAGTACACTCAAAAGTCGATGAATATGTCATTCTTACTTGTTCTTAACTGTTCATCCTATGACAGACTGTTATACTTATAGCCTGATTAGTACTGTATATTCGATATATGGGTAGATCCCTAATAACCCCCCCCCCCCACACACACACACACACAGATTTTGATCAAGTTGCGTGAGCAATGCGTTTTACACTGTAAAAATCTGTAGCAGTTTCTGGTGGGCAAACTCAACGTCTGGCCGATTTATTGGTCTAGCTCTACTGCTAGTCTCTACTGGGACATAGCCAGCCTGCTGAAACTCTCATAGTGATAGAAGCCCCAAAAGTTGCACTTCAAGGAAAAGTGCTAAAGCGAATATCATCATGTAATGTTGTTTCTTCTAAACAATTCACATCACTGTAAAATAACAGACACTTTTACATGCAGTGAATAGTCAAATAAATCATATCAGAAACACATTGCAGGCAAATTGATTGAATTAGTATAACTTTTAATAAAAAGCTGTCAATCTCATTTGAACAAGGTAGTTCACATCGCACACATCGTCACTCTTGTATGTGTCCTGCCTCAGACCTGTACTTGAAGCTGGAGGATGTGACTCGTCACTTTGTCAAGCCGTGCATCATGGATGTGAAGCTGGGCCAGCAGAGCTATGATCCATTTGCCTCACATGAGAAGCGGGAGCAGCAGATTAGAAAATACCCACTGATGGAGGAGATTGGCTTTCTGGTCCTTGGCATGAGGGTGAGTTTGACTTTTTGTGCTACTGTGGAGAATCTTTAGTTTGTTTATGCTGTTTTTGTTATCATTGCAATATGCTAAGTAGAGTTTGTATAATATTTCTTATGTCTGTATATTTGAAACAGGTGTACTTTAGATGGCATGTAAAACCCTCCTGTTGGTCCTCTTTATCAAGTGTGCAGCATATATGCCCTGTGTTTTATAAAGGAAGGCTTCTAAAAAGGTGTTTTGAAGTTTAGATATGTATTTAGCAGCAGCTACAATCTTTTAGTTGCTTATATTTTGCTTTGTTCAATTGCTATTAAGTGTCCTTCATTAAAACATGACATAGTAGAAGCTCTGTGGTGTTTCAGCAGACATAAATCATCTGGTTTGGGCATCTACATCAATTCTAATTTGTGAATGTTGTGGTAACAAACCTTACCCCAGTTCCTCTTTGCTGTGAAAATTAGTCTTTTATAAAATGTAAAATTTCAGGTGATATTTTCTAATTTGTATTAGGGGAGCTCAGTGCATCAATGGAAAGTTCTTGGGCAGTCTAGGCCAAGTCGTTGGCTGAAATGAACAGCACATAATTCAACTTCTCATACTAACATAATGCATTCCCTACCTCCATAACCTAACCTTAAATATCAAGACTAAATGTCCACCTCAGCAATTACTCTAACCTATGCTGATTCTGACCAGAACCCTAGAACCAGGCCATAACCTTCAAATGGGCCTTTGAAGGTGCAAGGACCAGCTAAAATACCCCTGCCCCCCTGGTATAAAGTTCACAAAATACTTCTCGCATTATATAGCCATAGGTGCACACATACACCATAACCTCACCCTAACCTTACACCAAATTATCTCTTTAAGATGTTGTGCTTTACATAATGGGGATCTGGATTTGGTCCGTATGAGGAAGCCGAGTCCCCATGTCAGTGTAAACAGGTTTCAGTCCCCACAATGTTGTTAAAACATGTACAAAGTTGACCTCCAGCCAGCTGTGGAGCAGAAAATATGTATCATGTGAGTGGCTCAGTAGTTTGTCCACATGCAGAAGACAGGCAGATGACAGGAAGGGGAGACAGACCTGTTTATCTGTTGGAAAGGAAATGAGTCAAATAGTGAAACTGTTACCAATTTTGGTCAGTTTACATTACCACCTACTGTCAGTATCATCATCAGTAAGTGCCCTGCTTTGAATTTTCCTGTTTGAAACAAGGCACAAACAAAAAACCAACCATTGAGATGAATTTCCTTTCTATATTAAAAATGTTTACTGTATGTAGTGATTGTTTAACACAGTATATATTTTTTCAAATGGAAACTCATACTCATTGATGCTGATATTAATTTAAGAATGGTCCTCTTGGAAGTCAGACATCCCATATGCATCATGCTGCTGTTTCTCGTTGTCATTTGTTGTCATTTTCATTTTAATTCATTTTCACATTTTAACAATGTACAAGATTCAAAAATGCGACAACACGGAATGTCATTATAATAAGACAGACCAAGATATTCCCTGAAGATGCTAATTTATTATGAAAACATTCAGTGTAGTTTGGCTGACTGTTTGGCTGACCCAAATGCACGACAATGTCTTTTTGTTCCTCCTGGATCAACCAGGTATCGGGCAAAATGGAGCACACACTCCGCACACATAAAACAAAACAGCCATTAAAGCAGCCCCGCCACTTGGCGTACAAAAACACACTCGCAACGCCACTTGGTATAGAAACAAACATATTCTGCCACTCGGTGTAGAAACAAACATACTGCGCCACTGGGAGGGGGTACATATACACTAGGGACAAATGACTAATTAAACATAGGTGAACACAATCCAGATAAATAAACATAAAGCTACCTGGTACAACAAAGGTGACAAAGGAAACTAGAAACCAAAATAAAAGTCCAAACAGGAAACCGAAATATAAGACGACAACAGTGACTTGCTGAAAATGGTTAAAGAACTATATAATTTAGCACTAGTTTAGGGACAGTTGATTTAGTTAGCTGGTTTGAGTTTATAGGTTTGTTGATAACCCGAAGAAAGAAAAACTCCAAAGTAACTTTATTATTGTAACTTCCTTCTTCATATGTTTCTTGATTCTGTTTCTGCGCTGTATCAAACTTTTTTTTATTTATTGTTTGAAAGACTGCTTTCAATTTTATCTCTTATTAGTACAAAATACATAATTCATATTGAATTCCTAATAACTTTTTAGTTTCAGATTAACAAACAACATTGTATCTAAACTGAGATTGAAAGGCACACTAAACTTTATGCATTTGAAATTTTTAGTAGAAGAAAATAAACGGCTAAATAAATAATAACAAATCATTTCCCAGTCTTGTTTTTAGAAAATGACTGATGAAACCATGATGATATGTGTGAGCATGGGTACAATTCAGGGGTGAGATGAGGTCATGAACTGTGTTTTAAGGAAATGAGTAATATATTTCAAACTGCCTACTTTTGTGTATATGAAGAGGCAGCCCAGTGGTTGATGGCTTGTCCTGAAAGGCTCAATAGTTTTATGTTTATAAAGTAAATGTCACTTATGGGACACCAGCATTATGGCTGCATGTTCCCACCCTTTGCAAACCAGTCATAAATGTGCTGTCTACACGTAGACTTTAGCTAAGTTCTGTTGTTTGCTGAATTGGTCTCTATGGACACCAGTGGAACTTAATGTGCTGTAGGTGAACTTAATGTTTTTTTGTACTACTGTATTAGAACTGATTGCCAGAAAATTCTACAGTCACCTGTTTCCCCTTCTAAACGTATGTTCTTTCGTATGTTCTCTAAGTTATATTGAATTTTGGCAGCGCAGTAGATTATGTTGCCAGCACTGTATGACTTTTTAAAAATGGGCTCAGAGGTAGGTGGAATAGAGATGAAGAGGATTTAAAAGGCAACAAGTATGTTTTAGTTTAGCACCAGGCCAGGCTGCAATTTCACTTTGTGCTTGAAAAACAGAGATTGTTCTGTAGTTTAGAACAAGACGTTTAGAGCAGAATGTGCCAGGCTTTAAGGTGGGGAAACTCCCATACTAATCTCAGCTGTGTGTTTGTTTATATAGATAGACAGGAGACTAATTAGTAGTAATGTTCTTCCTGATGAAAAGAGTGATAGTAGAGGAGGTAAACATTAGATAAAGACAGTGAGGCAAAAATAAGAAGTGGTGATGTAGGGCGCTGGTTTAAATGTAAAACTGAGCTTTGTTCTTGAAATGTGGTTAACTCTCAATAACATGCATGCTCTAATCTAGGATTTGCATCCACGTACTTAAATTATAAATCTAAGAAAATGAAATGAGACATTTGTATCTGAAAATGAGATTACATTTGGGATTAAACTGCAAACATCTTGGTTATGGCCAGTTACCTGTCAATACAGTAAACTGCACTTTGATTTAGGTTTATGGCTTAATAGGCTTACAGGTGTTTTTAGGGTTAGCAGTTCTTATGGTTTGGGAACTGTGGCATTTGCACAACCAAATGAGAATTTGTCGTATTATAAACAAACCATGACATGTGCGTGTATAAACAAATCCCAGCATTTTGTGTTTTTATTGTGTGTTTTGTATTTCAGGTGTATAAAGTGTGCAGTGACAGTTTTGACTCGTATGACCAGCACTATGGAAGGGGACTGGTTAAGGACACTGTTAAAGATGGTATGTGTGTGGGTGTTCAACTGATGGGTTTTTCAAAGGTTTTCACTAACGCATTTAACAAGTTACTTAAGAGTGCTCACAGAAGTGTAGGAGCAACCTTTCAGAATAACTCTAGTAATCTAGTAAGAACAGACATGAGGACTTATTGTACATCAGCCACACTTTTCTTTTTTCCTTACTTTTTATTTGGTACATGCTAAGTTGCAAAAATCCCTATATTTTTATTCATTTGATTTGTGTGACATCTTTGTTTCCTGTAACAACATGTGAACATCTAATCTAATGGACTCAAATATATCAATAAGGATGAAAAATAGTGAAAAATAGGGAATTTACTGAAAAGGGAAAATAAAATATAAATAAACAGATCTGGACCATGTTGAAAAATGCAACATCTGATAGGCAATGTGCTGTACATCAGAGAGAAACTAAGAAAATTAGAAAAGAAAAATGTAATACTGTTTAAAAATGTAATACTGTCCTATATAAATATAGGTGTATAGGTCTGTGAAAATACAGGAGTTTTCCTTTTATTTTACTGTCTTCTCTCTCTTCCAGGCCTAGCAAAATTCTTCCATAATGGTGTTAGTCTGAGGAAGGATGCAGTGTCAGCCAGCATCCAAAGGGTGGAGCAAATCCTCCACTGGTTTGAGTCTCAGCGCCAACTGGCTTTCTATGCGAGCTCCCTTCTCTTTGTTTATGAAGGCCTCCCCTCCTCTATCTCTTCATCCTCCCTTTTGACTGTTCCGAAAGCTGCCATGTTGTTGACAGCAGGTGACAGAAGTCAGGGTGGAGAGGAGAACATGAGACAGGACGGAGCGGGGCAAGAAGAGGAAGTCGCTGAGTATAATAACAATAACATTCAGGTTGGTCCCTTGGACTACAGCCTGTCCACATTATACACAAACCACAGTAAGGGTGGCCACCACCACGTTGCCAAGGGTCATCTCCTTGGCAACAGTGGAGATGGCGAGGCTCTGGCAATGAGCTCCATTTCTGCAGATAACAACTCAGCACTGTGTGGAGAAGACAACTCTGCATGGAAACGAACAGGTGAGTCACAGCAACCACCGAATGGAAACGGAAACAAATCACAACTGGAACGGAAGGATGAGGAAGGAGAGAGGGTGGGTAGCAGCTGGAGGAGAGAGGAAGTGGAGCTAAAAGGACGAGGAGGCGACAAATTAGAGGGGAGTGGAAGGGACACACAGGTGGAGGTCAGGATGATCGACTTTGCCCATGTTTTCCCAAGCGAAAGCCATGATCATGGCTACATCTACGGCCTCAAACACCTGTTGATAGTGCTGGAGCAGATCTTCTGTGATGCTGCCTAGAGTCCTGCTCCGCTCTACTGCCTCTGAACCTCCTGACCCACTCAAGGTGACCTAATGTCCCCTCCACGTCTCCTTATTTCTTCTCAAGAGACACAATCCTCAAAGAGGAGGGAAGGAAGAACATTAAAACTGAACCGCCATTCTCATTATCATTATCATCTCGCCTGATTATGATGGTCCCTGCGTTATGTGTGTCTGTCTGTGAGCAGAGTGGTGGTAGTGGGTGCTGACAGCTGTTTTCTCTGTGATCAGCAGCACTATATGCACTAATCAATCCATGAAGGCATTACAAACCTGTACTTAAACCCAACACTTTCAGCTGCAGCATCTACTGCTGCACAGACAGACTCTACAAATTCATCTGACTTTGCTCCATGTGCATTAGTACACCTGAAAGTAGGGGTGATCAATAGGATAATGTCTACTGTGATACAATAGGAATTTGTCAACTGACCAGTTTACCATGGTAACTGTTATTCAGTATCTCTGGTTTTATTAGATAGTTGTAGGAATTGCTGCAAATTAGTAAGCAGCACTGCTTTAATGGGATTATTTGGTTTACAGGCATTTTGACAAACCAATACCAGTTAAAGATGTACGCATTAGGTTTTTAATCATGAGATGGAGTTATCCAAATTGTCACAGTAATGGCCCTGTTGACTTACAAGCCTAGCTGTTACGCTATCAAATTACAGAAATCTGTTCATTGGTCTCCACTGAAGCCAATAACATGTAACAATGGCTAATATCAGAGTTCTGGGTGGCCTGTTGTGAATTACGTTCACACAGATTTGTGCTGTGTTTGTGAGCATCTTGTAAAGCAAGACAGCTGGAGAATGTTGAGGTTTAAGTCGGGTCATCATTTGTGTTTTGATTTAAACCACTGTCTACAGGTATTTAACTCAGGTAAATTTACTGTAAAAAATGCTTAATATTACTACTATTATCCACTCAGCAAAATAATCCTGCTGTCTGGTTGTTCAGTTCTACATGATTGTTTTATATAGTCTTATCTCATAATTAACCTTATCTAATCAATGTTTTTGACCTCTTTCCCTTGCAATGACCTGAAAGATGTTGTCTTTTACCAGTGCTATTTTAACTGATGTACATGTACAGCTGCCAAATGACCTCTGCTTTCTAAAGCCTGTGCTATGTGTTTTCAATTATTTGGTGTCTTCCCTCTTGCAGCCCAGTTTAAGTCCGGATGTCATACCATGTACACCCAGTGTTTTAGAAGAGTGTCACTTATATCAAAGGTAACATTGCTCTTGAGTATTTTGGACTTCAGACCCATTGCGTGATTGTATGTCTTTGTAATGTAATGAATTGATTTCTAAATGGGCAATAATGCTGTATGTGCTGTGATTGGTTAACATAATTTTACCTAATATGATTTAACTTCCCTAAGGATTTTAAGATTGTAGTAAAAACGTGAAATGTGCTGCTTTTTTGGTTTGGTGCAGATGGGTAGAAATATCTAGTGTACTAGTTGGTACTAAAACAGAAGTCAAGGCATCTTTTTTTACACTAATCCAGTTAATGTTGCTAGTTTTAACAATGATTCTAATACTACTAATATTGTCATATCAGCTGTGTCAAAGGTTTAGAAAGTGTATTAAGACCACTGCACTCCACTGAAACCATTCCTGTAGCTGTGATTGATTTCTGGAAGCTCAGAGGTAGTAGTGTTTTCTTGCAGTTGTGGCTTATGTCCTTTTGTCTAGAAAACAAATTTAATTTGACAAAAAAAAAGTTTCACAAGGTCCACAGTTTGGTTTTCAGCCACATCCCATGGTCTTCATCAGCAGACCGTTTCATCTACTGTTCCATGCCACAAAATGTGACATGTAAGCTCTGGAAAAACCTACTAAACAGACCTTGTGATAATATGTTTTGTGAATTTTGAGACTGTATGGTCAAGCTCTAATTTGGGTTATCTGTGCAAATATTTATTAATATTTTTATCCTGAGTAATGCTTGGCAACAATGACCATTGTCTGTCCATAGTGAAATAACCCTGTATGGAAGCCTGTTACCCTGAGTTAGACACAAGCCAGGATTAGCCATGAATACCCTGACCTCAGGCTTGTCTGCTTTCTACTAATATGATAAATTTCCATACAGGAATATATATTGATAACAATATGCAAAGTAATATGCACCACTAAAGCACAATAGAAACTGAAAATTATAGACTGAAACTTACTGGATAAGACTCTGGCTGCAGACTGCAGACCACATTGAGTTAAGTCTGGAGGAAGCATCACTGGAGGGGGTTGAACTGGAGGTGCATCCAGGTAATATTGACTTACCGTGGATTTTATAGATCAGTGCCACTGAGGATGTTAAGCAGATCTACATCCTCACCTCTGTCTAATCTACAGTCGGTCCTATATATCAGTCTGTGAGTCTACCTTCCAGGGTGATGACAACAAATGAAAAATTCTGTCGCTTAGCACAGAGTAGGACACATAACAGACTTAAACAAGTTGGCTGTAAATGGTCTTGATTTTATTCCTTTTATATGCCTGTCTTAGGGTTTCTGTACAGGTTTACTGACTCCACTCTTTGCTCTCTACAATACCAATAGAGCAACTTTAATCACCGTAAATCTGATGTTAAAGCTCACTGCCCCAGTATGCTGCAAACTCGCTTTCATTTTAGCCAATATTATGCACAATCCTCTTTGGTTTATATAGCTTATAGTACTCTTAGTAAGAAGTTTATTATGTACACCCAGCTAAAACTAAGTAATTCTAATGCAATGGTCTTGCAACAAATCTTCCTTCATTGTGGTGATGGACAAAATAGTAGAAACACTTGAGTACCTAATAAAGTTGATTGTATATGAATATAATGAACAATATGAAAAATGAAATGATCTTGATTAGATATTTTGTCATTTTAATCTGAACCAAATATTTTCTCTAACATTTATTTGTAATAAACTAAATGATTTGTTTTAAAGAATTAATGTGAAGGTGAGTCCTCAAAGGATGTTTACAGACGTTAGAAAACAATTGCTTTGTTTTTTTTGTCACTGCCTTATTTTTTTTTGGTGTCTCCATGTTGTCTGTGTTTTGATTGATTATTGATCATAATGGCAGCTTTGTGAATTTCCATTCTGTAGCCTCCTATGCCATGACTTGCTAACAAGAAAAGCATGCCATGCTTTTGTATACAGGGCATTGTAGACTGAATTGGTTTAATGACTAATGTGACTCATAGGAATGCAACTTTTGACTGTAACTCCCTTAGATCAGTGTAAAATATGAAAAATCATGTTATCATCATGATGCCAATGTTACTGAGACATTTAGTTGCAGTGTATATGGACAGTTTTACCAATGGTACCTGCACAATTTCCTTGCATGTGACATCTAAGCTCTGGAAAAACCTACTAAACAGACCTTGTGATAATATTCCTTATGTATAGGACCGACAATATTCCTTGCAATCAATTTCCAAACAAGATTAATTACATTTACACATAACAGGCATAATATAAAAGTTAAATGTAACTACAATGTCAGTGTAATTAAATTACACAATAATTAATTCTGTTGTTAAATTGAGAATTTAAAATTAAATTGCAACTTGAATTTTGCCAGATTTTGAAATTGTATATTTGTTAGACCATGTATTTATTTGTTTTCATGTCATATCCACTCTAACAGAAACAGTTTTGTGCCATTTAAAAGTGAAATGAAAGTCATGAGCAGCAGGTAGAGCAATTACTCTGACAGGTCCAAGCTCTTGCTGCTGCTGTTCAGCTCGTTAGACATCTTTGTTCATATGTTTGTTAAATACGGTCACATGTTACAACCCCAAATACATGCAATGTGCAGTATGGCATGATAGGCACAAAATTACAAAGAACATTGTAACATTTTTAAAAATGCATTTTGTCATTCCACTTTAAAATGTAATAATTCATTCATCATTTAAGGAAAGAATAAGGAAAATTAATTCTTAATCTGCTATTTTTGGAATTCTGAATATTATGCTCTGTCTTTTATAATTCATCATTGAAACGCAGTTGAACCTTTATTGACCTCTGCCTGCAGTGTCTTTGAATTGCAGCAATAGGGAAATGTCAGCTATTCCAAAGCAATGGTGCAAGATGCGGGTGTTGCATGTTTGGAAGGTAAGGCTGGTGTTTCTGTACAGTCAGTGAGGAGTCTGGATTTGGTCCTGGATAACACTGCCTCCAAATGTTGCAAAAAATCTCTGGATACACCTTTGCCTATACTGAAAACTAATATGACAGCATTATTTTAGTCCTCACGATTAAATGTGAACACACACACCCTGCATTATATATGTTATATCAGAATCGACCACAGTGACTGAGTCAGGCTGACTCTTGAAAATACGAGTATATCAGTCCAGCTGTGGTCAGTAGAAATGAAACTGGTGCATCATCTGCTTTTTCTGACTTTAAATAGATGACTAATTTGCAAAATGTCAGATTGTCACTGACGGTGACTAGAAATTTAAAGTGAACCTGTGTTTGCTTTGGGTGTATATTGCTCCTTTGTTTACAGTGCAACTGCTCTCCTCATGATCAAGAACAAATTGTCATACACTGCAGAGTAATAATATCTGTTTACAAATTCCTTTCACTTCTGAACAAATCACCTAACTCTCCCTTAAAGAACCATAATGCTGGAGTGATGTTTTAGACCATTAGCCACAAATGATGTGTATTGTACATTGCTGCCAGGTCATTTTCAAAGCATGGTGTATCCAGAAAAATCTCTAAGCTTATTATGTTAAATCACCTTTTTTTATTAAATCAAATTGGCTTAAAATTTTTATTTCAACTAAGAGAGAAAAAAGAGCCACTACTGTGAGTGAATGTGAATGAAATAAGCAGGTTCAACATCAATCGAAAACCTTTTTGCATGCTTTGAAAATGTATTATAAATCAGTTATGTATAATCTAACTAAAGGAGTTAAGGCATGTTAGTTCCTCTGCGGTGTTCAGGAAGAAAAAAGGCAACAGGCTTTTTGTGTTTTCTCAGCCAATCAGAACCATTTTCTTGCAGTTTTTCATAGGTGAAACCATTGCATCCCTCTGAAACTGATGAAACAGTTGAATGGTTCAAACAATTTTAGAGTTTGTGTAGGTCTTTCCCTTTGGACACAAATGCAGTTTTAGAGAATGAGTCTTGTACACTGGCTACCAAGCAAAGATTCTGGTTCTGATTGGCTACACTTTTGTAGGTGATGACTTTTGTCCACTGAAGTGTCTTCATGTCTGATGGAAACATTAAGGGGTATATCAGAAATGGCATATGTGACTGTGGTACACCATTCATGTGGTGCAAAATGTTAACAGTGTGAATGCTTATGACATGGCATCATCATGAAACCAAATTCTACTGCAGGATAGAAAGCATGTGCACAGCCATACAGCTCTTCTACAAGAGTTTGATTTTTGTATATCTTCTTGATAGATATAACACATGGAGTCTGGTGAGGACCTGAACCTGGTCAGCCTTGTTGAGCCCTGTAATGTTAAGCTAAACTCTTAACTGAGTTCTCCTAAATGGATTTTGAAGCGTGTTTGAATTTTGATATACTGGATTTAAAAAATCTTATTAATGAGCCAGGAGGACCTCAAACATTCCAAGTCTCTCTACAACTATGAAACTGATACTCATTATTTTTTCAGCAATAAAACTATTAAACTCTTTGATGAGTTGCATCATTTCTGGAGTGCTATTTTGTATCAATGAAGTTAAAGGTAAACTACTAAATATAATTTTAAAAAAGTCAGATTAAAAGATGGAAAGATATTTTATTAGTTTGGTTAATAACCTTAAGTATCTACAAGGACACCTGATAAATAACATTGTGAGTCATATGTATATTACTTTATATGGTTTCCAATCTGTTTTGCTTGTGCAGTTGTACAAAAATTACATGTCTAGTGTCAGGCAACCCTGGCCAACATTTCCAGACTTCCCTTCTGAACATCTGTGGTTTCATACCAATAAATTTTTAAGGGCCATAGATCAAATGATGGAGTATTTTTTAAAAAGGCTTGAAAATGAATGGATAGAACTTTATTTTTTATATTTTCTTCTGCCATTAGTCATCCCACAAGCTGTCAGGTTTATCTTCACATCAAATCAACCTGCATTTATAGAGCACAAAACATCTATTTGACAAAAGTATTTTACACAAAAATACAGATTCATAATAGACACACAACAAAATAACATAACAAGTAAATACAGGAAATACAAAAAGAAGAAATATATTAGAAATAAAAGCCCATAGTAAATAAACAGCCTACCTTGATTTAAAAAGTATAAGATCAGGGATTCCTCGAATATCAACAGGAATTTAGTTTTACAGTCCAGGAGTAATAATGACAAAGGCACGATCGCCTCAGCTTGCGTCTAGATCTAGAACATTTTCAACAGATATGGTGTCTGCACATTTCTTAGTTTAGAAAATGAGTAATCACTTAGGCTATTTATTAGGCCTATGTGTATGTGTATGACATATAGGCTACATAACATATAATATACTTAAATCAAGAAAAATATACATAGGCCTGGGCACAATGGGCACAAAGCATATCAAAAATAATATAAACATGTAAAATTACATGTAATTCTCTTATGTGTATTCGAGGTTAAATTAAATTGCATAATTTAGAACTACGTTTCCCATGATCCATTTCAGAGGAGCGACGGTAAACAGAAGAAAGCGGAAACAAAGGAGGCTCTGTTAAACCACAAACACATCCCGGCTGTCTAAGTACTCAGGGGATACCTTACAGCCATTGACTGTGACAGCATTGGTACTGAAAGGCAAAGGAAACAGTGAGTCCAAGTGAGTTGGGGAGCGAACTACATCAGTTACCATGGCACTGAAAAGAATACAGAAGGTAGGTTTGAATAGCTAGTTAGCTTTGGTTGTCAGCTAATGGTAGCTAACTGACCCAATAGGGGCTAACTTTACTCTTCTTTTCCACAAAAAGAGTATTCAAGTTTTCAAGCTTGGTCCTGTCTTAAAACAACTTCTGGTGAACTGTGAAAGGTTTCTAGAAATATGTTGCTTGTTGACACCCCCCAGAACATTCACAATGACAACTTCAAACTTTTTTGGTTGCTCGCTAACAAATAGCTAAGTTATCTTAGTAACGTTAGTCATACTGTTGTGCTACCTTCATGTCAGCTTGATACTCATGATACTCTCACTGTTATAAGTAACGTTACCAACAGTGGCTTTCCTGTACATGTCCTCATGGCTGGAGACAAGTGACGTTACCACGACTCGTCACGTTTTTTGCCCTAATTGCCCTGCTCTAGATCCTTTCAGCTACAACCTCAATTCCAAAAAAATTGGAATGCTGTTTAAAATCTACATAAAAACAGAATACAATGATTTGCAAATCTCATAAACCCCTATTTTATTCACAATAGAACATAGAAAACATTTCAAACGTTTAAGCTGAGAAAATGTACCTTTTTAAGAAAAACATATGGTCTCAAAAAAGTTGGGACAGAAGCAACAAAAGGCTGGAAAAGTACATGGCACTAACAAGGAAGAGCTGGAAGAACATCCAATTGGCAACAGGTCAGTAACATGATTGGGTATAAAAAGAGCAGCTTAGAGAGTCAGAGTCTCTCAGAAGTAAAGATGGGCAGTTTCACCAATCTGTGAAAAGCTGTGTATATATCATATCATCACCTACAGTTCATAATATCATCAAAAGATTCAGAGAATCTGAGGAAATGTCTGTGTGCAAGGGACAAGGCTGCAACACAATACTGGATGTCTGTGATCTTCGGGCCCTCAGAAAGTACTGCATTAAAAACATGATTCTGTGATTGACATCACTGCATGGGCTCAGGAATACTTCCAAAAATCACTGTCTGTGAACACAGTTTGCCATATATGAACATGGTCCCATCTTCTCTATCATGCAAAGAAGAAGCCATATATTGTCTTCTCTGGACCAAAGCTCATGTAAAATGGTCTGTGGCAAAATGGAAACCTGTTGTGTGGCAGACAAATCAAAATGTGACATTCTTTCTTGCATCAGTGCCTATAGAATGGGCAGCTTGCAGATCTGGAAAGGCATCATCAATGCTGACAGCATGTCTTTTTCAAGGAAGGCCTTGTATATTTCAGCAGGACAATGCTATATCACATACTGCATCTATGATAACAGCATAGCTTCGTAGTGGAAAAGTCTGGGTGCTGAACTGTCCTGCCTGCAGTCCAGACCTTTCACAAATTGAAAATATTTGGAGCATCTTGAAACAAAAAATATGACAAAGAAGACCCAGGACTGTTTAGCAGTTGGAATCCTATGGCAGGCAAGAATGGGATGACATTCCTTTCCCAAAACTCCAGCAACTCGTTTCCTTGGTTCCCAGATGTTTACAGACTGTTAGATGCTACACCATGGTAAACATGGGCCTGTCCCAACTTTTTTGAGACGTGTTGCTGCCATCAATTACAAAATGACCCTATAGTTTTCTTAAAATTGTAAATTTTCATGTTTGAATTTTTGAAATGTTTTCTATGTTATATTGTGAATGAAATGTGGGTTTATGAGATTTGCAAATCATTGCCTTCTGTTTATTTTTTTTTTTTTAAGATTAGTTAGTTAGATTTTACACAGCATCCCAACTTTTTAAGGCCTCAACACCGGAGGTGCAATGCCCTATTGTTTCTGAAAGGATTATTATTAGGGCCCAAGCACCAGAGGTGCGAAGCCCTATTGTTTCTGTGAAAATTTTTTTTTTTTGTTTGTTTTTTTGTTTTGTTTCCCACTGCTGAATTGGTTCCCATGAGAGAAAACTGCACACACTTGTTACCATGGTGAGCAGTTAAAGACAAAGTCTAAGCCATAGGTGTGGCCCAGGGACTCCATGGCATCCCCCTATGTCAGTGAGTTTTGTGGTTGGTATGTAGTTTCAGCTACACACATTAAACTTGGTAGGTGTATGGAACTTGCCAGGGCGAACATTTTTTTACATATACATTGCTATAGCCATGCCCAACAGGAAGTGAGATATTTTTAGCATACTCCTTTTACACCATGCATCTGATTTGTATCAATTTTGGTATACATGATGTCGGCATGTTGCTGATGCTAAATTGCAATTGTTTTGATATGTTGTAATATGACAAAATAGAATTATGATGAATTTTAGTACTTCACCAAATTAACAGGAAATGTGTCATAAATTTAAAATGCATTCCTTGACAAACACCAAACCTTAGTGGTTACTGAGAATGACTGGTGATATATGTACATGTGCAACACGGCCGACTGACACACAGTCACACCGCGTGGCAAGCTAGCAATTAGTGCTTCCAGTGTCTAAAGGTTGTGAAATTTGGCACACTCTCATTAGTTCTGTACATTTGATGGACATCCCATATTGAGGGTGCAATATTAGATGGCGACATGTGAGGGCTTGCGTCACCGGAGGTGCTCAGGGCCTGTCATTGCCGCTCTCTATATTTTGGAATTGGGGTTGTACCTTAACTACCATGACTTGGGGTAACTGCCTTAGTAGAATATTAAAAGTTGATGATATGGCCATGAGGAAAGTGTCAGTCAGCTATAACAACTACACACTCTTGTGAAAGCTAGAATTTGCATTGGGAAGTCAGAATTATAATATGCCATAATTATACACAGAAGTGACTAGCTTTTGTGCACTTCATGAAGCTTTAGTATGGGTACAACTCCCAGGGAATATCAGGAAAGCTCTTCCTCTCCCTCATGCCACTGCTAATAATTAAGTCTCTATCTTGTACTGATGGAAGATGCAAGTGTCTTGGTACAGGTTATGTGCTATTGAAACATCAAGAATGGATGTCTGCTAGTTGCTGAAGTGACACTATGAAAACTGATATATTCTTATGCAGACAGTCATTTTTTTTACCCACCACACCAAAATTGTTGTGCACCTTATACAGTAATATTGCTGATAATGTTGCTGTTAATGAATGGACCTAACCAGTTCTACAGTTTTAAGTAAATGATTTTACTTATTTTAATACCTTACCCTATTCTTTTAAGTTTTGTAACTGATACCCTATTTTTAACCAATCCACAGTGAAGTTACTCCTCCCAAAATCCTGAAAAGATCCCAAACGATGTCCTGGTCAGGATTTAGAATCTTCACCATCAGCATCAGTACCATCACTGATTAATTTGTTTTAAAAACTGCGAGAAAAAAAAAAAAAGCACTTAGGAATCCCAAGAGATGTGCTGGAGCACACCTGATAAACAAAATTACTCTGTAGAACCAAAATTGTGTATATACTGTATTATCAGCATTAGTCACTGGCTGAGCTCATAAACAAGCATACGTAAGGTTAATTAATTGTCAACAGTTAAAACAGAAGAAATCAAAGTAGTGCCTATGAATTTTGGATGCCAAAGTGAAAATGAGTATTACATTTGATAGTATCTTTTTAACCTAATACCTAGCTGCATTATATCTGCTGTGGTGAACAGGAGCTCCAGGACCTACAGAGAGACCCTCCAGCTCAGTGCTCAGCTGGACCAGTGGGGGATGACTGTGAGTATGCATGAACACACATATTCCATGTCTCAACTGAGTATACCTGAATGTGGCAGCTTCCTACTTCTAATGGACTGTTTTATGGTTAATTAAACTGATTTGCATAAAACCATCAAATAGGACCGTTGTAGTATTACACCCTGTCCTAGAACTAGAAGCAACAGGACAAAATAGATGTTTGTTTAAGATCTGTTTGGACAAGAGGGATGGGCATAGTCAGCAAAATGAGGAGTTGCAAGATTCCACTTCAGATTTCAATCCAGTGTGTTGCAGATGGAATTACTTGATCCATAACAGCAGCTTATTCTTAAATGTCTTCTGTTGAAGACCCATTCATAAATCAGTTCTTATCATTGCTGTGACGTTTTACCCTTATTTGCTTCTTAGTTATGGTACAGTATTTGACATTTATGTGAGAGCAATATGTTTTTTGGGACATAATAATGAACATAATAGTGCTTGCAGGTTCTGCTCTGTTTTTAGGGGTCACTTTTAAGCCATTCTGACGTCACAAACTATTTTAGTGAGAGTCCCCCTATTGGGAGCACAATACAGTCCAAGAACAGAATTTATATTAAGTTCTTCCAACACAACACTGCTAATAGAAAGATTTGGAGGGTTTTATAGTAACCTTTTGACTAATCCAGGCACAGACCGTGACTGGATACAGGAGTGGCTGAAGCCACACAGATTACAGTTTCAGGAACAGCTCTACCACACATAGGGAAAGCTGGGCAGAGGTGCAAGCATCAGTAGACAAAGTGTGTTGTAACTGATGGATATTGATTGTGGAACATTCTGTCTGCTACATTTACAGCTTAATTTCTCTTGTGTTTTGTTCTTTTCTCCCTAAATTGCTTCTAGTGTTTCATTGGCAGGCGACCATAATGGGTCCGGTGAGTATCATTACTCTGGGCTTTCAGTCCTCCCATACAGACTCTGATGCGGTAGAAAAGGTCTTTTACTAGCTGTGAGGTGAGAGTTGCCCGAAATATACTTGCAATGCAGTGATGTTCAATAGTTAATGAACTAACACTATCATTTTCCAAGACTAGGGAGACTTGGTACTGTAATCTGTTGACCAGATGCAAAACTGAAGACAAGTTCACAGGTTGGGTGCTGTATGAATGTGGCCATTGCAGACTAACTAACTAATGGAGTACATCATTGCATTGGAATCCTTGAGTGTTGTAAGATAATGCAAAAATTAACACACTAGAAGAAGAGTCTACAAAACTACTAAACATCTTTAAGTGGAGTTAAATCTATACACATGGCTGCCCTGTCCTGGAGCAGATGTATTTCAGTTCTGCAGGTTAAAACATATGTACTGATGAGTCATTTCAGTGGAAAAACTGATTCATTGTACCAACACAATCAGGGCATGGTGTAATATTCAGTATTTACTAATAATATGGACCAGCAGAATCGTGTTACTGTCCATTATAATTTTATAATGGACAGTTTATAACACATTTGAAGCACAAAAATGATCAAATATCAAAGTTGAAGTAGGAAGTGGGTCTGTACACTATGATGGATGCATGGATGGATCATGAGAAGTTGAGCCCTTGAGCAAAGAAATAAAAGGCCCCTATTTTTCCTACATTTGTAGGAGAAATCATGTGATTTGTCATCACGTTGTGTCTCCTTGTGGTTATGTGTCTCTAATTTTTTAGACATTTTGTGCACATTTTTGACACATCTCTTCATAGTCATTTTCATATTTTAGTCATCCCTTTGTAATGTAAAGTTCTATCTGAATATAAGCATAACATAAAGTATTTCACTCTCCTATTATATAAGACCAACCCTCTTAAAGCTTGATGGAAAACTGTCACCTATTACTTACAGAAAATGTATTGTTTTTACTATTCATTGCTCATCCTGTTATATTTTAGTTATAATTCCCCATGGAGAATAAAACTTTAAAAACTAATTTTACATCATTTTACTCAAGTCAGATCTACAGTTAATCGTTCACAAACACATCTGCCTGGATTTGGACTTGTAAAGTTGCTGCATTTTAAATTACCACTCTTGATACATCAGCACTGTATGCATTGTATGAGCAGCTGACAAAATCATAATCGCTTTGCTTCAAAGTCCACATACCCCAATGAGAGCCTCCCCAAGTTGAACCTTTTGATATATGTCCCTCTTTTTTTGGAGTGGTGGTGAATTTGCTCATTGTCAGTCATTTGTCAGTGATGTTTAGTGGAAAATGTTATTGACAAAAATGTCTCTTTTTTTTTTTCGTCAGGGTGACAGTCCTTACCAAGGAGGAGTTTTCTTTCTCACAATCCATTTCCCTACTGACTACCCATTCAAACCACCAAAGGTAAGTGATGTGGTTACTCAGAGCTTTGTCATGTCATACAACATCAAGAACCATTTCCTTTGTTTTGAGCTAAAACTCACTCTTTTTAGCTGTGTGATGAGAATATACAGGTTAGAGGTTAAGGGTTCAAAAGTAATTGGACAGGTATGCATGAAGTCAAACAAAATCCCCATGGTTAATATGTTGTGGAAAACTCTTTGCACTGAATGCCATTACTGTACTGTCTTTTTAACTTGTATGGTCATTTCTTTATTGACAGACAACTCCAACTCTGTAAATGGCCTCTCTCAAATCTCAGTCCACTCTGAACTATGTGTGAGCTCAGTAAGTGTGTACTTTCCAAATGATTTTGTTTTACAGGTAGCATTTACAACAAAGATTTATCATCCAAATATCAACAGCAATGGCAGTATCTGTTTGGACATTCTACGATCACAGTGGTCTCCAGCACTAACAGTGTCTAAAGGTAATTACAGCGTCCTTTTGCCATTATTGTATCAAAAGTGTAAGTGTAATGACAACTTTAAGACACAGTTGGATCTTTAATATAACATATATGAGCAATTAATATATGTGATGTAAAATATAAAGTCATGGTTGTGGTGGTGAGATAAGTGATTCCTGACAGGTTTTAATTATTTTTTGGAGGCAACTACATTAGATTGTGTTAGTTTTAGGTAGATGGATAAAATAAACATGCAGTATACAGTTGAATGCAAATTCCGTATTTAGTTGATTTTGGTGTAGTTTTTAATGCACTCACTCAAACATAATTGACTTTTTACAACTTGTAAGACAGGCCAATAATTGTCAGCTGATGATATAATCTGTGACTCAACAACTTTGGATTTCTCTAAAAAGCTGACTGAGGATCTGAAAATTAATTAACTAATTGGTGCCTACAAAACAGGAGGAGATAAAAAGATATGAGTATGTTTGCAACTTGATGTTTCTATTCTATGAAATTATATTGAAAATGGCAATAAGGGGAAATTTGGAAATTACAATAACATCTGGAAGACCTTCAACTAAAACTAAAATTAAAATAATGTACACTAAGCTAAAAGGCAGAGCAAAACCTCATGTATCTGCAAAGGAGCTGGGGGAAGGTGTAATTGAGACAGGAGAGGGCGTACATTGTTCGCAGTCCCACCGTAAAGTGATGATCCACAAAGAGTGCCTATAAGAATCATCACAAGGAAATTTTAAGTTACTTGGCCACAGTCACCAAAGATGTATAATGTTCTCCTTTGGGTTTGGATGGCACTTAGTAAAGTACCGTAATTATTGTTTTCTATTTTTTTTGGGTAAATGAATAAAAAAATAACACTGCAATAACATTGAAGAAAGAGTGATTTAGCTGTATAATTAGGTAGCCTTCCAGTAACGTTTTAATTTAAATGTTAAGTAAATTTGAATGCAGCATTGAAATCTTTTTAGTTTCAGATGCAAATAAACTTGCCTTGTCTGAACACCTGTTATCTACGTTAACTAATATGAGCCTTTTTATTTCCTCTTTATATCCTAGTTTTATTGTCCATATGTTCATTGCTTTGTGATCCAAACCCAGATGACCCCTTAGTTCCAGACATTGCACACATCTACAAGAATGACAAAGAAAAGTGAGTGTATACTCAGGCTCAGCTCATGCTTCATTGTTTGCTAATAACAGTATCAACACCCGGTGATATGTTGATGTTGTCAGTTGTTACAATCTGCTGCCTTCATTTTTGTCTTTTTTCTCCTCAGATACAACAAACTAGCAAAAGAATGGACCCAAAAGTATGCCATGTAAAGAAAAAAACATCAAAGATACAAAAAACATACTTCCTTTTTTAAGTCACAACACACTGTAAATTATAGTATGGAATTCTTAACTAATCTTTGGGAGTTTCCATCAACCTGTACTGTCAAAAATGTTCTTAATCTGAGACAATGATATACCTTATTTTATTTTTGAAAGAAACCAGAGTGCTTTCCCTTTAGCAGATAAGAAAGACTGCCCATGGTCATTTAAAATGTCCAGGATAACTTATAGGCCTATTGTTTAATTTATAAAACACAAGTTTATGACAGACTGCTTAACAACAGTAAATTGTAGAACATAAATGCCTCAATATAACATTCAGCAACATTTTTTCATAAGACATTAATAGTGCAGCAGGATAACATACTGCTCCATAACTGGAAAATACTAGCTTCAGCCTCTGCTATATCTATCAGTAATCAGCAGACACCACACTGAACCCTGGGAATGGTGAAAGCGTGAATGCCAAATATGTAAACCTCTCATTATTACACGTCTGTAAAACAAAGAATACTAACAATTTCCCTCCAGGTATCCCTGCTCTACATGCAAGGGTACCTGGAGCAGGTGTTTTCATCCAAGCAGAACAGTTGCCCTTGAGCACCCAAGTTGGACATTCTGATGTAGATTTTTAGGATTTTGTTGAGTTTATTTGCATCTTGTAGCAGATGAAGTTGAATGGAATTATTATTATTATATGGCATGATGTATTTGTTTTTTCTTTTTCGTTTAAATCACTAAGTACTGTGTCATTAAAATGTTGTCCTCTTTTCCCTGGAGAATACTGGGTTTTTGGTTGGATTTACACAGGCAGAAAGATCAGGTTTCTAATGAATGAAGCCTGTTATCTAACTCTTACATATATTTTTTGTTAGACCTCCAGTCTGCCTGTAATGTATCTGTGTTAAAATCACATTTTCTCTTCTTGAAAGTGTCATTTGTGTGCCTGAGGCCCATGTGGCACCTTTTGTACTGAATTAAAAGATGGTACAGTTTTTATCATGACTTTATGGTCTAGCTATGTTTTTCTCACTGTGATAAATGTTGATGTGTGGCGCTCAGTTCGTATCTTTATGTGACATGGTCTAATTTAGCGATAATATTGTTTGGTATGAAGTGATCTAACTCATTTTTACCTACTAGCTTCTGTAGTCTGGGACACCGGTGGCTGTAAATAAATAGTGCAAAACAGACTCAAATGTGAAGATCACAAATAATAATTTATTATTTCCGCCTTCAGTGAGCCTTATAAGAATGATATGGAAGCGTCATTACGTAAACATGATTAAACCTGACAGACTAGACCCAAGCGGAAGCGGAAGCGGAAGCTTTACAGTAAGTATGAACTGTTTTCCCACAATTCATTGTGTGAGGGTTAACGCGCCTTTTGCAGCCAGTGCATGTCAACAAGAGGACGGGCTCGGCTCTAGTCAAACCATCTGATGATCAGTAGGATAATACCTAGCTCTGGGACAGCGCGTCTGATTTCATTAAGCTGCTTTTACATTCATCTTCACTACCATGGCTCCGTTCAGCCTAATGACAGCAAGTGTTAGCCTGCTGGCTAAGTCCTTCAGTGTCGTGTCGTGCACGGGCAGCCTGGCAAGGTAGACAGCCCAAAGTTTCTGCACTGCATGAGCTATAGCAGAGCTACAGCAGCCCGCTAGCGTTGCCTGGAGAGAAATCCTAATAATAAACGCACGAGTGTACTAACTTACTGTGGAGTAAGTCAGCAGTCGGCCAGTTACAGCCATGTTGCAGTGCTTTGAGCGGGTGTGAGCAGCTTTGCACATATCAGTAAGGAAATGCATGGTGTATGTGTGACATGCACATTAGCATTTTACTGTGTCACACACGCGTGCTAACGCCTGAACATGGAATAATGTCTTGAAGGGAGCAACGATTCAGCTATGCTTTCTACACTTAATGTGAAAGCTTTGTATGAACTCACGTGTATTGAAATAAGGGCTGCTGTAGTGAAGTACATGTCAAGCACATTAGTTTACATCAGACTGTTCTGTTGTTCTTTATTAGGCACTGTTGAATTGCCAAATATATTTCTGAATGTCTACACAACAGGTGTACCAGTGTCCTCCCTGCTGCATACATAAGCCCAGCCAAGTGTCTGACCTCTCAGGCCAGCGGCCCACCAAAGAGACCTCTGAATGGATACATGAGATATGTTCTGCAGCAGCAGCCAGTTATGAGCAAACAAAACCCAGGTAAACTGCAACACACATTTTTTCTTCAGGTATGAAGCAACCTTACTGAAAATCACACTGAAATGTAGTGCACATGCCTATCTCTTTAACCTAGGTCAAAGACTCAAATCATGTTATTGTGTTATCCATGATTATCTTGTACATTTTTGCTTTCAGAAATCAAATCAGTGGATATTGTGAGGAAGATTGCCCAACAGTGGAGAATGATGAGCCCAGAACAGAAACAGGTATTTTTGTCTTTTACAAACTTAGTATAATAAAGTGCTATTTCTAAAAGAATATTACCTTTTGAGAACTGGGAAATGGAAATGTCCTTGTCTGAAGGCTTTCAACATCGTAAATGGCCTATTGGGCTGTGGCAGGAAGTGATATTTTGTGCAACACACATTCCCATATTTACAGTGGGTACGGAAAGTATTCAGACCCCTTTAAATTTTTCACTCTTTGTGTCATTGCAGCCATTTGCCAAAATCAAAAAAGTTCATTTTATTTCTCATTAATGTACACTCAGCACCCCATCTTGACAGAAAAAAACAGAAATGTACAAATTTTTGCAAATTTATTAAAAAATTAAAACTGAAATATCACATGGTCATAAGTATTCAGACCCTTTGCAGTGACACTCATATTTAACTCACATGCTGTCCATTTCTTCTGATCCTCCTTGAGATGGTTCTGCTCCTTCATTGGAGTCCAGCTGTGTTTAATTAAACTGATTGGACTTGATTAGGAAAGGCACACACCTGTCTATATAAGACCTTACAGCTCACAGTGCATATCAGAGCAAATGAGAATCATGAGGTCGAAGGAACTGCCCAAGGAGCTCAGAGACAGAATTGTGGCAAGGCACAGATCTGGCCAAGGTTACAAAAGAATTTCTGCAGCACTCAAGGTTCCTAAGAGCACAGTGGCCTCCATAATCCTCAAATGGAAAAAGTTTGGGACGACCAGAACTCTTCCTAGACCTGGCCGTCCAGCCAAACTGAGCAATCGTGGGAGAAGAGCCTTGGTGAAAGAGGTAAAGAAGAACCCAAAGATCACTGTGGCTGAGCTCCAGAGATGCAGTAGGGAGATGGGAGAAAGTTCCACAAAGTCAACTATCACTGCAGCCCTCCACCAGTCGGGGCTTTATGGCAGAGTGGCCCAACGGAAGCCTCTCCTCAGTGCAAGACACGTGAAAGCCCGCATAGAGTTTGCCAAAAAACACATGAAGGACTCCCAGACTATGAGAAATAAGATTCTCTGGTCTGATGAGACCAAGATTGAACTTTTTGGCGTTAATTCTAAGCGGTATGTGTGGAGAAAACCAGGCACTGCTCATCACCTGCCCAATACAATCCCTACAGTGAAACATGGTGGTGGGAGCATCATGTTGTGGGGGTGTTTTTCAGCTGCAGGGACAGGACGACTGGTTGCAATTGAAGGAAAGATGAATGTGGCCAAGTACAGAGATATCCTGGAAGAAAACCTCTTCCAGAGTGCTCAGGACCTCAGACTGGGCCGAAGGTTCACCTTTCAACAGGACAATGACCCTAAGCACACAGCTAAAATAACAAAGGAGTGGCTTCGGAACAACTCTGTGACCGTTCTTGAGTGGCCCAGCCAGAGCCCTGACCTAAACCCAATTGAGCATCTCTGGAGAGACCTGAAAATGGCTGTCCACCAACGTTCACCATCCACCCTGACAGAACTGGAGAGGATCTGCAAGGAAGAATGGCAGAGGATCCCCAAATCCAGGTGTGAAACACTTGTTGCATCATTCCCAAGAAGACTCATGGCTGTACTAGCTCAAAAGGGTGCTTCTACTCAATACTGAGCACAGGGTCTGAATACTTATGACCATGTGATATTTCAGTTTTTCTTTTTTAATAAATTTGCAAAAATTTCTACATTTCTGTTTTTTTTCTGTCAAGATGGGGTGCTGAGTGTACATTAATGAGAAATAAAATGAACTTTTTTGATTTTGGCAAATGGCGACAATGACACAAAGAGTGAAAAATTTAAAGGGGTCTGAATACTTTCCGTACCCACTGTATATGGCGTATGTCAGTCTTTTGCAATTATAATTTTTGTTGGTTGTTTGCTCTCTCCTAGCCATTTGAGGAGGCCTCTGTGAAGGCCAGGGAGCAGTTTAAAGTGGATTTCCAGCACTACCAGGCCCAGCTGACACCAGCGCAGGTCCAGCAACAAGCTCAGGAGAGGAAGCAGAGAATGGCCAAGAGGCGGGCAATCCGCAAGAAGAGGGTAAATTGAAAGTAAATAGCAAATACGATAATAAATAAGTGCCTGTTGCCAAGAGATTCAAGTTAGATTTCCTTTATGTGCTTTTAAAAACACATCATAGGCTTGATATCCAAATTATTTAGGCATTTGACTTTGTTGTGTCATGCTAGTCCCACACACTGTAGCAAACAGTGTGTCAGGACAGAGTTCTAAGGCGTACAGCTCCGAATTCAATCTGAATTCAAAGGCCCATTACATCAGCTGTCACACTGTTGAACAACAAATATGTCTCCTCCTTGTGTTTGTGATCCAGGAGTTAACCAACCTAGGGAAGCCAAAACGCCCTCGTTCTCCTTTCAACATCTTCATGTCAGAGCACTTTGAAGAGGCCAGAGGGGCTACCACACAGGTCGGTAACCATAGCGCTATGATGTGGTAATCTAAAGGAACAGTTTACAAGTCATTGATATTGGTGATAAGAGGTACTCTGACTGGTTAGACCTAAATGAATTTCAAACGGTGTCACAGGGAACATTTAACAAAGACACTGAGCCTCAGCAAGGATTTCATATATGTCCAAGTACTGTAAGTGGTACATAGTGGGAAAAAACTTAAATGTAAAACGAATATTCTTTTCAGTGGATCAGTGTGATGTGTATCATGGCTACTAATATACCTGTATTTTCATCAGGATGAGTATTTGGGCAGGAGTACTCATACTACTCAGTAGTTTTTATTATGAAATGTTTTACGAGCTGCTCTTCTGTAAACTATCAAAATTCTGGTGATTTCCAACGAAGTGCTAAAAACATCTCATTTGTCATAAAAAAGTGTTTTGGTTCCCCTTTTAAAGCTATCTTAATGCAACTATACCTGTATATGTTGCAGCTGATAAGTAATACGTAATTGCAGTGCAGAAATACTGAACATTGCTTTAGGTAGTTTGCAGTAGTGTATACTGCTTTGCACTAGTATTACTTAGTCTGTACCAGTACCAGTATTTTTTTTTTAGCTGTAAAAACATTGTGCCTAGTGTATGTCTTGGTGAAACTTCTTTAAAATTATAGGGGAACTCCCATGTCTTTGCACAGTGGTTTTTGATTTAATGCTTCTGATATTTATTCAGGCAAAGATGAAGTCACTGTTGGAGGACTGGAGGAATCTGTTCAGCCATCAGAAACAGGTTGGTCACACAGTAATTACGTATTCTTTAGTCTTGCAGTTCTAAGGTCTTCATGCAGTCCTGTGTTTGTTCCACCACTCAGGTGTACACACAGCTGGCTGAGGATGACAAAATCCGCTATAAGAATGAAATGAAGGCATGGGAGGACCACATGGTGGAGATTGGTCGAGAAGACCTGATTCGAGATCAGACCTTGTCTACTAAGAAAAAACCTGCTGCCCAGACTCCAACAGCCAAAAAAGAAACAAAGAAGGCTAAAGCTAAAGCAGTGAAGAAGGCCACTGCCACAGGGAAGTCAAAATCCACCAGGAAGACAACAAAAGGCAGCACCACAAAAAATGTCAGGACTACTAAGAAGACATAGGATGTGTATTTGTGCATCTACTGAGTCTAGATGGAAAAAAAGGTGGTCATGACAGCTGAGAACAGGAGTTCTGATAACCCAGGGCTGTGCTCTTTGTTTTTCCCTTGAAAGTCACAAAGCTCCCCAGTTCTCATGAACCCTTATTAGGTTTATCAGGGCAAACATTTTGTAGCATTCAGACAGATCAAGATCATTTTTAGGTCCTCCAGTGTCCAGTCAAAATTACACCAAACAGTAAAAGCAGGATTGTTACCAGGTACAGTGTGAGCTTATTTTCACCTGCTTGGCAAATACATATCCTTGCTTCAAGTGTTTGGTTAAATCCCTCAGAATGATGTAGAGTGGAATCGTTGCAGGCTGAGAGAATGACTTAGTTGTCAGCTAGGAAATATAATGGCAAAAGCTTAGTGTCAATGAGTGGATAGAGGAGGCGCACATACTCTTTATACTTGTCTGCAATGTTTAAAAGTACCTGTATGCCTGAGTGTAACCACAGTAATATTAAGGTTATGGTTGCTGTCCATAAAACAGCCATAATTTTCTGTATGTGATATGTCTTAGAGTGTTCGTGTAAAGAAAACAATCTGGTGTTATTGTACTTTTTGTGTCATACCTGTGAAAAGACCAAAACCAACATGAATGATCTGACTTTTCTCCCTTTTGTCTTCAAGCCCACTGGATGTAAATCATTAAGAACAGCTCACAATTACATGGTTTAATTAAAAGTTCTGGTAAATGTAATGGTCACTCCAGTTTTTAATCTATAAATAGTGCATTCACAGGAAGCAGAGCGGTGTATGTGGACTTAAATATAAAATAAGCTACTCAACGCAACAGTGCTTTTAGAAATTTGTGGATGCAATAAAGTTCTGAGGTATAAAGTACTGCAGAGTAGAAAGTATTGAGAAATGGACTAACACTGTTGGTTTCAGTCTTTTCATGAGATGTGCTAAAAGTAATAAAAGTCAAGAGTAACAATAGCCTTGTCCTTTGAGTGTTTCGTCTAGAGGTGTGCATTCCACAGTGCAGCTTGTCAGCCTGTCCTGAATAACGTTCTACTCTTAAGAAAAGTGCCATTATCTGCAAATGTTCAGCCACATGTTCTGAGGATCAGACAGCACCAGTTGCCATGAATGCAATTTGACTGAATATTTTTCTATCATTGCTGTTATTCATATTGTATAAGCTTTATACTGTGAATTCTTGTCAAATAGGGTCTAAGTAACATTTCAACTGACATTTTGCTTTTTAAACAGTTTCATGTTTCAGAAAAGCTTTGAATAAAATGGTTTTTGTTCTGTTGTGTCATCATCTTACAGGTAATAACAAAATCCATGTTTTTTCTGCAATATCTTCACCCAAATAATTATGTTTAAATGGCATAAAGGATATGAAGTTATGTGTCACCAAAACATCCTTTATTTTTAAATAAATTCAGCCACAATGACTTCATACTGACACTTTCTGGTCTTCATATTAACACCACACACCTGTTAAGTATGAAGAACATTTAAGTTCCTTTTGCTTTTAGAATGAATTTAGCATTACCAAATCCAGACAGCATCTACTTCTTCTTTGTATTGCATTTAATAAATATTTACATACAATCTTCTACAAAATGACCTCTTGTGGTTTCTAAAAACACATTTCTACAATGTTAAGAATACACCATACAGACCAGCTATAGAACACGTTCTCTGTGGCACCAGTGTTTATAGTCAACAGCAGTGAGAGGCTGTACTGACACTAGCCGCCTCAGTAAACGGACTGGATAATCATGGTTACAGTCAATGTAAAAATTGTTTTACATGGAAGATGCAATAAACTAGTAAAAGTCTACAATTTACAGTGTATAAAACATGAACTACATATATAAGAAAAAACATATTGCTATGCTAATCAGCCAATAAAAAAGTGATTTCAAGTAGTATCCTGACAGAAAAGACAAACAGCCAGCAGGGTTATATCTGAGCTGCTCAAGCACGATGATATTATTTATAGCCTCAAAAGCAGTTTTCATATCCAAACCTGGTGCTGGTGCTTGTTATGATCAAATGATCACATGATCAAATGCTGCACTTCAGTCTCGTAGAGTGAATACAGACCTGGATCTCCTCCTACATCTGCCTTCTGATTATTTAAAAGGTTGTTCCAGGCTCTGTGCTCTAATATCTTTATAAGCCTGCTTGAAGTTTTTCAAAAATAAATGACCTGAAAATGATTCCAGAAAGTGCAATGAAAAAGGTTTGGCGATGAACAGAACTTTGGTCTGCAGTTAATATAAAAACATCTACATCACTTTTTTACTGTGACAACAATGGGGGGTAAGAAACATCTGGATTTACAGCCGCTGCAAAAGAGTGATGACAACAAACATTTCATTACGTAATTTAAATACTATTATATTTATGTTTGCAAGAATGAATGAAAGTTAGAAATTCCAAGCACATCAAGTTTTGTCTATTATTAGTGCACTAACACTTTTAGAGCAGTACTTAGTCTATAAAGAACCCAAAATATTCCACATGGTGAAAGGCAAGTCCTGAAGTACAGGAAAGTTCAGGTTCGTGAAGCAGCTGCCCTAACAAAAAAAAAAAAAAACTCACAGCAAAGCTATGGAGAATAACCACAGACTACCAGCAATTTCTCCTCCACAGTGATCTGTTTGTACAGTAACACAACATGTCCCCTCTGGTCAGGAATCTTTCACAGCTGAAAATAAATCTTTACTTATGTGCCTTTCAGATCTGCTGGGTTTCTGAGCAGTAGATATTATCAGGGTCCTGGTTGCTGCTGTGTTCCACGTTGTCTCAGTAAAGCTTGGAAATCAGGGGATACGACCAGTTTGTGGCAAACGTTTCCCAACACCATCATGTTTCCAGTTGTCCCATCTGAGAGATGCACAGACACCAATTCCTGCAGAAGAAAGGGATAGGATATTGGTCTATTAATAATAGAGTGGCTTTATGTAATCACACTGACTCAGAATCATGGACAATATTCAACAGCATTCCAACAGCAACAATCACTTTTCCTGCAGATCACTCCAAATTCTGAGACAGTTCTAGATTTTCAGTGATATTCAACTCAGAAGATGTGATAGCTATTTCAAAAGCTTCAGCTGGGTGTTCCTGAAGTAGTTAAGCTGACGACCTGCTTCTTCATTAGTCTGCAAACACATCATTGGTGACCAAAGAACTAAATTTGAACTTCATCTATTTACAGCATTTTGGTCGTGCATCGTCCCTGCACAGTGGAACACCGAACAGTACACCATCACTACCACAGTTCCCTTTGACTGTGCAAAGCTGACAATTTGGACAGTAAATGGTGCCAGAGGAAAGCTAAACAAGTTTCCAAAACAGACATGGTTCATCCTTAGGGCAGTGGCAGTGTCCCCCAGAGCCCAAGGAAAGCCAGGCTTCTCTTGCTTTTTCAAACTGTAGTTGTCAATGTAATAAAAACACATCATGGTTAACACATTACGCAGTTAGTGCTGTTAATGCTTCTGTGCTGTTACTGGCTACCATCTTTTCTGTGAAACAGCACCCCTCTAAGTGTTATGTGGTGAAACACTATATCGCCTAAAGTCGCATCCAGGAGGAGAGCATGCCAAAGTTGGCAAAAAAATGTAAAGATTAGCCACTGCCAGACTGTGATTGGACTGGACTATGCCAAGGTAGGCCCGAACGTGATTAAAACAGTCTTCTCCTTTAAATAAGGTGAATGAAATATACACTGGGCAGCATGGTGGCTGAGTGGTTAGCACTGTTGCCTCACAGCAAGAAGGTTGTGGGTTCGCAACCCGGCCTTTCTGTGTGGAGTTTGTATGTTCTCCCCGTGTTTACTCCGGGTACTCCGGTTTCCTCCCACAGTCCAAAAAAGATGCATGTTAGGTTGATTGGTGAATCTAAATTGCCCGTAAGTGTGAGTGTGTGAGGTTGTCTGTCTTTGTGTGTCTCTATGTGGCCCTGTGATGGACAGGTGACCTGTCCAGGGTGTACCCCAGCCTTTCACCCGAGAGAGAGCTGGGATAGGCTCCAGCAGATCCCTGTGACCCTGGCTTTCAGGAAAAAGCAGGTATAGAAGATGGATGGATGGAAATATACACTGCCTTCTGCCTCTGTGGCTTTACTGTTCACTGAATTGGCCATGTGTGCTTTTTTTATTGTAGCTATATTGCTTATTGTGCTTCGCTTCCCTGAATTGAGTTAGTCAGTCCACTGAAGTTGATGTTTTATTGTGGTTGCTTACACACAGAAAATAAGCTTTATGGATAGCCCTCAGGTCTCAGGTAGCTTAATAGATGAGGCAGTCACAGCTTACAGCCCAGGTCTGGTGCAGGGTTGTTAGTTTTTTAGGTCTAACATGAACATTTGACCTAGTTTTAAACGATATTGGAGTATGGAAATATTTTTGTATGTCAACCACATTTTATGTGGTCACAGTTAGGTCAGTTTGTAGAGCATGGGTGATGGTCCGACGGAAGCATACTCCTAACCAGAGGCCCATGGCTCATCACCGACACACCCACTGGAGCCTCTGATAATTGGCGATTCCATGGTCGGGAAATGTGAAGTTAGAGACTCCAGCGACCATAGTCAAATGTATTCCTGGGGCCAGAGCGGGCGACATCGAGTCAAATCTGAAGCTGCTGGCTAAGGCTAATTGTAAATATGGAAAAATTGTTATTCATGTCGGCAGCAATTACACAAATTGGAGATCACTAAAACTAATGTTGAGTCGGTGTGAAATTTTGTCAAAACAATGTCGGACTCCGTAATTTTCTCTGGACCCCTTCCCAATTTGACCAGCGATGACATGACCAGCTGCATGTCGTTGTCCGTCGCTGGCTGTCTAGGTGGTGTCCAGCAAACGATGTGAGCTTCGTAGACAATTGGGCCACTTTCTGGGGAAAACCCGGTCTGGTAGCGAGAGACGGCATCCATCTCACTTTGGATGGTGCAGCTCTCATCTCTAGAAATTTGGAGCCAACCTAAAGTTTGACAATCCTGAGAGGGATGACCAGGATGCAGAGACTCAGTCTAAAACGCCTCTCTGCAGTTTCCTTAGAGCTGTCCCGCCCAAACCACATAGAGACTGTGTCTGCCCCTCGAACATATGAATCATATAAATCAGATGTTAACACAAGAGGAGTTATTCATAAAATCCTAATAAAAATTAAGACAACTTGCCTTATTGAACAGAACAACAGAACAGTCAGATGTGGATTATTAAATATCAGGTCACTTTCATCTAAATCTCTGTTAGTAAATGATTTGATAACTGATCACCAAATTGACCTACTTTATCTTACTGAAACCTGGTTACAGCAGGATGAATATGTCAGTCTGAATGAATCAACCTCCCTCAGTCATAAAAATGATCATGTTCCTCGAAGCACAGGTCGAGGTGGAGGAGTAGCTGCAATCTTCCAGTCAAACTTATTATTAAACTTTCATCCTCAGAACAGTTATAACTCATTTGAGAGCCTCACTCTGAGCCTCTCACATCCAAACTGGAAAACACAAAAACCAGTTCTACTTGTCATTGTGTACCGTCCACCTGTCCCTTACTCAGAGTTTTTAACTGAATTTAATCTGATTTAGTGCTTAGTTCAGATAAAGTCTTTATAGTGAAAAACTAGTCCATGCATTTGTTACCTCAAGGTTAGATTACTGTAACTCATTACTATCTGGATGTCCCAGTAACTCCATAAAGAGCCTCCAGTTAATTCAATTCAATTCAATTTAATTTTTTTTGTAAAAAAAAAAAAAAAAAAAAAAAATCACTAAATCACAAAACAAATCATCTCAAGGCACTTTACAAAAACAATCCAGAATCCAGAATGCTGCAGCAGATCAACCTCCTTCATACCTTAAAGACCTCATAGTACCATATTATTCCAATAGAGCACTTCGCTCTCAGAGTGCAGGTCTCCTTGTGGTTCCCAGAGTTTCCAAAAGTAGAATGGGAGGCAGAACCTTTAGCTATCAAGCTCCTCTCCTGTGGAACCAGCTCCCAGTCTGGGTTCAGGAGGCAGACACTCTCTGTACTTTTAAGGCTAGGCTTAAGGCTTCCCCTCTCCTCCTATCCTCCCTCCTCGCATGTACACCATTGAATGTCACTAACTTTGTGCTCTCTCTCTTTTTTCTTCCGTTAAAGGGAGTTTTTCCTCTCCACTGTTTTTTTTTGTTTTTTATGTAAAGTGCCTTGAGATGATTTGTATTGTGATTTGGCGCTATACAAAAAAATTGAATTGAATTGAATTTGAAACCCAAACCAGGTACCTGCAAGAAGGAGAATGCAGCTCCTTCACAGACATCCATCACAATATCACCCAGCTTCAGTTCCAACTTTCCTGACTTCCTAATCTGAAGTTTACCCAGAAATCCTTCTGGGAATTGTGACAGCACTGGACAGCCTTCCTTCACAACAGGCTCCTGGGGACAGGGAGAAACAACACATTACTAACTGGATGGACCTAACATTTGGGGGTTGAAAAGGCAAGCAGCTGATATAGCTGGTAAATCAGCAATTAAATGTCAAGCACCAGAAACCAAATAACTGTGTTAAGATGGCCGCAGACACAAATATTTTAAAACATCTTTAACATATGTACAAACAGTTTGACATAAAGGAGAAAAGTATTTGTAGCTGGCCTTGAAACAACTCTGCAATCCAGTGTGTTTTTGTATTTTCATGTATAGATTAGGTGCAACACACCATCTAACTCACTTGTGCTAGTGGATGAGCAGGCCTCTTGACTTCAGGCTTGCCTTCCTTCTTTGCAGGTTTCTCTGTTGTAGACCTGACCTCAAGGTTGGCCTTCTGTTCAGATACTCTGCATGGCATACAGTCAGGTAATTGCATGAAGAAGAGCTCCTCTCTGCCAGACAGAGAGAGATCTTGCAGCAGGTCTACCAGACGTGGCTGCTCTGGTTTGGGCAGCTCCGTCTTACTGTGGCCAGCTTTACTTTGAGCTCCAGAGACCAGAGGTCTGAACAGAGGAGGGTTATCTGGACCTGCCAACATGACAAACACTTCAACACAAAACTGCAGGGATACTGACTGATCATACACAGACATGAACCTAAGTGTGGTGCTCATTCAGACATGCACTCTTGGCTATCCATCCTCACTGCTACACTTTGTCTGATTTCAGAACTGTAACTCCACCCACTCCCCAGCCTCTTCCTGTATTATTATTTTGTGTTAACATATGTTTATGCTCATTAAATGTTCTGTTTTTCAGGCCTTTCCAGGGCAGTTTGTAAACATAAGGTCAGTTTATTTCAACGGATCTGTTCTACAACATTGTATGAGCAGAGTCTCATCATTGACCTAAGTTTCTTGACTAAAATGAAGTTCTGGTCAATGGGCATGCAAGTGTTAGTATTAGAGATGTGTTTTTTTCTCACATTTTGTTGTCAGCATCTGGCTCATGTTGAACTGACGCAGAGGCAGCTGGATGGGTTTCAGCTTGGCATCGTTCCTCAGGCCTGGATCATTTATGAACTGTAGGGGTAACACATCATATTAGTTATGACCAATACGGAGATGGACAACAATAATTCAAACTCACTGATTTTGTAGTGCTGTGCAGGCAACAGGCAACCCAAAGAACTTTATTTTCAGTTCTGCTGAGGTGTTATGGAAGCCCAGCTTGCTCTGGCAGTGGCCTTTAGCTCTTCTGCATTGGGTCTGCTGTAACGTATCTTCCTCTTCACAATACTCTACAGATTCTCTATTCTCAAGTTTGCAGTTCAAATCAAGCACAGGGATACCATGATCCTTAAACCAGGTATTGGTACTTTTGGCAGTGTGTGCAGGTACCAAGTCCTGCTGGAAAATGAAATCAGCATCTCTATAAAGCTGGTCAACAGAGGGAAGCATGAAGTGCTCTAAAAGTTCCTCACTGACCTTGGACCTGATAAAACACAGTGGATCAATACCAGCAAATGACATGGTTTCCCAAACCACCACAACCTGTGGAAACTTTACACTGGACCTCAAGCAACTTTGATTCTGTAGCTCTCTTCTCTTCCTCCAGACTCTGGGACCTTGATTTCCAAATGAAATACAAAATGTACTTTCATTTGAAAAGAGGACTTTGGACCAGATTTTCTTGAGCAACAGTCCAGTCCTTTTTGTTCTCAGCCTAGGTAAGATGCCTCTGTCTTGACACAAGGAATGTGACAGTTGTTGCTGTTGTTGCATGTCCTGGATACGTCTGTGTGTGATGGCTCTTGAATCACTGACACCAGCTGCAGTCCACTCCTTGTGAATCTCCCCCAAATTGTTGAATGGGCTTCGTTTCACAATCCTCTCAAGGCTGCTGTTAACCCTTTTGCTTGTGCACCTTTTTCTACCACATTTTTTCCTTCCATTCAACTTTCCATTAATGTGCTTGGATACAGCACTCTGTGAACAGCCAGCTTCTTTAGCAATGACCTTTTGTGTCTTACCCTCCTTGTGCAGGGTGTCAATGATCGTCTTCTGGACAACTATCAAGTTATCAGTCTTCCACATGATTGTGTGGCCTACTGAACCACACTGAGAGACCATTTAAAGGCTCAGAAAAACTTTGTAGGTGTTTTGAGTTAATTAGCTGATTATTTAACTTTTTCACAAAATTCTAATTTTCTTATATACTGAATTTTGGGTTTTCATTAGCTGTAAGTTTTAATAATCAAAATGAAAAGAAACAAACACTTGATGTACTCATAATTTCAAGCTTTAGAAATCTGAGTCAGATCAAGTGGGGATCTATCAAAGGTACACCGCTTTCAGTAACTGCCTCTTAACAGAAATCTGTTTCAGTGTGCTTATTACTGCCTGAGGACGAACCTGAACATCTGTGAACTTGTCCATTAATGAACAGCAGCTGGTGTCAAATACTCACATTATCCATCTGCAGTTTACTGAGTATGACATCTTCTTCCTTCTCTAACTGTTTGGTCTCCTTCTTCAGCAGTTTACAGACAGGGGCGGCAGTAGAGTCATGCAGGTCTGTGGCACCACGGCAGCCTGAACAGAGATGAAGTGTGAGTGCACCAATGATGCATCTGTAATAAAGCCTTTGTGGCAAGAAAACACATTAAAGAAAAGAGAAGGTGCATACCTGGTTTGCGTAGAGTGTCAGCAGGACCCTGTTCAAAGATGGAATGTGACTGTATGGTCTGAGGCGTCTCTCTCCTCCTCCCTCTGCTCTCCCTCCTCCTCTCATCCCTCTGTCTTCTCTCCTTTTTTGGAACCACATGGATCTTTTCCTTCAACCTGTTGAAGAATCATTATGTTCATTAAAATTAAATATGACATCCTAACAGCACCACATATGTTTCTGTATTAAATTAGGTAGTGAAATGATCTTCTTGGTAATAACTCACTCATCTTTGCTTTTCCTCACAGTGTGGACATTTGGTTCAAAAGTTTTCTTTTAAAAAGAAAGAGAGAAATATATATCATTTTAAGTATTACTGGCAGATGGTCAGCTGACATTTTCATTTCTATCACCAGTGAAGAGATAATGGTATTAGTTATGTGTTATTCATTACCTTTGGCTTTTTGAACGGTCCCCCCAGTGTCAGGTCCCTGGTCCTGAGGGACGTCAGTCTTCCAAGTGGAGCAGCGGGGGGCAAACTTCTGACGCGGTCTGGCAGCGCTCTGCCCGCGGTGAAACTCAGCCCGGTCCCGCTGCTTAGGCCGGAGGAGCCGGGAACATCCGAGTCGCTCATTATGTGTTATCAAGTCGTCCGTTCAGTATCTTACCTTTGTAGTGCTTGAGGCAGAGGCGTTTCCCATGGTTTTATTGTGTAGTTTGGGACGAACTGGCGCTTTTACTTTGGAAGCAAAGCCGGTACAGTCGGGTGAGTCCGGTTATTTGACTCCGTCCTGACTCTGTTCAGCAGAAATATTACGAGAGGTGAGCACATACAGATCAGGCACTTCACAGCCTATAACCCTGTTTTGTTCGCACTCGCGATATCAAAACAAGTTGCGCCACAATGCAAGAGCGCGCACTTATAAACACGACGAAATTTGCGTTTTTGCATAACCCAACACGATTACCAGTAGTTCCGCTCTATTGTGCAGTGCACGCCATCCTTCCTGACGTCTGCACACAAACATCTTGGACACATCTTCTTGGTCGTAACACAGCGGGATTTCCAGGCGAGCAAAATGTTAAATATATTGATCAGATATTATTCCATCACCTGTTTACGTGGTCAGTTTACATGGCCTTTTTCTTTTCTCCCGCAATGAATTGTTGTTGTTCAACCAATACTCCTCAGGTAGTACCAGCAGAGGGCGCTGTTTGCTTGGTGTGTGTGATGCCATGTCTTGTTACCGAGGTCTAAAAAAGCAGAAGAAGAGAAAAAAAAAAATCATACCATGAAACGCGCAAATGAAGACTGGGGTTCATCAGTATATTTGAAGAGATGCTATTGGGCCTAATGCACACTGCATATGTTGATTGTTTTCATCAATGAACACAAATTTGACTTTGATGTACATCAGCGCAAACGTCTGCTTAATATTTGTCTTGAACCCTCATCATTACAAAGGTAATGATCCTTGGATATGCTAACGCTTTTGTCTTTTGTGCTCACAACCGTGTTAAAATGATATCATTTCTATTTTATGCTACACCTTATGATTACCATACCTACAATAACTATACTACCAGACTCATTACACAGACACATGCTGTGAGTGAAAGTGTTTAAAACAAGATATGATAAGCTTTATTAATCACTGAAGGGAAATTAAGGTAGTCTTGTTTTGAAAGTAATAAATACTAAGTGGTAAATAAATACTAAGTAATAAAAGTTGAAGTCCAGGTAAAACAGCACACTTATTACCATAGTAATAAGTGTGCTTTTTATATTGTATATCTTTGTTCCATGACCAGTCCAACTTTTTGTCGAGGTTCATGCCTAGATATCTGTAGGTTGACACCACTTCACTGTCAGCATCACAGATGTTGACTGGATAAGGAGAGGGTTTAGACTTGAAAATCCACTACTATCTCCTTCGTTTTAGAGGTGTTTAGTAGTTTTTGTGACTCCAGTTACTGAAGGATTTTATCTGGCCTCTGTACTATTCTTTGTGTCCATTCCTGATACATGCAACAATCACAGTATCATCAGAATACTTCCCAATGTGGGACATTCAAAATTGTACTTGAAGTCTGCTGTGTAAAATGTGTTGAAGTAAAAACGATGACAGGAGGGCTTATTTACGCTGAGCTCACAGGAGGGTAGATTGCTGTTTTGTATCCAATCTATTGATCTACAGTTATTAGACCAGGATACAGAGAGAATGCAGGTAGGAATAAATACATCAAAACCCTTTTTATTTGCAGAATACAGTTTATTATTACTTTATGCTGACATGAAAATACAAAACAAATTGTCATGTTTTACATGTAATTCCAAGCACATTGCACATGCAGTGTGGTTTTATGTGGACTGCACAAAGGGAAAAATGGTACATTGCTGCCTCTATATCTTCCTCTGGGGCCCTATAATAACCACTGGAAAAATGTTACATCTACACTATAAACAAAGTAATGCCATAGCAAGATTAGCCTGTCTGGGAACCGTGGGAAATATTTGGTGTTGGGTCTCTACCCTTAACCCCCCATTTATGTCAGTTGATGGTAAATGAATATTTGATGAAACAACTTTGTTTGGGACTATGCACAAAGAGCACTGTATAATTTGTTTTGGGGAAAAAAGAGCCTCTCAATAAAGTACATTCAAGATCCATCCATCCATTATCTATACCCACTTATTCCTTAACCAGGATCATGGGGATCTGCTGGAGCCTATCCCAGCTCTCTTTGGGTGGAAGGCAGGGGTACACCAGTCCATTACAGGGCCACAAATAGACACACAAAGACAAACAACCTCACACACTCACACTCACTCCAATGGGCAATTTAGAGTCACCAATCAACCTAACATGCATGTTTTTTGGACTGTGGGAGGAAACCGGAGTAAACCCATGCAAGCACAGGGAGAACGTGCAAACTCCACACAGAAAGGCCGGGTTGCGAACCCATGACCTTCTTGCTGTGAGGCAACAGTGCTGCCCCATTCAAGATTATTGTACATAATTATACAGGAAGCAGATGACACGTAATCAAGACACTGTTTGCAGTATTGCAGTTGTTCTCCTAGGTTTAAGTGACTGCGATGGCTGTGAGGGAGAAACTGGGGTTTCACCTCTGAACTGTTTGATTTTGACAGACCAGTAAATGATCTAATGAAAGAAAATCATTGCATGATAATCAATCCGACTGCATGAGAACAAGAACCTACAGGTCAAAAACAATTCAGATTTACAGTTTCCAAAGGACCAAAAGGTGGAATGAACCACTTCTGAGGTTCAGTCTGTCAGTTAAATATTAGGCTAGTGTTTCTTGGGCTAATCCTTCTGACGGCTAATGAGTATGTCTGCTCTTTTTCTTTTACCTCACACATAAAGAAATAATTTCTTATTTATGAAGTAAATGGAAAAAGTATTTAAAGGTTTAAATTTGCAATATTTTCTCTTGTCAGTATAAAAGAAGACCTTATTGAAGACACACATTTTTGTAGGTAGGGACCTGTTTAGTATATAAATTAAAAGACATGCAAATGTAAAGAATCCTGCCAGTGATTTACTGACATATGATTTTTTTTTCTAAAGTCGTATGGATTAACCCCATAGTGTTTTGTAATGTTTAACTAAAAATGCCCTTTAAGAAAAGCTGTGATGTTTACCGCTATCTCCCTCAGCCATGATGAGTAGGAATGTTTCAGTTATTACACTCAGATCATGTTTGTATGCAAAATTATTAGAATTATTACTATATATGTATATGTATATATATATATATATATATATATGTGTGTAAGCTAAAGGCTAAGCTAAAGAGAAGCGGTCTTGAGAGGACATGGCTGCAAAGAAAGTACAACACTACAACCTGCAATATTTAAACCTGACCCACAGTGAGACAAGTTCAGTTACAATCGTCGTTTAAATTCTTTTGACATTTTGTATGTAGCTACATTAGCCAGTGATTGTTTTATTGACTTTATTGATATATTTTATGTTGTTAGTTGCATATTATTAGGAAAGCAGCAATAAAGTCAAACATATTATAACTGAGAGTAGATAAGGAAGGTTTCTGTGTGCCACTGTGTGTTTGAAGTAACTGAAAGTAAGAACAATGTCAATCTTTTGATGTTGTTGTTCAGAAGATATTTGAATTTACAGAAAACATTTACCTCAATATTTCTACTAAACTGCAGCTCAATTTTTCTGACCATCACATGATAATGATGTTAATAATGCAGCTTTTACTTGTATTGTGCTGTTTGCTGCACTGCAGTACAGAGGGAATATGTTTATTTTTACCACTTTACATAAGATAAGATATAATTAAAATTAAAAGTTAATAAGATGTATATGTAAGTGACTGCTTAAAAGTAATATCATATCCACTCTTCTTTCCGCAGAATGCATTCAACATATATAGAGCTGACTATGGGCCCTTCGGGGAATCGCACAGTAATTATTTACTATATTATACTTCTTTAATAAATTGTACATACCATTATTATTAGTAGTAGTTTATGTCATATCAATTAATAGGCAATGTAGAATATAGCCAAACCACACAAGGAGAAAACAGCAATGACTAATACTTTGTTACAAAAATAATTTAAGCAATTGTTTCCTCTCTCCTGTTTCTCTGGTCTGTCAAACTTAACACAGAGAGGCTCAGGGATCTTCATCACTATTTCTGCATATGTACTTGCATGCCTGTGACTGGTTTGTGTTTGTTTGTCATTCTGTTTTTTATTTAAAACAAATTTCATTAATTTTATTTTATTATGCTATTAATATACTCCAAGAGTCCATCCTGTGTTGCTGCCTCATGTTCAGCAACTCTCCACCATCCCATTTTAAAGAGCCCACCGCCCTTGAAGCTCACCTGTACTTGTTTTTCATATTTAAAATCTATGTAAAACGTTATTGCTATGTGAAATTCAGTTATTGTTACAGATTATCAAAGTATATAAATTAGATTAGAAGGATAAATACCACCCACCCATCCAAGCATCTTCTTCCGCTTATCCGGGGGACAGTAGCCTAAGTAGGGATGCCCAGACTTCCTTTTCCCTGGACACTTCCTACAACTCATCCGGGGGTCACCGAGGCGTTCCCAGGCCAGCCGAGTGACATAGTCCCTCCAGCGTGTCCTGGGTCTTCCCCGGGGTCTCCTCCCGGTGGGGCATGCCCGGAACACCTCCTCAGGGAGGCGCCCAGGAGGCATCCGTTACAGATGCCCGAGCCACCACAGCTGGCTCCTCTCGATGTGGAGGAGCAGCGGCTCTCCTTCGAGTTCCTCACACTATCTCTAAGGGAGCGCCCAGCGACCCTGCGAAAGAAGCACATTTCAGCCGCTTTTGTCCGAGATCTTGTCCTTTTGGTCATGACCCAAAGCTCATGACCATAGGATAAACACCATAGGTTTAGAATTTGTTTATTTTACTTCATTTGATGACTAATCTCTATTCAGCATATCAACCAACCTTCCAGCATCGGAGACTGTCCCTGTTGCAATGCAACTGGGCTCCTTTATTATATCCTGGTCCTTTGTCGCCCTCTGCTGCACAAACTGTACTAATCATTGAAACACTTAGAATAGTGGCATGTGCATTTCATGTATATTTGCATGCTTAAGTACAGTAAGAGTTGAGGAACCAGAGTGATATGTTATTATGTTCCTTTCTATTGTGTTGTTGCTGGGCCATCATTATTGTTATGATGATTTGTGCAGAAACTGTGTTCCTGGGACATGTAAATTTAGCCTGATACTAATCTGGGAAAAGATTGGTCCTGATCAGATAATTGCCTTGTGAAATATTATTAGTAATGTAAACATATGAAAATGGGATCTATGTACATTCTGAGTAGATAGAATTAATACTTTAGTTTTTTTTGGAAACTGTTAAGTATTTTTATGAAACCAACTGATTATTTTGTGTTTAACTATATGCTCTTGTTAAATGTACCGCTCAGGTTCTTCTTAAATAGAAGGTGGTGTGGGGAAAAACGAGGAGAAAAACTTGGTGAGCATGGTCTGTATGGAGAGGGCCCTCTGAAAAAGTATTTTTTGTTTGTCCGTGTGTTGCTAAAAGAAGATGACTTAACTAAAAAGGAAGAAGGGCTTATGTTTGAAAGCTGGTGACAACACACTCTCAGAAGCTGGAATAAATGCCTTTTTTTTTGCTTGTTTTTTTGATTGGCAAGAATCCTGTTCGTTTTAGTGTTTTTTTTAGTGGTCTTTCCACCACACAACATGATAAAGAAAAATTCATCTGAAACCCCTGTTAGCCTTTAGTGGTGTAATGTCTCAGTGTTTTACTGCTAACACAATATGTTGCTAGCAGTTGTGCTGCTTTGTAAGCTATGAGCAGTTTAATTACCTACAATTAAGATCTAGCTTGTTAGATGAGGAAGAGGAAAATGCCAACCAAAGAGGAGAAGGGAAAGAGATTCACCAGCTGCTGATGCTTCTGGAGTTATACTCTTCTACCTTTTTATATGCATCTATTAGTTACATGTTCTCTGTACTAGTCTCTATGTTTCCATATCTTGCTTTGCTTTTATGTATATTTAAGTATGTGCTTAGTTTTGCATTATAAAGCTGTGCATTTGCATGTTTGTAAATATGGTATTGAGTTTGTGTAGTGAGGAATGGGAGAGCAAGAAGGTGGATGTGTATGTATGTGCACTGTCACCCAGCAGTGTTGCCCTGGTCTGTGCTGTGATGACAGTGATGTATGGGTAATTCAAAAAGTCATTCTTTTCCACAGAGCACTCTGCAGTCAGGCCAGCCCCTCATTCCCCTACAGCACTGAGAAAACTAATTTACATCCACTCCTGCACACATGCCACAAAGGTAACAGTACAGACATTGACATTGCAAACAAATACAAGTTCTTATAAATAGTTGTGATTGAGTATTGATTGAGTATTCAAATGAGATTTTTTACTCTCGTTTGATTATTCAATTCAATTCAATTCAATTCAATTCAATTCAATTCAATTTTATTTGTATAGCGCCAAATCACAATACAAATCATCTCAAGGCACTTTACAAAAACTAAAACTAAAAACCCAACAATTCCCTTATGAGCAAGCACTTGGCGACAGTGGAGAGGAAAAAACTCCCTTTAACGGAAGAAAAAAAAACCTCCAGCAGAACCGGGCTCAGTTTGGGCGGCCATCTGCCTCGACCGGTTGGGGTGAGTGGATAGAGGAGAGAGAAAAGAACAGCAACAATAAACAACATTGGTCTATATACCAACATACTCTTTTCTTTCAGATTCAAATTGAATTAAAATGTTTTTTTTTTAAAACAAACAAACATTAAACACTTCTAAATGTGTGACAGTTTGGAGTTCATGCTGGGGTGAAATTTATCTTGGCCTGCATGGTTTGAATGAATCTGGTCTGAATGTATCTAAGGCCTGAGTGAAAGAGGCTATAGTGATTTTATAGACAATGGGTTGTTTGAATTTCTTTGGCCCTAGTGCATTTCCTGTAACTGCGGTTTAGTAATTCCCTTTCAGTTCCAGTGATATTGCTGCTGAACTGAACTGAGGATGTGACAGTAGCAGAAATCAGCAATCGTCGTGAGCACCATAAATTAATATAGTTAATTATTCAAAAATTATAGAATAAATAGTTGATCAAGCTAATTTGATTGTTGAAGTTCTACCACACAGTGACTTTATTGTTTAAAATAAAAAGAAACTAGCAGAGCAGAACTGAATTTTAGTGTAATTTATTGATAAACATGAACTAAACAAACTGGAATTATAGGTATGATGCAACACAAAATCAAACAGACTAACAGAAACCTGAACAGTTGGGATGACATGAGTTGATATATCCGAATATGAAAGTTGTTGTGAGATTAGACTTCAGTTATGATGAATTAAATTGGAACTAAATATATTATTACTTCAAAATCAGGGACAGAGGTCTGGGAATCGTGTTAGAAAGTACTTTAGGAAAAATAGTCCTGTGTAAGTGGTAGTTTAGAGATACCAGCTTATAATATATACAGGAGAAAAGGTTGATTTTTTTCTACTTAGAGCAGATGTTCAGGTGGATACTGGACTCCGAAGGTTCTGTAGTGGTTCAACAGTGTGCCAGACCTTAGCTTGGTGAATCCTCCAGGATTTACCTCTTTATCACTGACATCTGATTGGACATTTGTCTCTTGAACACCTCTCAGCTTGACAGGCTGTAGAGTGAAGCTGGTTCTGCAATAGGTTCCCTCAGCTGGCCATGTTTGTGGTGGGGTTGATGCAGTTATAAAATTACTAATTCTCAAAAATATCAAAAATAAGGCTTTGATGCTTTGCTTGGCTTGTCTTAGAAAAATTCATAAGAAGAAATTAAAGAGATTAAGATCAACATTTTTGAAAATTCCACGCTGGAAAAAAAGACCAATAAGCCAACACCCTGTTCTGTATGTTGAACATAGAGAAAAAACTTGATTGGGTGTTGCAGAAAAAGCTTAAAAGCAAACAAACAAACTTAGAGTAAGACAAAGAAAGAACTAACAAAAAACAAAAAGCCCAGACAACAGGGATGCGTTTGCTTTTAAAGGTCACGCATAACCTGTGGTTACGATGAACTGGTGACCTGTCCAGGGTGTACCCCTTCCTTTTAACCGGAGAGCTGGGATAGGTTCTAGCAGATTAGGAATAATTAATAATAATTAATTAGGAATAATTAGGAATAAGCGGGTATAGATAATGGATGAATGGATTAAAAGTCTGAACCCCAATAGTAATAAAATAAAGTAAATTTAAATGAAAATAATGTAAATGTAAATAATGCAATACCCTCTCATCACAACTTTGATAAAGGTATTATTTGGACAATGATAAGAAGCAGATTTGATCATTTTCAGTAACAGAAAATGGCATATCCAATAACTTGGAATTGAATCTTCAAGTGTAATACAACGATACACCCAACCAACACATACAGGACTAAGTAGGTCAGTGTGCCACAGAGGACTGTTTCTGGGTAAGGGAATTCACTTCCTATTGCAAGCGTGTTATGCTGTGTGTGCTATATAGTTCATCCACAGATTAGCAACAGACTAGCTTTAGTCTAACACACCTAAAAACTAACTTAACTCTCTAAACAATTCATTAACATTCCGGTACTAGTCAAGTCACTAGCTTTTTTTCTATTTTGACCGGTATTTATTGCTATTTCCAGTCTTAGTGCTCGTTAGCCTATCAGTTAGCTTAGCTAGCTAATACCACTACTTCTCCCTCTCTCTCTCTCTCTCTCTCTCCTGCTCGGTGTGCCACATGTTTAGTTATTCCTCTGCCTCCTTTAGTGATAATGATACTTGTAATAAGTGTAAGGTTCTGGTAGCTTTGGAGGCGAGGATCAATGATTTGGAAGCGCAGCTCAGCACCTTTGAACAAAAGCCAGCTAGCCTAGTCCTTTTAGCAGGTGTGGAGCCACCGAGATCAGGGTCTATTAGCTGTCCAAGGGCATGAGTCAAACTTGAAGCTGCTGGCTAAGGCTAATCATAAATATGGAAGAATTGTTATTCATGTCGGCAGCAATTACACAAATTGGAGATCACTAAAATTAATGTTGAGTCGGTGTTTAATTTTGTCAAAACAATATCGGACTCTAGTTTTCTCTGGACCCCTCCCCAATCTGACCAGCGATGACATGTTTAGCTGCATGTCGTTGTTCCGTCGCTGGCTGTCTAGGTGGTGTCCAGCAAACGATGTGGACTTCATAGACAATTGGGCCACTTTCTGGGGAAAACCTGGTCTGATAGCGAGGGACGGCATCCATCCCACTTTGGATGGTGTGGCTCTCATTTCTAGAAATTTGGAGTTTATTAGCCAACCTAAAGTTTGACAATCCCGAGAGGGATGACCAGGATGCAGAGACTCAGTCTAAAACGCCTCTCTGCAGTTTCCTTAGAGCTGTCCCACCCCCAAACCCCATAGGGATTGTATCTGCTCCTCGAACATCTAAATCATATAAATCAGAAGTTAACACAAGAGGAGTTATTCATAGAAATCTAATAAAAATTAAGATCACCCCTCTTATTGAACAGAACAACAGAACAGTCAGATGTGGATTATTAAATATTAGGTCTCTTTCGTCTCTGTTAGTAAATGATTTGATAACTGATCACCAAATTGACTTACTGTCTTACTGAAACCTGGCTGCAGCAGGATGAATATGTCAGTCTAAATGAATCAATCCCCCTCAGTCATAAAAATTGTCATGTTCCTCGAAGCACAGGTCGAGGTGGAGGAGTAGCTGCAATCTTCCACTCAAATGTATTAAACTTTCATCCTCAGAACAGTTATAACTCATTTGAGAGCCTCAGTCTTCACCTCTCACATCCAAACTGGATAACACAAAAAACATTTGTACTTGTCATTGTGTACCCTCCACCTGTCCCTTACTCAGAGTTTTTAACTGAATTTCCAGACTTCCTGTCTGATTTAGTGCTTAGTTCAGATAAAGTCATTATAGTGAGAGATTTTAACATTCATGTAGAAAATAATAGTCTCAGCACTGCATTTAATTCAATATTAAATTCAATTAGTTCCACTCAAATTGTTAATAAACTTACCCACTGTTTCAATCACACCCTTGATCTTGTTCTGACCTATGGCATCGAAATTGAACATCTAAGGTTTTCCCCCAATACCATTTTGTCAAATCATTGTTTAATAACTTTTGAATTTAAGATGATAGATCATGCAGCGTTTGGAAGAAAATTCCACTACAGTAGATGTTTATCTGACAACGCTGTTAATAAATTTAAGAAAATGATTCCATCTTTAGTTACATCTATGCAATGTGCCAACACAGTTGACGGCAGCTGCCTCAATCCTACTCACTACCAAGTTGATTATGTTGACAGTGCTGTAGCCTCACTGCGTGAAACTCTTGATATTGTGGCCCCTCTGAAAGAGAAGTTAGTGAATCAGAGGAGATTAGCCCCATGGTACAGTTCACAATCCATACCTTAAAGCAGGCATCACAAAAGCTGGAAAGGAAGTGGCGTTCCACAAATTTAGAAGAATTTTATCTATTTTATTTCTATTTTGAATTTTGTCTATTAACATAAGAAAAAGCTCCCCGTAAAGCCAGAACTGCATACTGTTTATCCCTTATAGAGGAAAATAAGAACAATCCCAGGTTTCTTTTCAGCACTGTAACCAGGCTAACAAATAGTCACAGCTCCATTGAGCCCAGTGTTCACTTAGCTCTCAGCAGTGATGATTTCATGAGTTTCTTTACAAATAAAATCATAACTATTAGAGATAAAATTCATCAGATGCTTCCTGTACCTGCAATAAATGAATCTTCTACTACAGTAGCTCTTGAATCATCTCTAGGACCTCAGTTATTTTTAGACTGCTTCTCTCCGACTCCCTATGCATTGGCCACGACTGCCCGCACACTACGTACCTCAGGCTACGTACCACAGGCTTTTAAGACTGCAGTAATCAAACCCTTACTCAAAAAGCCTAGTCTTGATCCAGGAGTGTTGGCTAATTATAGACCAATATCCAACCTACCATTTATTTCTAAAATCCTTGAAAAAACTATCAGACCACTTACACAGAAATGAACTATTTGAAGATTATCAATCAAGATTTAGAGCACATCATAGTACAGAAACAGCACTGTTAAAAGTCACCAACGATCTTCTCTTAGCCTCAGATAATGGACTTGTTTCTATATTTGTCCTCCTACACATTAGTGCTGCATTTGACACTATCGACCACAGCATCTTATTACAGAGACTGGAGCATGTGATTAGTATCTGAGGAACATCATTAAAATGGTTCCAATCCTATTTATCAGAGAGATTCCAGTTTGTTCATGTCCATGATGAACCTTCCACACGCACAAAAGTTAGTTATGGAGTTCCACAAGGTTCTGTGCTAGGACTGATTCTGTTCACCTTGTACATGCTTCCTTTAGGATATGTCATTAGGAAGCACTCTATTAATTACCACTGCTATGCAGATGACACTCAGCTGTATCTATCTATGAAACTTGTTAACACAAACCAGTTAACCAGACTTCAAGCGTGTCTAACTGACATAAAGGGCTGGATGACCAATAACTTTCTACTTTTAAATTGAGAGAAAACAGAAGTTATTGCATTTGGCCCTAAAAACCTCAGAAATAGCTTTTCTAAAATTATAGTTACTTTAGATGGCATAGCCCTGGCCTCCAGCAGTACGGTGAAAAACCTTGGAGTTATTTTTGACCAGGACATGTCCTTTAACTCACACATAAAACAAATCTTTAGAACTGCCTTCTTTCACTTCTGCAACATTGCCAAAATTAGGAACATCCTGTGTCAAAATGACGCAGAAAAACTAGTCCATGCATTTGTTACTTCAAGGCTAGATTACTGTAACTCATTACTATCTGGATGTCCCAGTATCTCCATAAAAAGCCTCCAGTTAATCCAGAATGCCGCAGCCAGACTCCTGACAGGAACTAGCAAGAGAGATCATATTTCTCCTATATTGGCTTCTCTTCATTGGCTCCCTGTAAAATACAGAATAGAATTTAAAATCCTTCTTCTTTCATAGAAATCCCTTCATGATCAACCTCCTTCATACCTTAAAGACCTCACAGTACCATATTATCCCAATAAAGCACTTCGCTCTCAGAGTGCAGGTCTACTTGTGGTTCCCAGAGTTTCCAAAAGTAGAATGGGAGGCAGAGCCTTTAGCTATCAAGCTCCTCTCCTGTGGAACCAGCTGGGTTCAGGAGGCAGACACTCTCTGTACTTTTAAGGCTAGACTTAAAACCTTCCTTTTTGACAAAGCATATAGTTAGGGCTGGCTTCAGGTAACCCTAACCATCCCTTAGTTATGCCTAGAGGCCTAGACTGCCCGAGGACCATCGGTGCACTGAGCTCCCCTACCCTAACCCTTCCCTTCCTTTCCCCTCTCCTCCTCTCCTCCCCCCTCACATGTATATTTCACCACTGAATGTCACTAACTTTGTGCTGTCTCTCTCCCCTAGTTTGTGCTCTCTCCCTCTTTCTGTACCTTCTGCAGGTGTCCCTGGTCCTGGAGCTGTATATTGCTGATGTGCAGTTACTGGCCCCGCCAACCTGCAGTGTCTATTTGTTGTTTAGTGTTGCTGTTCTTTTCTCTCTGCTCTATCCACTCACCCCACCAGTCGAGGCAGATGGCCGCCTAAACTGAGCCCGGTTCTGCTGGAGGTTTCTACCGTTAAAGGGAGTTTTTCCTCTCCACTGTCACCAAGTGCTGCTCATAAGGGTTTTGTTGGGTTTTTTTTGTTTTTTGTACAGTGCCTTGAGATGATTGTATTGTGATTTGGCGCTATACAAATAAATTGAATTGAATTGAATACAGTACAGAAGTGAAACACCACTCTTCAGGTGGCTTAACAGGGCAGAAATGATCATTTGTCTGAATGGAATGTAATATGGTTTTAGAAATAAGATGTTATTCCTACAGTGTAGCTAATTTTCACATGAGACAGGCGTTGTATACAAGTAGTGTAAGTTAGAATTTATGACTGTCATAAAATACGTGACGATTTAGTTCAGTTAAGTGATAATTTCCAGACCCAGGGAGCAGTCAATGTTTGTGAGCGCAGGAATTTCTATCCAGCCAATGGTAGTAGTCTTGAATTGAGTTCACCCTTGCCAAATGTTATAAGTATTCAAGCAGACACGGAGTAGGGAGGATTCAGGAGTCTTTATTTACTGCTCGAGGGAACGTGGAGGAATGCTGGAATCAGGAGATCAGAGCACCGGTGGTCCGTCGGCTAGGTGGTGGTGTGGGGCTCAGGAGAAACAGGGTTTCGAGGATGGAGTCCTTTGAACGGCGATAGGTTCTGCGTTGCAACAAGTCACTGCAGTCACTAACGAGATCGGACGTCTGTTCGCTAGTGGCAGGCGTTTTTATAGGCAGCTGAGGGACGAGGGACAGGTGAGTCTAATTGATCATCAAAACACAGGTGAACTGGATCGTCTTACCGGATTGGGGGGAGAGTCCGGCCGGTCCATGACACCAAAGTCAGACAGTCTTTTCTATCTATCTGTAAATCGCCCCACTCACCCCCTGCGGCTGGTCTTTTCTCTCCTTCAAGTTCGGGTCATCTGCCAGAGTCCTGGGAGCCTACAGACTGCACTCTTCAGGACAGAAATCTCAGATGTCCCTGGGAGCTGATGGAGCCACTCTCCCAGTCTGGAGGTCACTTAACTGCAATACATTTCTTCACTGATGATTCCTTTTCAATCTGGCATAGGAACTTCATATCACCATGAAAACGAAATAATTTAGTTATTCAAGAGTAACTACACTCTAAATGATTTTTGTCTAGAAAAAAATGACTCATTCATACTAACACTCACCAACAGGCACATACACTATATCACAGTAGATCACATCACAGGTGAACACAGAGTAACTCTGTCAAAGCAACAAAGACAAGCTTGTAATGACTATCAGAGCTCCCCCACACTCCCTTTCTTTCTTCAGCAGAGAAAAGGACAGTCCAACAAGAGCATCTGTGTTAGCTGATAGCTGCTGTCTGTGTTGCACTGAGCAGTGGTCAGTCTCCTTCTGTACTTTGACCCGCCGTGTCAGACACTGCTTAAAAGGACACGCCTCTTGCAGCCATTTCTCCTTCACTCCTCAGGTGCATTTTTTCTTAAATAGCCTAAACAGGCTATGTGTGTGTAGTTACCCTGTAAAGACAAAAGTCTAAATTATTGTCAAAGTTTTCATTTTAATCTGACCTATGTAAATAGTAAACAACTCCAAATAAAATTTTATTTTTTTTCTGTGTTTGCTTTGTTTTCATTTAGTTGTTTAGTTGTACCTACCACACATTGCCTCCAGCATTGACAGCCAGTGCCCGAGGTCAGCAGTGTTGTCCTGCAAACTACTTTGCTCATTTGCTCTGCTCTTCAGCCTCTGGCACTTCAGCCCATTACTGCAGAAGAATTAGTTGGTTTGTGTGTGTGTGTGTATTTTTGTGAAGAGTAAAGATGGTGCCATATCATTTTTCAGGGGATGGCTACGAGCCTAGGCTGCCTCACTCTCACATGCACATAACCATTAATCTAAAATATCACTAACATTCTTATCATTATCATCATGTATGGAAATTATATGACAATTTAAATAACGTGAAACCTCCACATTTGGCATGTTGCATTTAAGTCATAGCAATTAAACAAACGCAAAACATTAAATGTACAGCAGATTAAGAAATTACATTGTCACAAATACCATTGTATTTGTCATGACTCCCCTTTGGGACTTCCTGCCAGGAACCTTTACTGTGTGAAGACTTCCTCTTTCCCCCTGCACTGGCTCCTGGCAGCTTTATACTCCTAGTTAATTGAGTTTATAAGTTTCACCTGTTTTCAATCACCTTGTGTTCTTCGCCTATAAATACTCTTCGCTCTCAGAGTGCAGGTCTACTTGTGGTTCCCAGAGTTTCCAAAAGCAGACTGGGAGGCAGAGCCTTTAGTTATCAAGCTCCTCTCCTGTGGAACCAGCTCCCAGCCTGGGTTCAAGAGGCAGACACTCTCTGTACTTTTAAGGCTAGACATAAAACCTTCCTCTTTGACAAAGCATATAGTTAGGGCTGGCTTCAGGCAACCCTAAACCATCCCTTAGTTATGCTGCTATAGGCCTAGACTGCCCGAGGACCATCGGTGCACTGAGCTCCCCTACCCTAACCCCTCCCCCCTTCCCTTCCCTTCCCCTCCCCTCTCTTCCTCTCCTCCCACCTCATGTATATTCCACCATTGAATGTCACTAACCTTGTGTTCTCTCTCTCCCCTAGTTTGTGCTCTCTCTCTCCCTCTCTCTCTGTTCTCTCTGTACCTTCTGCAGGTGTCCCTGGTCCTGGAGCTGTATATGGCTGATGTGCAGTTACTGGTCCTACCAACCTGCAGTGTCTGTTTGTTGTTTATTGTTGCTGTTCTTTTCTCTCTGCTCTATCCACTCACCCCACCAGTCGAGGCAGATGGCCGCCCAAACTGAGCCCGGTTCTGCTGGAGGTTTTTTCTTCCGTTAAAGGGAGTTTTTCCTCTCCACTGTCGCCAAGTGCTTGCTCATAAGGGAATTGTTGGGTTTTTAGTTTTAGTTTTTGTAAAGTGCCTTGAGATGATTTGTATTGTGATTTGGCGCTATACAAATAAAATTGAATTGAATTGAATTGAATTGAATCCCCTGCTTCCCTCTGTAGGCGCGGAAGCATTATACACTGTATGTCCTTTGTCGACAGACTGCAAATGTTTTGTGTGCCTTGTGTTACTTAAAATAGTACCGTTACATTAGTTTATAATAGAGCTCCGTTACATTCGGGTATAATTTGTATTTCTTTCCCTGAGCCCTGGTATTCCCAGGAGGAAATAAAACCTGGTTTGTGTTCTGCATTTGGGTCCTACTTCTTCTTCTCTCCAGCACCACCACTAGTTCGTAACAGTATTATGATATCCAGTATTTTCATCCAATCAAAATCACCACAATATCATTTGCACCAGATCATTCAAGGTTCAGAACTAAAAATTATTTTCTTTACGATTTAAATCGTAAATCGGAATTTTTGTGAAAAAATCTGGGATTTTTTTTTTTGGCCATATCACCTAGCCGTAGTATAATGTAGTATTTATGGTAGTCCAGCAGTTTTTTTATTATTACCCATATGTGGAGAACACACAGACTGCTTTTGCAGCCAACTGGCAGACTCAGACTATTTCATTCAACAACATGAAAAATCTGGAGCCTGCGTTTTTTTTAAATCATGGTTGAAGATAAAATTTCTTTTAAAATGTATAGATTAGTATAGTTAAGTGCACACAGATAGAAAACTGTTGTTATAAAGCATTTTCAAAACTGACATAACAAAGGTTAGAGGCTAGATCACTGAACTAGTCAGATTTACTAAATGGATCCAGTGCCCAAAATAAAACTCAGTGATTGCAGACCTTATATCGTATGCTTATAGAGACTAACAAAATCTATTGTAAGAAAAAGATTGTTTTACAGGAGGTCATATACAGGAACAGTCAGGTTTTTATTGTAAGCTCGTAGCATATACATGAAGAAATCAAGAAATTCTGATAAAGGAGCCAGATGTGAATTCATCAATATAAGTTGACTATTTAGTTACATCATTTAGTTAAATCCATCTCTAATGCAAGGATCTTACACTGAAAGAAAATTGTGGAGTCAGAAAGAAGTTTTCCATAGCAAACCTCATTCAACAAACATGACTCATATTTATCTGCATCTTGTATGGAGATAGCACCTCCCTTAACAGCAGCTTTAATAACATTTTCTTGATGATTTGTTGACTCCATCAGTGCTAGATTTATCCAGGATTGTCCCTCCAAGTAATTGAAGCTGTCTCTTTCAAATACAGTCGTATCAAATAGCTGCAATTAATTGCTTGAACTTTCTTGGAACTGTGTAAAATAAATTATACAATTACATTAAGTAATAGCTCAGAATTCACTCCCTTGGGATTGAAACTCTGTGAAGTAAATATCCAGAACCCTGGTGCCCTGGTGACAGGCTACCATAGTTTCTTCTCCAGACCTGTCATCCCAAGTAGCAACTTTATTTTTATACCACCTCAACAACTAGGTGATTGAAATTTTTTAAAAATAGATCTATAATGCATCGAAGCCATAACACAAGGGTATATAAAAAGGCATATGAGGACCTTCCTGAGGACCTTTTGTGACTCTGTGGTGGCATCATCCATCCTGTTCGGTGTGGTCTGCTGGAGCCGCAGCATCACAGAGAGGGAGAGGAAGAAGGACAAGGTCATCAGGAAGTCCAGCTCTGTCGTGTGTTCTGGACTCAGTGAGGGAGGTGGGGGACAGAAGGATCATGGCTAAACTAACATCTATGCTGGACCATGAGTCTCACCCCCTGTAGGATGCCCTGTCTGCCCTGGAAAGCAGCTTCAGTGATAGACTGTTCCACCCTCGCTGTGTGTAGAAGAGATTCCACAGGTCTTTCCTTCCTGCTGCTGTCAGACTCTACAATGAACATGACTAACACTGTACATTTGTCATCCATCTGCTGTAATCATGTAAAATACTGTATTATAAGGTAAATCACATCAATGCAATATACTGTAGTCACTTTACCTGGTATTTATTTATTTATTTATTTATCCATTGATGTCCACATATCAACATACCCATACGCACATATTGTACACACTTATAGTTTTGTAGCTTTATAGTTTTATTCCACGTAGTATTTTTAAAATATTTTTAATTCTTATTTATCTTACATCTTTGCTACTTCTGGCAATCTATTGTGTACTTGTACTTTGCAGTTGCAACAATGCAATTTCCCCATTGTGGGACAAATCTTATCTTATATAAGTAGATATGAGAGGAATAAAAAAGAAAATCATTAAACCAGGGTAAAACGTTTCAATGCAGATACAGGGAAGTGCACAATTTAAATGAATGCTCCCATATTTTATTTAATAAGACAGTGACAGTTCCTGTGGTGATACCCTGGGAAGCCAAACTGTAAAGGTTTCTGTGGGGAAAATAGAAGCAAAATTCTTGTTTTTGAGGTTTGCAGATACGGTCTTGCAAACTCTCAGCTTTATTGTTCTTGGAGCGTCTCGCTTTCTCTCAAACAGCCTTTGTGTCCTTGTGTCTCTCTCGCTAATTTGCAGTGGAGTGGACAATCAGACAGCAGGACATCCCTGCTGTCGGGCCTGTGATGAATGAGAACAGTGTGTGACTCAGTGATGACACTCACCTAATCCTCTTCTTACTTCTACTCTCACACTCCCCTCTGTTTCCCCCTCCTTTTTTGGTTCTTCTTCACACTTCCTACCCCATTTCTTTTCTTCATTTCATATTTTTTGGGGTAAAACTCTGTTTTATCCAGTTTCTTCTTCTGATCTCTTTTTTCCTCATTCCTTGTCTATTATCAGTTGCCTTCATTGTCCACTACTACCTATTCCTATCACCACTTTCCCTTCCCGTTTCCTTCCTATACTCCTTTTAACTTCCCTTTTCTACCTCTTAATTTTTCCCAGCTTACTTCCCAGTTCTTCACCTGCTTCTTCTTTTCTCTCCCTCTCCCCAGTACTATCCAAAGGAGTGATGGTTTTACTATGTGGTGTTATGGCAGCAACTGATCCTCAACAACATTTTGATCCTGAGACTGGTTTTCTTGGGAAATGCAGTATGTTTATGTTAAGCTCTCCTGGTCACACCATGTCTGGGAGATAGCACTGTCAGGATGACGTGGACACACACACACACACACACTCACAAAATTTCAGAGACTTCAGATAATGTTTAGTCCATACTAGCTAGCTGTGGCTGGGCTAATGGCTGAGGCTGGATGGCAGCGTCTCGATAATCCTGTTGTCATCTTCGGGGCTTAATGTCTGGCTGTGAGCTGGAGACCGGGTCTGGGAGTCCCCGACCTCTACTCCTCATGGGAGACATGGACAGATGGCCTGGGCTTTTAATTCTTTTCAGATAGCTCAGGCTTCCAAAGGGAACAAGGGCTGACATACTGTGGAGCAGGGACATATGGGGAATAAGAAGTGATAGCTGATAGGGAGACTGAGGCAGAATTATTACACTTCACAGGGTTAGACAAAGAATGAGAACCAGAGCAGATAGTATACCGGTAGGCTGTGGCAGAAGTATACAAGGTCACAGAGGCAGGACTACTTAGGGGGATATGGTTTTAGCTTGCTGAGGATTTAAGATAACAGGCAGTTTCAAAAATACTCCTGCCATGGTGTTGGCATGACTCCGTCTGTTTCATAATCTCCCCAGGCGACAGCCAATATCATTCAAATCCCTGTTATCAATGGTACCTAGTGTTAGAGACCTAAGTTCCCCAGAATGGTAAAAATATTTTCACTAGTTTATTTATATGAACATCTGTCACAGAAGACCAAAGGTACATGTAAACAGCTAGAACCAAGGAAAAGCAAAACCAATGGAAGGCAGCTATTTATGTGACAGTGTTTCAAAAAGGGATTGGAATGTGTATGTGTGTGTGATTTATAGTCCTCAGTCACATTGTGCAGCAGCAGTGGATGGCCTGTAAAGGTGTCTGTCGATGAGTCAGGAGAGAGCAGCCAGATTGATGAGGGGCCAAAGAATGGTCTTATTTCATTTACAAGCGGTTCCTAACCCACATACTGAATGTGAATGTGTGAGGCTTCAAAATGGTCAGGTGCCACCACTGGTATGCTGGTTTAACAGAATAGTCACATCTCCTTAATCAGAGGTGCTGTAATGAATGACAGACTGGTTGACATGGATTGATGGTGGTGCACTAGCAGGCTTGATCACCAGAGCTTCAAAAGCTCCCTTAGAACACAGTTTCCCAGCAGGCTATATGACAATCCACAGCTGGGAAGTGCCAGAGGGATTTGACAGTATGCTCACTTCCACTTCCACTTCCAAACAGAGTCAGGGGATCAACACATATCATACCATCCACATACTGTACTGATTTGTGGTTTTTCAGGTCCTTTTCACTGACAACTATGGAGGACAAGAATAAGCACCAATATAAAAAGGGGTAAATGATTTCACACATTAAACAATCTTTCAGCATGTTCAATTAATTCAGTTTTATTTGTATAGCGCCAAATCACAATACAATCATCTAAAGGCACTTTACAAAAAAAATGAAAAAAAAAACAACAACAAAAAAAAAAACCCAACAAGGAACACTATTGCTAAACAAAACATATTATGGATATTGGACAGCTTTGCACAACCACCAATTATGGTGCCAACATTTAAGTAGACTTCTTTTTATTTCTAGCGCATTCATCTATGCATGATTACTGCAGGATGTATATGCCTGATGTATTACTTGACCCATCTCCCAGCCAGGCGTCACTGACACCAACTTTACCTTAAACCTTTCTTACACCCTCAATGGTAAACTACTTTCTTACAGTGGATGTAAATCATGACATTGATTCATTCACTACAGGTGCAATTCTTATTGATTTTGGGCAGTTTTTTGACACTGTGCTATTGTTGGTTTAAAACTATAACTCTATAGACATCAGCAAATTTTGCAGCCCAGAAAATACAAAATAAATATTCATTGCGCTAGTGGAGAGAATTTGATAAAACAGTTCCCTTTATGAAGCACTGGCTTGCACTGATGCCTGAATATAGCACATAAGCACATTGTCATGTGTCATCTCAGAATGATGCACTCCATATGCCTCTGGTGTGTGGTGCCCTTGAGGCCATGTGCACTAATATAGGTCCTTCTGAAAAAATGACAACATGGCTTAACTTGTTGTAACACAATTTAACACTTGAATATATATACACAAAGAGTTGTAGAATATTGTGTAATGGTATTTTAAACCACCAACCTGCTGTCAGGTTCAGTGTTTTCTTTCTATTTTTCCTTCCTATTTATTTGGATTTCTTGAACACTAGTAACTCTGACCTCTGCCTGTTTTTGACCTGCCTTTGCATCACAGATTTTGGATTATTGGAGCTTGCTCATCTTGTCCCTGCTTGTTTATTATCCAGTCTGTTATTCACAGACTTCAGAAATTATTTGAATTTTCTTTCCTACCCTAAGCCCTCACTGCACTCATAGATTCAGACTTTTTCTGAAAAAAACTTTTTCTGTGTTACTTCAAGCCTAATCGTTCATTATTACCTCAGTGGGAATTGCACCCTAACCTGGTTGTGTCAGTCTCTTTAGGCATCTCTCCCCAGTGGAATATTGATCTGTTCAGACCAGTTATTCTACTGAAGAATTGCCTACACTCCTAGTTCTGGACTACAGTTCCTGCCATTCAGCTCATCACCAGACCAGCAGTGAGATTCCTTTCCTGTTTTCTAATTTCTCCAGTTGTCTGCAAGTAAGAATGTTCCAGTATTTTGTGTACTTAATCTGAGCCACAGTTCATACGCGCTGGTAAACACTCTCTATCTTGTTCAGGAGTTACTGACTTCTCACAACTCCAGGATTGCAAACAAAGTCTACTGCCTACCATTTCTGCCCTATAGGGTGTTCTTGGGCCTGTTTCAGAAAGCGGGTTCAAAAAACTCTGAAGTTAGCTCTGAGCTCTGGTTGACTGACCCTGACATGGGAAACTCTAAGTTTCCGGTTACAGAAAACCAGATCAAAATGAGTTAAATCAACCTGGGTTAACTTACCCTAAGTAAAGCACATGCGTGACAACATATAAAGGCCCACATCAGTGGAACACAGACACAATGATTCACCATGGCATCGACGCGTTCCGCATATTTTTCCTCAGTGGAACTGGGAGTTTTAATCGCCTCGTAATCAGAACATGAGCATATATTTTCATTAAAAAAAAAAAAGCAATACCAACGCAGCAGCAAAAGAACATGAGCTGGCGTGGTATAAAACTGCTGACTGTGTCATTTTTTTTTTTCATTTCAACACTTTTAATTTTTTTTTAAGACCTCTCGTGTTCCAACATTAATGTGCTCCTCTGAGCATGTTCAATGTCAATGCAGGGGCAACCCCACAGGTGCCAAACCAACGTGGCAGCAAATTACAATGAAATAACAGTAAGTTAACGGTGGGTAAGGTGATATGGTGCTACTGATGTATGCTGGTTTTAACAAAATAAAATGGCCATTTATTGTATCTGTACTTACAGTAAATAAAGAAGACTTGATACATCTTGAGGGTAGTCAAGATGGACTGATGACTTTCTGGACATTGCTCTCTTTGCACTGTTGCTATGTTGTGGAGAACCGCATACGCCACAGTAATGTCATGGGCCCTGTCTGGTGTGACCGTGAGCCTCCAGAGGCACTGGAACCAGGCCTTGACTATGCCTATGTCATTTCAGTTCTGGCCCGTGTCCTGCTATGGGCTGAATTGAAATTGTGCTGTGGGCCAGGTGCAGGATCAGGATAAGGTATTAAATGATGTGGCTGACAGGGGTATCCTCTGTCACCAAGGAGGTAAGCATCAAGCTTTTAATATATGTAGAGAGATACACGGATAATGGAACATAGGGAGGTGTATGTTAGTACTCATCACGGGCAAATCTGTGGCTTAGTGCACACTGAAAAATTTGAGTGTTCGTTATCACATGTGATGTATCACATATGATCTTAAGCACACAGAACAAAACATCTGCATTAGTTGTGATGGAATTATCTTTCATAATGAATGCTAAAGGCAACTATTTATCTGTACATTAATGCTGTGGAAGGGCTTCTTATTGTCCTTAGCTACTGAAACAATTTGCTCTGACTTTGAAGCGTGTCCACAAAAAGTCATATGGGATATGTAAGGGCTGAGGATATCATGAAGATAATGACGTAAACCTGCAGAAAACTGTATCGCTCACAAAGATATTCTCCAAGAAAAAAAAAGGACGTATAGACAGGGTTTGATTAGCCTCTCAAATTCTGCAAAATAAAAGGACGTGCTCCACGTGTCCTGGCTCTACTTCGGCCTGAATGCCAATTGGCTCAGAAAAAACTCAGGGTTTATAAAACCTGCCAGCAAGCAGGTTTGGTTCACAGAGTAAGTTACCACGGTAACTGACACAGAGTCAATCTGAACCCGCTTTGAGAAACCGAAAACCCTGAGTATCCCTCATCTCAGTCTGCTTATATCAAAATAAAGCTTTTGTTTCCTTGCATTGCTGTTGTGCGTTTGGGTCCTTAGTATGATACCATGATATATGCATCTTTTCAATGCTCTTTTCAGACTAGAAGTGGTCAGTTTGTTCCCATGTGGACAGTTCTGGCCAACACAGTCCCACTCTGGAGACTGGCGTGTCACATTGATTTGATCTCTTTCTAAGCCATATCACTTACTGGGCTCATCAACAAGGTTTGCCACAAAGGCTTGCAAAAACTAGGTGAAGGCTCCAGAATTAGCACCTTTGACAGCAGTCCTGACACCCTTTCACTATCAAATTTCACAAAATGAAAAAAAGGTCTTTTTTGCAGATGTTGTCTTTTTCATCTGTGTCCAAGAAATGAGGTAGCAGTTTTATAAACTTAAGTTAAGCAGCTTGTCATATGGCTGGCCTTAAAACTTACAGTTTAACAGGTCTCTGTCTTGCCTCTCTCTCTTTCTCTCTCATGCACACATTCACATGCACAGCCACTGGGTCTAGTCTTAATATTGAGTGGAGATGTGAGCCTCTAAGCTCCCCTCAAACCACTGACATTGATCTGAGAGAAAGATCAAACTCTAGCCAGACATTTCCAGGAATCCTGCTTTTCATTAACTGTGTGTGTGTAAATTGAAGAGTTGAAGAGTTCTACACTGAAATTAAGCATATGTAAATATTTTACAGTGTACCCTGGATAAATGTGAAAGCAAATCTTCTTTTGGTAATATTCCTTTGGTTTATGTGTGTATCAGAGTATGACAGAGCCTCTCTCTTCTCATGTGTTGTGTGTGTGTAGGGGTCTATGCAAGTGGTTGCTGGGTGGGTGGCACCACTAAACCTGATAGTGGATTGGACAGGAGAGACAGGCAGGCAATCAGACTCCATCCAGACAACCCAAAGGTAGCAGTGTCTCCTAGTTTTATCAGTGAAAGGACAGTTGGGCAGCTCCAGCAGTGACTCATCTATGGCAGGCCAGTCAGTGCTTTCATTACATCACACAGGCAGTTTTTCAGGTATCTTGATAGTGCTGCAACTGTTATTTATTCACTGTATCCCACATCCTACACACATGTCAAATGTTTTTCTTTTATTCATTCCTACAATATTTAGCATGGTCAAAATTATTTTTAAAAAAGCATTTGGTTAAGGATGGGGAATGATGATGTTACGATTCAGTAATTAAAAATTTCAGTTCCTTCAGCTAAGGACTCCAAACAATCTGTAACTTCACAGTGGTACTTAATGTTGATTACTGTGTGCTCTGTGGTTTTAAGAGAGCAGGAAAGCAACTGTTAAACTAACATTTCAGAAATGTAGAACACACCAGTTCAAAAATGGTGGTGATGGTGGTGTTTTTTCCTAGAGACCAAAGAAGGATAGGCTTCTCCTTTTTTCAGACTGTAGTGTATTTGTCACTTTATTAAAAGCATTTATCAGTTTTGGTAATTCTTTTCTGCTATTGCTGGCTGTCATGCCTTCCTCCATTTCTAACTGAATATTTTACAATGAGTAAAACAATGCCCCTCTAAATGTTATGTGATTGTTATTGTTATTGCACTCGTATTACTAATATCAGGGGCCTGTGTCAGAAAGGGGGTTTAGTGAAAACCCAGAGTTTGTTAACCATGAGATTAGGGATACTCAGGGTTTTCGGTTTCACAAAGCGGGTTCAGATTGACTCTGAGTCAGTTACCGTGGTAACTTACTCCGTGAACCAAACCTGCTTGCTGGCAGGTTTTATAAACCCTGAGTTGTTTCTGAGCCTTAACTGATTCAGAGTCAACTTTATTCTGCATACCTTGGTTGTAATGAGTGGTTATTTGAGTTATTGTTGTCTTTCTATAATCTCAAACCAGTCTACCCATTGTCCTCTGACCTCTGACATCAACAAGGTACTGTATTTTCGTCCACACAACTGTTCACTATTTTCTCTTTTTCAGACCATCCTCTGTAAATGTGTGTAAATGTGAATGAATATCCCAGTTTCTGAAATACTCAGATCAATCTGTCTGGCATCAACATTTATGTCACAATCAAAGTTACCTAAATCCCCTTTTGTCCCATTCTGATGCCCGGTTTGAACTTCTGAGAGAGAGAGAGAGAGAGAGAGAGCGAGAGAAAGAAAGATAGTAAATACAAGAATTAGCTGGAGTGCCGGTGCACGTGTGTCAGTGTCCTGGATCTTTTTTGATACAATTTTTTGTAAAATGATAACAGGTGCTCTAATAGTGTAGCTGGTTACATTACATGAAAATAGATTACACTGATATATTGGATGTAACCCTAATAAGGCACAGATTTGAGATCTTGTCTCACTTGGCTTCCATAAACATTTGGATTATTATAACATACAGCTAATGAAAACCCAAAATTCAGTATCTCAGAAAATTAGAATGTTACTTAAGACCAATAAAAAAAAGGATTTTTATCACAGAAATGTTGGACTACTCAAAAGTATGAACATATACAGCACTCAATACTTGGTTGGGGCTTCTTTTACATGAATTACTGCAGCAATGCGGCACGACCAGTCTGTGGTACTGCTGAGGTATTATGGAAGCCGAGCTTGCTCTGATAGTGGCCTTCAGCTCTTCTGTGTTGGGTCTGTTGTCTCGTATCTTCCTCTCGTATCTTCCTCGCCTGACCTAAACCCATAGATTCTCTATGGGGTCAGCCGAGTTTGTTGGCCAATCAAGCACAGGGATACCATGGTCCTTAAACCAGGTATTGGAACTTTTGGCAGTGTGTGCCGGTGCCAAGTCCTGATGGAAAATGAAATCAGCATCTCCGTAAAACTGGTCAACAGAGGGAAGCATGAAGTGCTCTAAAACTTCCTGGTAGACAGCTGCGCTGACCTTGGACCAACCAGTGGACCAACACCATCAGATGACATGGTTTCTCAAACCACCACTGACTGGAAACTTTACACTGGATCTCAAGCAACTTGGATTCTGTGCCTCTCTTCTCTTCCTCCAGACTCTGGGACCTTGATTTCCAAATGAAATACAAAATGTACTTTCATCTGAAAAGAGGACTTTGGACCACTGAGCAACAGTCCAGTCCTTTTTGTTCTCAGCCTAGGTAAGATGCCTCTGTCTTGACACAAGGAATGTGACAGTTGTTGCCCATGTCCTGGATACGTCTGTGCGTGGTGGCTCTTGAATCACTGACACCAGCTGCAGTCCACTCCTTGTGAATCTCCCCCAAATTGTTGAATGGGCTTCGTTTCACAATCCTCTCAAGGCTGCTGTTATCCCTTTTGCTTGTGTACCTTTTTCTACCACATTTTTTCCTTCCATTCAACTTTCCATTAATGTGCTTGGATACAGCACTCTGTGAACAGCCAGCTTCTTTAGCAATGACCTTCCCCATGGTTGTGTGGCCTACTGAACCACACGAAGAGACCATTTAAAGGCTCAGGAAACCTTTGTAGGTGTTTTGAGTTAATTAGCTGATTAGAGTGTGACACCATGAGTCTCCAATATTGAACTTTTTCACAATATTCTAATTCTCTTAGATACTGAATTTTGGGTTTTCATTAGCTGTAAGTTATAATAATTAAAATCAAAAGAAATAAACACTTGAAATATATCAGTCTGTGTGTAATGAATCTATATATGAGTTTCACTTTTTGAATTGAATGATTGAAATTGAGATGCACCTGAAATGAACGAGTGAAAGAGGAAATAGTTGAAGGAGATGCTACATGTACTTTAAAAGGAAAGGACATGCAGTAGGGTGCTCCTTTTCACCATGATTGTTGCAGATGCTCTACCTCAGATGCGCATTCTGTCTCAGTGACATACACGAGAGACAAGGTTATTTCACTGAAGTAGAATGAGACGTTTTAGGCTCAGCCTGGTAACTCTTTCATATCAGTGAAAAAATGAAACAATTGATTTTCTGTCTGTTTCTCTCTGCTGGGAATATTAAAACAGACAGTGAGGCTTCACAGCCCACCCCCACTCCTCCCACTACCTTTCCTTTGCGCCACAATGTAACTCTTTCCAGGTCACCCATACCCAAAATTCTGTGGTCTTCCTTGATTTGTTTTACCTTCTGTATTGTCACACATCTTTTTCTTGCTACAGAATTCTTCAAGACTGTGGCTATAAAGGAACATCAGGTCTCCTTCTCCATGACATGAAGGTAGAGGTCAGGCTTTGATTCAGAAATGCAGGACCAGTCCATCTGATTGTCCAGGTTCATGGGGTAGACATTTGAAGTCTGGCACCACTTCAATGTCTGCACCACAGATGTTTATTGACCCAAATCATTTTGAATTCCCCTATTTCCACCCGTATCTTCAGGCTTCTGACTGACTGACCACACCTGATCCAGGTAATCAGCAGTGGGTAAGGCAGGGATATTAGATAAACAAGCAGGATGAAGTTGGGAAAGTTGGGAACCCCTAATTTATATGATGAGGCACCAGGCTATGGATTTGCCTGAATTTTTCTGTGTTTTTTAGATTTGCTCATTGTTTTCATTATCTGATTGTGCTGTTCAGGTCTATGTAAAATGTGTTTTTGAGTTGCAAAAATAATTGCATGTGGGCAGGGCCACTGGTATTCCTTTTTTATCATACGGAGAATTTTAAGGCTCATTCACATCTGTGTACCCATCCATCTTTCATTTTGGTAAGCTGCTTCCTGGGTAAGTGAATTCACTTCCTGTTACTAGCATGTTGTGCTGTGTGTTTCTGTACAGCTTGTTTACAGATTAGCTCTAGTCTGACACTCCTAAAGACTAACTAGATTCTCTGTACAACAACATAATGCCAGTTGACGGCCCTGAAGGTGAACAGGAACCCAAGCTCGTATAAGAGAACGACCTTTCAGGGCAACAGGAATCCAGGGCTGTTCCGGACCGTGGCCCCTTAGGCGAGCAGTATCATATGTGGTCTCAGCAGAGATGGCCTGACCATGGGCAGGAAGCGGAATATGAGTGGTCCAGGCAGGGGTAGCTGAACCACTGGAATCACCAAGAACAGGAGAGATGACTTTGTTGGGATCCACCAACCCACTGGAGGAACCCGGAACTGAAGGAATGACATTGGTGGGGTCAAATGACCCAGTGGAAGTACCTAAAGCAGCTGCAGCAGCATTGGCGGCATCAAATGATCCACTAGGGGGACCAGGAAACTGAGTGATGTTGACAGCTCTTGCTGGCAACTCACTGACCAGGGCAGGAACTGGAAGTGGAGTGGCATCAGCAATGCCAGCTGACCCACTGGGGAACCCAGGAGTAAGGTGAGCACCCACAGCTCTGGCCAACACACTGGGAGAAACAGGAACAGGAAGAGTGCAGTCGACCATGACAGATGACCCACTAGGAGGACCAAAAACAGGGGAATTGTCGGCGGCACCAACCATCAATTCCTCTTGGTGTCCAGGAGTAGGAGTCACCTCAGTAGTATCCACCGACCCACAAGGAGGACCAGGGCCCAGGGGATGTCAGCAGCTCCGACTGTTAACCCCTCTTGGAAACCAGGAACAATAGCATCGTTCTTGTGGCCTTGCAGCGGAACCTTGTGGAACTAGCTGAAGAGTTGGCTGCAGGGAGGACAGAGCGGGCATGTGCTGTCTTTGAGGGTGCTGTTTCTGAGCAGATTTTAGCCCCAAACTCCTCAGGTGGATGGCTAGATTGAACTTGAGGGGGGAACAGACTTGAGAATCTGGGAGTACAGTTCTGGATCATCCATATCATCCACTGAAATAGGGGGCAGGGGGAATCAGCAGCTTTGAGAGCTTGACTTCTGAATAAGTTAAAAATATCTACCATTTCCCCCGTCTGCGGACTGGGGTTCTTGGGAACAAAGAATAGAACAGTCCTAGGAGAAGAGACCAGATGTAACCCAGGCAGGGGCTAACCATGAACGAGAATGTGACATGGACTGTTGCGCTGAGTTGTAAAAACATGGGGCGCTAAACCTGATGAGACCTTCTTTGGCTGGATCATTCTGTCACACTTTGGCATGTACCATTACAAGGGTAGCGCGCAATTGCGCAGACAGAACACACAGGGATGGAACAGAGTTATGCAACAAACAGTTTATTAGTACAGGAAAATAAAACTAAGGGTGCCCAGGAACAAAGGAGAAACAAAGAGATAATACGAAACAAAACATACGCTGTGAGGGGAATCCAAAAATAAATTAGAACAGTAACTCAGGGAATCCAATAGAGAAAACAAAAACCAAGGGGAAAACACATCAGTAAGCTATGAGGAATAACTGCTTTGAGGAAACACAACAAAGTAGAAAGAATTACTAAGAACAATGAGGTAGAATAACCACATACTACTGGAAGCATTTACACATACGTAGGAAACCACTGTAACTACTGGGAAGGACACGGAACATAATCAAGGCAAGAAAATACATGAACGTCACCAAAGCAATAAGTTACTACTGGGAAAAACCTCTTCTTCCTGCCCCGTCCATCCCTGTCATGATCCTCGAAGCACAGGCAGAGGTGGAGGAGTAACAGCAATCCTACACTTAAGCTCATAAACCTTTGACCGAAACATTGTTATACCTCATTCTAGAGCCTCACTCTTAGACTCTTACATCCAAACTGGAAAACTCAAAAACCAGTTGTACTTGTTATGTACCATCCACCTGCCCCTTACTCAGAGCTTTTAACTGAATTTCCAGAATTTTCAGACATAATGGAATGGAATTCAGACATACTACATCCGCCATGTTGATGTTGCAACGTTTCTCTTTTGCGTATTATTACAGCCCCTGAGGTGCCGTTTGTGATGGTCAGACACTTCTCTTATGGTCATACTCTGTTAACTGTTGGTTGGTTCTATTGATGTAAGCTGACTCATGTCAGGTGATGTGCGCCAGCTGAGACGCATCAGCCAATCACTCGCTTTGCTTTTTAAGGACCGGAAGAATCTCACTCATCGCGGACTGGAATTTAATGTGAACAGTCCACCACTCGCTAAGCTGCGGAGATTCTTTGTGCCTTATTGTTATTCGAAAGTGTTCTTTAAAAACTTGTTGGTCAGAGTATACTGAACCAGTCGCCAACCGGTTCAGTATACTCGTGTACACATCTGTGTGTGTTTTTGTAGTCGTAGTTTCTAACTATTTGTTGCCTCCGTTGGCTGGCTTTAGCTCATGAGTGTTAGCTTGTTTTTTTCCTTTGTTTGTCTCACGTGTTGTTATCCCTAGTGGTGATTTGGGCAGATTTCAACGGACATGTTGGTGAGGTAAACAGAGGTGACGAGGAAGTGATGGGTAAGTTTGGTATGCAGGACAGGAATGCAGAAGGGCAGATGGTGGTAGACTTCGCAAAAAGGATGGAAATGGCTGTAGTGAACACATTTTTCCAGAAAAGGGAGGAGCATAGGGTGACATATAAGAGTAGAGGCAGGAGCACACAAGTTGATTACATCTTGTGCAGACGTTACAACCTGAAAGAGATCAGTGACTGCAAAGTAGTGGTTGGGGAGAGGGTAGCCAGACAGCATAGGATGGTGGTGTGTAGGATGACTCTGGTGGTGAGGAAGTTGAAAAGGACAAGGGCAGAGCAGAGGACCAAGTGGTGGAAGTTGAAAAAGGAAGAGTGTTGTGTGGCTTTCAGGGAGGAGCTGAAAGAGGCTCTGGGAGGTCAGGGGGTTCTTCCAGATGACTGGACAGCTACAGCTAAAGTGATCAGGGAGACAGGTAGGAGGGTACTTGGTGTGTCATCTGGAAAGAGGAAAGCAGTTAAGGAGACTTGGTGGTGGAATGCGGAAGTTCAGGAGTGTTTTAAGAGGAAAAGGTTAGCTAAGAAGAAGTGGGACACTGAGAGGAAAGAAGAGAACAGACGGGAGTACAGGGAGATGCAGCGTAAGGTCAAGGCAGAGGTGACAAAGGCCAAACAAAGGGCATATGACAGGGGTCAATCCTGGTCCTTGAGGGCCACTGTCCTGCTTGTTTTCCAACTATCCCTGCCATACCTACTGCTGATTACCTGGATCGGGTGTGTTCAGCCAATCAGAAGCTCGGGGATACCATTTCACTGTGTTTTCCCTCACTTCCACCCTCATCTGAGATGGTATGTTCCAGATCCTAACGGACTGAACACACCTGAGGGAGGGTATGGATTCAGGGAGGGAGGGAGAGGTGGATTTGTACAGGTTGGCAAGGCAGAGAGACAGAGATGGGAAGAATGTGCAGCAGGTTAGTGTGATCAAGGACAGGGATGGAAATGTGTTGACAGGTGCCACAAGTGTGATGGAAAGATGGAAGGAATACTTTGAAGAATTGATGAATGAGGAAAATGTCAGAGAGCACAGAGTAGAAGAGGTGACTGTTTTGGAGCAGGAAGTAGCAAAGATCAGTAGGGATGAAGTGAGGAAGGCATTGAGGATGAAGAGTGGAAAGGCAGTTGGTCCTGACGACATATCTGTGGAGGTATGGAAGTGTTTAGGAGAGGTGGCAGTAGGGTTTTTGACTGGGCTACTTAACAAGATCTTGGAGAGTGAGAGGATGCCTGAGGAATGGAGGAGAAGTGTACTGGTGCCCATCTTTAAGAACAAGGGAGACGTGCAGAGTTGTGGAAACTACAGAGGAATAAAGCTGATGAGTCACACAATGAAGTTATGGGAAAGAGTAGTGGAGGCTAGGCTGAGGTCAAAAGTGAGCATTTGTGAGCAGCAGTATGGTTTCATGTCAAGAAAGAGTACCACAAATGCAATATTTGCTTTGAGAATGCTGATTGAGAAGTACAGAGAAGGTCCGAAGGAGCTGTATTGTGTCTTTGTAGATTTGGAAAAAGCGTATGACAGGGTGCCAAGAGAGGACCTGTGGTTTTGTATGAGGAAGTCTGGAGTGGGAGAGAATTATGTTCGAGTGGTGCAGGACATGTATGAGAGCTGTAAGACAGTGGTGAGGTAAGTTATAGGGGTGACAGAGGAGTTCAAGATGGAGGTGGGACTGCACCAAGGATCGGCTTTGAGCCCCTTCTTCTTTGCTGTGGTGATGGGTAGGCTGACAGATGAGGTTAGACAGGAATCTCCGTGGACCATGATGTTTACAGATGACATTGTCATCTGTAGTGAGAGCAGGGAGCAGGTGGAGGAAAAATCTAGAGAGGTGGAGGTTTGCTCTGGGAAGGAGAGGAATGAAGGTTAGCCGCAGTAAAACAGAGTACATGTGTGTAAATGAGAGGGACTCAAGTAGAACGGTGAGGTTACAGGGAGTAGAGGCGAAGAAGGTGGAGGATTTTAAGTACCTAGGGTCAACAGTCCAGAGCAACGGAGAGTGTGGAAAAGAAGTGAAGAGAAGAAGCATATCCAGAAGCATATCCAGAAGCATATCGTCAAAAGTTCAGAGGGTTAAAAAAGTCGTCTGCACAAACATATGTAGAGTTCGCTCAGGAAAAGAGTATTTTCTTTGACAAATGGTGTGCCGCTGTTCAATCTCAAGACAACATTTCTCTTCGAGAAATTATATTGTTAGAAGAGTTCAAATAGTGCTTACCTGAATCTGTTGTGTCATATCTAAACGAAAAGCAGACTTTGTCTCTGATGGCCCCTGCAACATTGGTAGATGAATATGACAAGCCAGGTGGGTTTCATTCCCCAGGTAGTAACTGCGCCCTTCCAGCTCCTATCTCATCTCACACAGAAAGCAGCTGCAACCTTAGGGATACTTCACATTGTTTTTACTGTCATAAACCTCGGCATCTCATCGCAAAATGACCTAGTCTACAGAAAAAAGCCCAAATACAAAAATCATCCCAACCAAAAGGGGAAGGTTTAGTATGTGCTCATACACTCACTACTTCAGCTATCCAGTCTTCTTGTCACGAGTCCCCTTGGGACTTCCTGCCGGGAGACCCTTTATTTTGTAGAGACTTCCTTTTCCCTGTGCTCTGGTCCCCGGCAGCTTTATGTTCGTTAGTTCTGTGCATTGCTTTCACCTGTGTTTGATTATCTCTTGTGTTCTCCCTATTTATACCTGCCTCTTTCCTTTGTTCCCTGGCGAAGCAGTAGTTGTGTATAGTTTGTGTTTGAGAGTGAATGTGTTTTGAGTTCCGACTGTCTTACCCAGTTCTTCGTAGTCCTGACCATCTTACCCGGTCTTGGGAGCTTACCGTCTCACTCGGTTTATGTGTATTTGTGCCCTGGAGTTCCCAGGAGGAATTAAAACCTGTGTTGTCCTGCAATTGGGTCCTACCTTTTTTTCCCACACCTTCACACCGACACCGGCTCATGACACTTCTTTCCTCAAGCTTCTAAACCTGACAGTTGTTTCCAACCTGTCATCCATGAGGCAGCTTTATCACTCTCTGGTAAAAACACTGATTATGTCACAGTTAAACTGCTTAGGGACACCGGTTGTTCAACTTCTATGATACTTGCTAACTCCTTGTCATTCACAGAAAACTCGTCCTGTGGATACTCCAGTATACTACTAGACATGCAGCTTTCACCCAGACCCATGCACTATGTCTATCTCAGTTCTTCCTTGGCCACTGGAAGATTCCCTTTTGCAGTATGCCCATCACTTTCTCTAGAGAGAGTAGAGATACTACTAGGAAATGATATTGCTGGAGGTAAGGTAACTCCTACCCTAGAGATATTAGATGCACCCGAGCCTGTCACATCTTCTCCTATATTCCCTGTATGCGTGTTGACATGAGCTCAAGCTCACACACAGGAAGTGCAGGAGACAGATTTGGCAGACACAATCTTGTGTCCAGTCATGTCTGTGTCAGAAAAACCAGATTCTTTATCTATATTATCGGAATTCAAATTTCCTGACAAATTTTCCTCCCCTATAACATCCTAAAACAGATTAACGACACTGACTATCTCATTGAAACTCTTAAACATCGATGTAAGAGTCAAGTCTGCCATGTCAATCTCCTTAATCCTTACCACTCTCGCTCTGATTTGTCCACTGGCTCAGATTCTACATCTACCCTTGTTACAACTTATCCTGTTGCATTAGCTAATCTCTCCTCACATGGTCAGGAAGGGCCAACTGCCAAACTCTTCCGCCTGAGTTAGCTCATCTAAATTCTGATCAAGCTAATGACATATTATAGCTTGTTGAGAGTTTTCCCACCTTGTTCGATGATCATCCCACTCAGACTCATGTGTTGAAACATGATATTCAGTTAAAAGACCCAACTCCAATTAAGCAACACCCATACAGGTTAAACCCCACCAAGCGGCTCATGATGAGAAAGGAGACTTACTACTTGTCAGAACTAGGTCTCGCTAAACCTAGTCAAAGTTCCTGTCTGATTGTACTCATGCCAGACAAATCACCCAGATTTATCACAGATCTTCGTAAAGTCAACGCAGCGACCGTACCCGATTCGTACTCACTTCCGCGAATGGAAGACTGTGTTGACAGCATTGGAAATTCTGAGTATGTCACTAAATTGGATTTACTGCGAGGTTATTGGCAAGTACCACTTACAGACCATGCAGCTGAGATCTGTGCTTTTGTCACTCCTGATTATTTTCTGCAATACACAGTAATGCCATTTGGTTTATGTAATGCCCCTGCTACTTGTCAATGACTAATTGATACAGTCCTTAGAGATGTAGATCACTGCAAAGCATATCTTGATAATCTCATCATCTATTCAGACTCCTGGCCACAGCACATTCAAACTCTCACCAAAGTATTCAGTAGGTTAGCTCAAACCTCTCTAACTCTAAACTTAGCAAAATGTCAGTTGGGCAAAGGGACGTTTACCTACCTCGGTAGAACTGTTGGTCAAGGTCAAGTCCAACCACTAGACTCCAAAATTTAGGCCATGCAGAAATTTCTTGTACCATGCACAAGACGTGCCTTGAGACAATTTCTGGGTCTATCAGGTTATTACAGGTGTTTCTGTAAGAATTTGTCTGTAGTAAAGCTGTTCTACTGATCTGCTCAATTCAATTCAATTCAATTCAATTCAATTTTATTTGTATAGCGCCAAATCACAATACAAATCATCTCAAGGCACTTTACAAAAACTAAAACTAAAAACCCAACAATTCCCTTATGAGCAAGCACTTGGCGACAGTGGAGAGGAAAAAACTCCCTTTAACGGAAGAAAAAAACCTCCAGCAGAACCGGGCTCAGTTTGGGCGGCCATCTGCCTCGACCGGTTGGGGTGAGTGGATAGAGCAGAGAGAAAAGAACAGCAACAATAAACAACAAATAGACACTGCAAGTTGGTGGGGCCAGTAACTGCACATCAGCGATAAACAGCTCCAGGACCAGGGACACCTGCAGAAGGTACAGAGAGAGAGAGAGAGAGAGGGAGGGAGAGAGCACAAACTAGGGGAGAGAGAGAGCACAAGGTTAGTAACATTCAATGGTGGAATATACATGAGGTGGGAGAGAAGGGGGAGGGGGGGGCGGGTAGGGTAGGGGAGCTCAGTGCACCAATGGTCCTCGGGCAGTCTAGGCCTATAGCAGCATAACTAACTAAGGGATGGTTCAGGGTTGCCTGAAGCCAGCCCTAACTATATGCTTTGTCAAAGAGGAAGGTTTTAAGTCTAGCCTTAAAAGTACAGAGAGTGTCTGCCTCCTGAACCCAGGCTGAGAGCTGGTTCCACAGGAGAGGAGCTTGATAGCTAAAGGCTCTGCCTCCCATTCTGCTTTTGAGAACTCTGGGAACCACAAGTAGGCCTGCACTCTGAGAGCGAAGTGGTCTATTGGGATAATATGGTACTATGAGGTCTTTAAGGTATGAAGGAGCTTGATTATGAAGGGATTTGTATGTGAGAAGAAGGATTTTAAATTCTATTCTATATTTTACAGGGAGCCAATGAAGAGAAGCCAATATAGGAGAAATATGATCTCTCTTGCTAGTTCCTGTCAGGACTCTGGCTGCGGCATTCTGGATTAATTGGAGGCTTTTTATTAAGATATTAGGACATCCAGATAGTAATGAGTTACAGTAATCTAGCCTTGAGGAAACAAACGCATGGACTAGTTTTTCTGCATCATTTTGAGACAGGATGTTCCTAATTTTGGAAATGTTGCGCAGGTGAAAGAATGCAGTTCTAGAAATTTGTTTTATGTGTGAGTTAAAGGACATGTCCTGGTCAAAAATAACTCCAAGGTTTTTTACAGTAGTGCTGGAGGCCAGGGCTATGCCATCTAGAGTAGCTATAATTTTAGAAAAGTTATTTCTGAGATTTTTAGGCCCAAATATAATGACTTCTGTTTTCTCCGAGTTTAAAAGTAAAAAGTTACTGGTCATCCAAGCCTTTATGTCAGTTAGACAGGCTTGAAGTCTGGTTAACTGGTTTGTGTTAACAGGTTTAATAGATTGATATAACTGAGTGTCATCCGCATAGCAGTGGTAATTAATAGAGTGCTTCCTAATGATATATCCTAAAGGAAGCATGTACAGGGTGAACAGAATCGGTCCTAGCACAGAACCTTGTGGAACTCCATAACTAACTTTTGTTCGTGTGGAAGGTTCATCATGGACATGAACAAACTGGAATCTGTCCGATAAATAGGATTGGAACCACTTTAACGCTGTTCCTCTGATACCAATCACATGCTCCAGTCTCTGTAATAAGATGTTGTGGTCAATGGTGTCGAATGCTGCACTAAGGTCTAGGAGGACAAGTATCGAAACAAGTCCATTATCTGAGGCTAAGAGAAGATCGTTGGTAACTTTCAACAGTGCTGTTTCTGTACTATGATGTGCTCTAAATCCTGATTGGAAATCTTCAAATAGTTCATTCCTGTGTAAGTGGTCTGATAGCTGCTTAGCAACAGCTTTTTCTAGGATTTTAGAAATAAATGGCAGGTTGGATATTGGTCTATAATTAGCCAAGACACCTGGATCAAGACTAGGCTTTTTGAGTAAAGGTTTGATTACTGCAGTCTTAAAGGCCTGTGGTACGTAGCCTGATACTAGAGATAAATTTACCAAGTCCAATAAAGATGAGTTCATTAATGGCAGGGTGCCTTTAAGCAGTCTAGTCGGGATGGGGTCCAAGAGACACGTTGATGATTTCGATGAAGCAACTACTGATGTAAATTCAGAGAGATCTATAGGAGAGAAGCAGTCTAAACATAACTGAGGTCCTACAGATGATTCAAGAGCTACTGTAGTAAAAGATTCATTTATTGCAGGTATAGGAAGCATCTGCTGAATTTTATCTCTAATAGTTGTGATTTTATTTGTAAAGAAACTCATAAATTCATCACTGCTGAGAGCTAAGGGAACACTGGGCTCAACGGAGCTGTGACTTTTTGTCAGCCTGGCTACAGTGCTGAAAAGAAACCTGGGATTGTTCTTATTTTCCTCTATTAGTGATGAATAGTATGCAGTTCTGGCTTTACGGAGAGCTTTTTTATATGTTAGTAGACTGTTTTTCCAGGCTAGAAAAATTTCCTCTAAGTTTGTGGAACGCCACTTCCTTTCCAGCCTTCGTGATGCCTGCTTTAAGGTACGAACATGTAAATTATACCATGGGGCTAGTCTTCTCTGAATCACTAACTTCTTTTTCAGAGGGGCTACAGAATCAAGCGTTTCACGCAGTGAGGTTACAGCGCTGTCAACAACATGATCAATTTGGTAGGGAGTAGGATTAAGGCAGCTGCCCTCCATTATGTTTATACTTGGCATAGATGTAAATAAAGATGGAATCATTTTCTTAAATTTATTAACAGCGTTGTCAGATAAACATCTGCTGTAGTGGAATTTTCTTCCAGACGCTGCATGATCCATCATTTTAAATTCGAAAGTTATTAAAGAATGATCTGACAAAACAGGATTTGGGGGGAAAATTATTAGATGTTCAATTTCGATGCCATAGGTCAGAACAAGATCAAGGGTGTGATTAAAACAGTGGGTGGGTTTATTAACGTTTTGAATGAAACCAATTGAATCTAATATAGAATTAAATGCAATGCTGAGGCTGTTATTTTCAACATCTACATGAATGTTAAAATCTCCCACTATAATGACTTTATCTGATCTAAGCACTAAATCAGACAGGAAGTCAGGGAATTCAGTTAAAAACTCTGAGTAAGGAACAGGTGGACGGTACAAAATGACAAGTAGAACTGGTTTTTGTGTTTTCCAGTTTGTATGTGAGAGACTAAGAGTGAGGCTCTCAAATGAGTTATAACTGTTCTGAGGATGAAAGTTTAATAATAAGTTTGACTGGAAGATTGCAGCTACTCCTCCACCTCGACCTGTGCTTCGAGGAACATGATAATTTTTATGACTGAGGGGGGTTGATTCATTCAGACTGACATATTCATCCTGCTGTAACCAGGTTTCAGTAAGATAAAGTAGGTCAATTTGGTGATCAGTTATCAAATCATTTACTAACAGAGATTTAGAAGAAAGGGACCTAATATTTAATAATCCACATTTGACAGTTCTGTTTTTCTGTTCAATAAGAGGAGTGGTCTTAATTTTTATTAAGTTTTTATGAATAACTCCTCTTCTGTTAACTTCTGATTTGTTTGATTTATATGTTCGAGGGGCAGACACAGTCTCTATGTGGTTTGAAGGGGGCGGCGGCTCTAAGGAAACTGCAGAGAAGCGTTTTAGACTGAGTCTCTGCATCCCGGTCCCCACCCTGGATTGTCAGGCTTTAGGTCGGCTAAGAAACTCGGCCAAATTCCTAGAGATGAGAGCTGCTTAGCTGCTTAGCCCCAAAACTGTATTCAAATGGTCAAATGAGTATAATGTTGCATTTGAACATGTTAAGTCGTTGTCATGTCAACCTCCAGTCCGTTCAGCTCCAGACTACCAGAGACCATTCCTGCTGGAGGCCGATGCCACTGCCATCGGCATAGGAGCTGTTCTGCTGCAAAAGGACCATAAGGGCCTCTGCCATGCTATCAGCTTCTACTCCAAAAAGTTCACGGAGGCACAATGTAACTATTCAACCATTGAGAAAGAGACACTTGCACTTATTATGGCACTACAACATTTCGAAGTATACCTTGGATCAAGCTCTGTACCCATCGTTGTGTACACAGATCATAACCCACTGACGTTTCTGTCCCGTATGTATAACCACAACCAGCAATTAATGCATTGGGCCTGTTGTTCTTTTTGATTTTTTTTTTTTTTTTTAAACAAGTGAAATTTTATGGGGGAGGGTATTACAGCCCTTGAGGTGCCGTTTGTGATGGCCTTCTTCCATTTCCCATGTTCTTCCACAACATGTTATTTATGTAGATGTTTTTGGTGTCACTGAATCAGCATGCTTAAGTGCAGTGTTTTATCTCTTGTCAGTAAAGATGATCTGAGGACATGTATGACATGTACAGTAGTATTGTCTTATCCATCACCATGAGCTTTGTAATTTTGTAATTGGAACTGGTTTAGTGTCGAGCCTGCCAAGGTCCTTTGTTTCTGATAATATGTAGGTATAAGATCCATCCACTGTCTTCATTATGATTTTGACATACACATCTGTGTGCTTTGTGTTGTTCTACCTGTGGATATGGCCTGTGGCTTCCACTCCCATTATTTCCCGATGCCCAGTAAATCAGGAGAAATGAGGCCCATTCTTGATCCGAGACATCGCAAGAAATCAGTGCAGGTCAGGAAATTTGAGATGCTCATGACTGTGCATTCATGTCTGGTTCACATTGATAGATGTTAGGGTTTTGGATTTTTGTGTTTTGAGCTCAGAGATGGAAGCTTGACAAGCGGACTGAGTTTCAATTGTTAATTTAAATCACGAGTGAGTAGCTGTGACCAGGTAATAATACAGAGAACACATAACTTAATCAGACTTAACTAAAATACTGTACATTAATATTCATGCAGTTAAAGTCCCTAATAATACAGAGTACAGGACACAAAAAATGTTACTGGCTGGGCTAACAGTCTGAAGAAAATAAAAAGTGAATTTTATTTCATTTGGCAACACGAAAGATTCAGAGTACGTAATATACAAAATAACATTATTTATGTCCATAGCATAGGCATGGACAGAAACCAGTCCAGGTTTGATGACTGGCAGAAACGGAGTCAGAAGCCAGTCCGGGACAGATCCGGTAATGAATAGCAGGCAGGGGCCAGATCAAACAGACCAGATCAGATGCTCCTCATTCTGGGTCAGGCAATGAGTAACAAGCAGGAGTCAGGTCAGAAAGATAATCACAGTTGCTACTCAGTTCAGGTCATGAAGTGAGTATCAAGCAGAAATCAGGTTCGAAGAGGCAATTCATATTGCTTACTTGAGTAGCAGGTAGAGGTTCAGATCAGAAAGGTAATTAGACTTGCTAACCTAGAGGTGGGCACTGAGAGCCACAGTCCTGCTTGTTTTCCAATTATCCCTGCCTTACATATGCTGATTACCTGGGCCAGGTGTGTTCTGCCAATCAGAAGCTGGAAGGTACCAATTAATTTTGTCTTCCCCCACTTCCACTCTCATCTGTGATGGTATGTTCCACCTTGTGATTGGCTGAACCAGTACCAGTACCACTACCAGCCATTTGGTTATTTACTAGCTGCCCATAACGTCTTCAAGTGCGTAGCCAACGTGGCACTGGAACCCCTATGGAGATTGGGAATGAGGGTCCCTTTTTATCTCTGCAACCTGCTTCTGCTAGCATGCTCCCAGGAGGAGTTATAGCTGCAGAGGATGGAGCTAGTGTCTTATTTGAGAGTTTAAAATAAACTGGAAAACAGGCTTCCCTCATCCCACTTAGACCCTAGGGTACCTGATGGTGGAGTTGAATTTGGTAGACATGAGAAAGCTACCTGAAAGTAAATCAGGCAAAACAGGAAAACAAGCGCCACAGTAAAAGTCCACAACCAAAAACAGAAATATCCCATCATAATATTTACAGATTTGAATAAACATACATGATATTCTATGTAATATACAGTTCTACAGGTATATACCTCTGGCCATTTTTGAGATGTTGGTAGTGATGGGCAAATGATACCGAGGCGTCGGGGCTTGTGTCACTCTTCCTGAAGCAGAGTGATTCGAAACACTGTGTCGGAGCTTGTATCAAAACACCAGTGTCACGTGACTGATAACGTCATCACTGTTTCGCTTTGCGCTTCGTTGCTTCAAAATGTTTCAAAGCTTTTCATTGGCTCATAGTCTTTCAGTGTGTGTCATTGGCTCATGGCGTTTCAATGCATTCTGAGGCAATGACTCATAGTCTTTCAGTGTGTGTCATTGGCTCATGGCGTTTCAATGCATTCTGAGGCAATGACAGCCTGACAGGTTTGACAGATTTGAGTGGTTTGGTGCCATACCAGCTATATAAAATGCATCATTCTGCTTCAGGATTTGGAGAGTGAGAGAGAGTATTTTGGCAAGTTTCACGGCGAGTCCCACCAATAAGTGACGTTCTAAAGTTTGGGATCATTTTGATCTCAAGAGGACTGAACTTTTATTGCTGTCATTCAATTCAATTCAATTTTATTTGTATAGCGCCAAATCACAATACAAATCATCTCAAGGCACTTCACAAAAACTAAAACTAAAAACTCAATTCCCTTATGAGCAAGCACTTGGCGAGAGGGAGAGAGCACAAACTAGGGGAGAGAGAGAGCACAAGGTTAGTGACATTCAATGGTGGAATATACATGAGGTGGGAGGAGAGAAGAGAGGGGAGGGGAAGGGAAGGGGGGAGGGGTTAGGGCAGGGGAGCTCAGTGCACCGATGGTCCTCGGGCAGTCTAGGCCTATAGCAGCATAACTAAGGGATGGTTCAGGGTTGCCTGAAGCCAGCCCTAACTATATGCTTTGTCAAAGAGAAAGGTTTTAAGTCTAGCCTTAAAAGTATAGAGAGTGTCTGCCTCCTGAACCCAGGCTGGGAGCTGGTTCCATAGGAAAGGAGCTTGATAACTAAAGGCTCTGCCTCCCATTCTGCCTTTGGAAACTCTGGGAACCACAAGTAGACCTGCACTCTGAGAGCAAAGTGGTCTATTGGGATAATATGGTACTATGAGGTCTTTGAGGTATGAAGGAGCTTGATTATGAAGGGATTTGTATATGAGAAGAAGGATTTTAAATTCTATTCTATATTTTACAGGGAGCCAATGAAGAGAAGCCAATATAGGAGAAATATGATCTCTCTTGCTAGTTCCTGTCAGGACCCTGGCTGCGGCATTCTGGATTAATTGGAGGCTTTTTATGGAGATATTGGGACATCCAGATAGTAATGAGTTACAGTAATCTAGCCTTGAGGTAACAAATGCATGGACTAAAATGCATGGTCTCATTTTGAGACAGGATGTTCATAAATTTGGAAATGTTGCGCAGGTGAAAGAATGCAGTTCTAGAGATTTGTTTTATGTGTGAGTTAAAGGACATGTCCTGGTCAAAAATAACTCCAAGGTTTTTTACAGTAGTGCTAGAGGCCAGGGTTATGCCATCTAGAGTAGCTATAATTTGAGAAAAGTTATTTCTGAGATTTTTTGGCCCAAATATAATGACTTCTGTTTTCTCCGAGTTTAAAAGTAAAAAGTTACTGGTCATCCAGGCCTTTATGTCAGTTAGACAGGCTTGAAGTCTGGTTAACTGGTTTGTGTTAACAGGTTTAATAGATAGATATAACTGAGTGTCATCTGCATAGCAGTGGTAATTAATAGAGTGCTTCCTAATGATATATCCTAAAGGAAGCATGTACAGGGTGAACAGAATCGGTCCTAGCACGGAGCCTGGTGGAACTCCATAACTAACTTTTGTTCGTGTGGAAGGTTCATCATGGACATGAACAAACTGGAATCTGTCCGATAAACAGGATTGGAACCACTTTAATGCTGTTCCTCTGATACCAATCACATGCTCCAGTGTCTGTAATAAGATGTTGTGGTCAATGGTGTCGAATGCTGCACTAAGGTCTAGGAGGACAAGTATTGAAACAAGTCCATTATCTGAGGCTAAGAGAAGATCGTTGGTAACTTTCAACAGTGCTGTTTCTGTACTATGATGTGCTCTAAATCCTGATTGGAAATCTTCAAATAGTTCATTCCTGTGTAAGTGGTCTGATAGCTGCTTAGCAACAGCTTTTTCTAGGATTTTAGAAATAAATGGCAGGTTGGATATTGGTCTATAATTAGCCAAGACTCCTGGATCAAGACTAGGCTTTTTGAGTAAAGGGTTGATTACTGCAGTCTTAAAGGCCTGTGGTACGTAGCCTGATACTAGAGATAAATTTACCAAGTCCAATAAAGATGAGTTCATTAATGGCAGGGTGTCTTTAAGCAGTCTAGTCGGGATGGGGTCTAAGAGACACGTTGATTTTGATGAAGCAACTACTGATGTAAATTCAGAGAGATCTATGGGAGAGAAGCAGTCTAAACATAACTGAGGTCCTACAGATGATTCAAGAGCTACTGTAGTAGAAGATTCATTTATTACAGGCATAGGAAGCATCTGCTGAATTTTATCTCTAATAGTTGTGATTTTATTTGTAAAGAAACTCATAAATTCATCACTGCTGAGAGCTAAGGGAACACTGGGCTCAACGGAGCTGTGTCTGCCACGCTGACAAAAAGTCATGGGACATGGGATTGAAATAGTGCCAGTGCTTCAGTCGTGCTCTTTAGAGGTTGCTATTGCTTCAGTTGTCCACCAGATGTCACCGTCACTGAAGTCTCAAAGCTTTGAATCTTTTTCGGCACAATTGTCAGGAAAGCCTCAGTGCTTCATGAGGCTTCACTTGCCCATCACTAGATATTGGCCTTTTTTGGAAAATAGAACTGAACATGCAGACCATGTGTTTGCCTTTTTTTAAAATGACTATTATGGTAAACATTCACAATCAACTACCCACATGTTTTTGGACATACTGTCAGGATTACTCACTGGGAAAAGAATTAAGCTTGAACCCAGAAAAGGTGCTGAATTGAGAGGAATGAGTTTTACAATGTTTTATTTTAAATAAAGTAAAATGCTGAACAAGACAGGTCTAGATTTGAACAAGTAATATCAAATACTAACTCAGGAATCTTCAAGATTATAAGGCATGTAAAAACTAAATTTACTAGGGAAAGTCAAATCAGGAATCAAAATAGAACAAAACTAAAACAAGCTGAACAGTAAACTCTAAACTAGAGTAGTAAAATAAACAGGTTAGAAACTTGATCAAATACTACTTAGTTTCAAGAACCAAAATATTTCTTAAGGTCATGTCAAGTTACTGCTACTAATGATATTTTATTTCTAGAACCAAAATACTTTTTAAGGTCATGTCAAGCTATAGAGTGTCAAATGAGCTTTACAAGGTACATTTCAGACAGTCACAGATCAGCTTACTGATACAGAGTCTGGTACGCCTTCAGATGTCCAATAGTTCACATCAAGTAATCCGGTAACCACCAAGTTCCGGTCCAAAGAACAAGCTTTGTCCTCAAGTTAAAAATAGGAACCTTGGGAATCCAGACAGGCCCTCAGCAATCCCAAATAGGTGAGTCAAATCAGGTTAGGTTCTCATATGACAGTAATCACCAACTTCCGGTCCAGAAAATAAGATATATCTTGCAGGTTCAAGTTGGAACAATCATGCCTTCAGCAATCCAAATATATCCATGCAAGTCAAATCAGATTAGGTTCTCATATGATGAATATTGCCTTTTAACAGTTAAGTTCTGCCTTGAAAAGTTCATGTTCTGCCTTTAAGGGTCCCTTGAACTGCCAGGTAACAAGTCTGGCATTCAAGGGTCAAGTTTGGCCTTTCAAAAAACAGACTTGGCCTCCAAGGTTCAGGAATGAAATGTCAAGGTTCAATTAATACCTTCAAACATCCAGGTTGAGAGCCAAATAATACCTTAAAAAGTTCACATTACATCTCCAGGAACAAGAAATGCATTTCCAGGTGCAGGTTAAGCCATCAAGTGTCAAATCATGGTTCAGCAGAAATCAAATCAAGCAGGGCTGGATGGTGAGTACCATGTGACAACATCACAAACTAGCAAAGACATGTGGCTGCTGCTCTGCTTTTATGCAGCCAGTCCCAGGTGTGGCAGATTCAGGTGACTGCCAAGTCAGATTGAGGTAAAATCAATCAGGATAAATTGATAAGCTACCAAACACTAGGTAACAGGGATACAGGAACTGGATTTTCAAAATTAAGGTTTGAAGCAGGAAGTACAAAATCCATGATCCTAACACATACACTGTGAGCTACAACTTCTTTTTTCTTGTTACAGGTGAAGGGTGAAAACAAGGTCTTGATCCAATAAATGCAGTTAACCACTGATTTATAAGGGGGTCCCATAAAGTATAATCAAGCTTACCTTTTGCCACTGATCCCTTTCTCAAGATATGGCCAGGAAAAGAGTTGGTCCTCCTCCACAGCACATATTTCAGCATTTGACTCGCATGCAGTTCCACAGCCCTGTCATATAAAGCCATGCTAAGCACTTTATTTCATAAATACCGATGGATGAAATAGTATATTAATAATGTGTGGCTGAGTGTCAATTGATCAGGATGACAAACAGATGAAAATGGGTTTGAAAATATTTATTATGGATCCAGTGGTGATTCGTGATTCATGGACTAATTATTGCTTCTGAGAGCTGATGAGAATTTGATCTTCAGGATCATTAGTGCTGCCACAAGAGCTCAAATGTGATAAGAATCTATTCAGTTTTCAATTCAAGTCAGTTTTATTTGTATAGCGGCAAATCACAATTCAATCATCTCAAGGCACTTTACAAAAAAGAAAAGACCCAACAAATCCCTTATGAGCAAACACTTGGTGACAGTGGGTTGAAAAACTCCTTTTAACATAAGAAACCTCCAGCAGAGTAGACAGAGTAGGTATCTCATGCCATAATGTGCATGTATCTGCTAACATTTGTGTATGTGTGTGTTTATTTAGCTTTTGTATGTTTCTTGATCATTTTCTGTGCTGTGCTGTGCTATGTGTGTGCCTCTGTATATGAGCATGACAATGGAGCAAATGGATAGACTGAAAGGGAGCGGAAAGGTGAATGTCATAGAATGGAAAAAAAAGAAAACAGAAATCTGCAGGTCAGCTGTTTTTTACACACACCTAAGCTGTAATACAGAAGGTCTCTGATATCTTAAGACAGAATTGTGTGTAGAGGGCATGTGCTTGCCACATCAGTGTATTTCACATTGGTAAGCTGCATGTATAGTTTTGGGTATGTAAGTTTGCTCAGTAGCAATGGCGAAATATTTGTCACCAGGTAATGTTGTAGCTATATTATTTGTAAATGTGTTTGGGGATTTACAATGGCAAAAATCTTTCATCCAAAGATTACTGCTGTCAGATATCTATTATTTGTTATGTATAATTACAATTTTCTATTTTAACATTTTTGGTGGTATTTGTTGCAGTCTAACCTCTGTCTGGGTCAGTGTTCATTTCGTTGACAAAATATTTTCGTTATAATTTTCGTCAACAAGTTTTCACTGACGAAAACGAGACGATAACTAAATAAAAATTAAGTGATGACGATGAAAACTATAATTAAAATATATTGACATTTTCGTTAACTAATACAAATGAGATGAAAATGTCTTGAAAGTACAGGTGCTGCTGGGCTGTCTTCATTATGGAACAGGTGTTGAGCAACCAGGTGAGGTTCTCCACCAGGTGAACACTGTTACCCTGGCTCTACAGTACAGGGGTCCAGTTCAGCCCTCACATTAAAGTGGTAATTACTATCCTGCCTGAGGTTGTACAGAACAGGTTTCTACTCTAGGCTGAGGTGAAGGAATTCATCTATTCATCCCCCATTCAAAGTGGGATGGATGCCGTCTCTCGCTATCAGACCGGGTTTTCCCCAGAAAGTGGCCCAATTGTCTATGAAGCCCACATCGTCTGCTGGACACCACCTAGACAGCCAGCGACGGAACGATGACGTGCGGCTAAACATGTCATCGCTGGTCAGATTGGAGAGGAGTCCAGAGAAAACTACACTTCTGTAGGTTGACTCTGTGTAGAGTCTTCCTGGGGTTGGACACAGCACCTGGTCATTGGGAAGAGAGGTGGTCTTCCTTGGCGTCACACCATTCTGTGCCTCAAACCGAGCGTAGAGGTCATTCAGTGCATCTGAGAGGGAGGCATCACTGTCACCGGCAGGTGATGTTGTCCTGTAGTTGGTGATGGCCTGGATGTCCTGCCACATGCGCCACGTGTCTCTCATGGCCTGGAAGTGGCTGTGGATTCTATGTTTGCCAGAAATGGCTCCTACTGGCCAGGTTTTCACCTACTTCGGAACCGGTTTGGAGCGTCTGATGAGTGGTTTGTATGCTGGGATTAGCATAACAAAGATGTGGTCTGAGTAGCTGAGGTGGAGGTGGGGCTCCGCCAGGTACGCGCCAGGGATGTTTATGTTCCCTCTCATTGCAAAGTCCACATACTGATGTAATTTAGGGAGCATTGACTTGAAATTTGCCAGCTAGGGTTTGTTTTTAGCCTTCTGCTTTCTTGTGACGTCTCCTCCCCCAGCCACCGGTATCAGGCGACGCCAAGGGCTGGAGGCCTGGTCCCAGCAGCAAGCCGAGATTGCATAGCTTCTCCAGTAGATCATCATGCAGAGTAGCTGTAGTGTTGTTTCTGAAGTTTAGAAGTGTCTGGCAGTGGTATACACGAACACAAGTAGCTCCGATGTCCATGTGCCGTTAAAGAGTCAGGCTAAATAATTTTAATGGATTATAGCCTATGTATACCTATAATCTATAACCTACTCTGCTAAGCCCATCTTCAGGAAGAATATCCTTTAACTAACAATATCACACTCCACTCAGACAAGCTGTCATCTTCATCTGTAAAACAACCTGTTTATACTCACATTCTGGGTATTGTTCTCCATACTGTGTTGTCACAAATCATCTCATGTATGACCAAATCACTTCTCCTCACTGAAAAGGATCATGAATGTTCATTCTTTCAGATGTTTACCAAGGTTGTGGTGAGAGAAGGTTGTCACATACAGGACTATTATATAGAAACATACACTCAAAGGCTAAATTGCTATCTAAAACACGGTTGTTTACCTTGTTTTTTGTATGTTTCTTGCAGTTCACCTCAGGCACAGTCCATTCAATCAGACTGTTTATGTAAACATCAAGATAACACACTGTACTCTGCTGAAACAATGAACTTCCCTCTTTTCAAGCTGCTTAATTTTCTAAATATTTTTTGTATAAGAAATAACTTTCTGTCCCATATTTCCCACTGGTCTGTGTTGCAACCAGAAGTTATGTGTACAATAGATTCAACTTGGGCCATCATCTTTGATTCCTACACAGGTTAATTTACTACTTTTCTTATTGACCTTCAGTTTTCTTCTTAAAATCTCCAAGAAAGGTGGACTGAGTGTTACCATGTGAACTTTTCATGCTTTTATGACTGTTAAGTGAATCTGCACCTTCCTCTTTCATGTTCATAGCCACACCAGTCAGCGCTCTTTTGACCCAGCTACCTGTGGAACCAACCATCTAACTGCCTACAACCATAGCTGCTCAGAGAGAGAAACAGGCCCCACATCTAGTCTGTGGTGACCATGACAGGAGGAACCACTGGGATGCTGGCTTGGCACACTTGCAAGACCAGCCATGAAATCAATGTGGTACCAGAGAAATCAGATTACCGGCTAACAGTAGTCACGGTTTATTTTTGTGATATAATTCACTGACATATAGCCTAATTCAATTCAATTCAATTCAGTTTTATTTGTATAGCACCAAATCACAATTCAGTCATCTCAGGGCACTTCACAAGAAACAAAAAAATCCAACAAATCCCTTATGAGCAGCACTTGGTGACAGTGGAGAGGAAAAAACTCCCTTTAACAGAAGAAAAAACCTCCAGCAGAACCGGCCTCAGTTTGGGTGGCCATCTGCCTCGACCGGTTGGGGTGAGTGGATAGAGGAGAGAGAAAAGAACAGCAACAATAAACAACAAATAGACACTGCAGGTTGGTGGGGCCAGTAACTGCACATCAGCAATATACAGCTCCAGGACCAGGGACACCTGCAGAAGGTACAGGGAGAGAGAGGAGAGAGGGAGAGCGAGAGAGAGCACAAAGTTAGTAACTCAAAGATCTTACTTCCTCATAGTACAAATCTGAATTCACTAAAACCTTACTACTCAGACATATCAAACCCAAATCACTCCAACTGCTCAGGTGAACCAGCTACCTCACCTACTGTCACATCTGAACCCAAGGCAGGATTATTATTACATAATCTCCTTAAATATATTTTTACAATACAAGACTGATAAACCAAGACTCTAAATCAGAGGTGGCCAACACAGTGAAAAAGTCACAAAAAGCAACTGAAGCTTCATTTAGAGCTGCAAATTTTTTGACAATGAATAAGACAGTCTTTTCAGATGGGGACGTCTTGAAGAAAGCAATGATGATGATTGCAAACATCATCTTCAAAGACGAGAAGAATGGTCCTGATGTCATCCCCACTCTCTCCACTGTCCAGCTGGGGGCAAGTATGATACTCAGAAGAGTGTCGTCTATGTCTGGGAATTTGATGGAGCATCTGGACCAGGATCTGGCTAAGTGCAGGTGGTTTAGCATTCAGTGTGACAAGTCTGTGGACAGCAGCAGTACATCTCAGCTAAGGATGTTTGTCTGAATGATGTTTGATGATTCCTCCACAAAAGAAGAATTCCTGACACTACTGCCCCTGAAGACAACAACAAGGGGAGTTGACATTTACAATGCTGTGAAGGGGTTCTTTGTGGAGAAAAAGGTACCACTGAAAAGTTGGTGTCAGTCACTACAAATGGGGCTCCCGCCATGATGGCCCAACATTCAGGCTTCATTGCACAATGCAATGGTGACACAGATTTCCCAAAATTTCTTCATTACTACTGCATCATTCACCAGCAGGCCGTTGTGAAGATCATAAATAGCATCCGCTCTAAAGCCAGACAACACAGGATATTCAAGGTGGAGGAGATGTCAGCTGAGTATGGTGATTAGGGGTGGGTGGATCGATCCAAATATCGAAAGTATCGATACCAACGTTGGTATTGGCATTGATCGATACTGGAGTGATGGGATCGATACATTAAGTTTTACATTCAGTGTGTTGCTTCTGTTTCATCAAAGAGCAGACGTCGGTGCAGGGGTGTAAGTGCCACTGCTGTCACAGCGCGGAGCAGGCCTTTGCTTCTCCTCCCCCCTCTTGTGTTTTGATGTTGTACTGTCACGTCACTCAGCAGCACAAGGCAAACAAGCAAGCAGGCGGCCAGCAGCACCGAGACAGAGCAGAAAAGTAGATAAGAGAAAGAGGAGCTCTGTGTGGCTATATTCTATGGCAGATAATGAAACAACAGCAAGCTGTACAGTTGTAAAAAGGCTGTAAGACACAGTGGCAATGTGACGAACTTATGCAAGCATATGAAAGACCTATTTAATGCATTTATCCCATTATTTATCATTTATCCCATTGTTTGTTATTTAAATGAATACATTTATTGCAATTGAAACAAATACACTGAATATAATTTGCATCCATCTTAATTATTAAAAAGTATCTGTATCATATCGGCGATATGTACTGTATGTACTTGGTATCGGATCGATACTAAATCTTGCAGTATCGCACACCACTAATGTGTGGTTACTACACACAGAAATCCGATGGCTCAACAGGGGATGAGTTTTGCAGAATTTTTAGTCACTTTTGATTTGTTTGAAAATACTAACTGCTGTTCATGATTTGTTTGAAAATGTTACAAAGGTAGTAGTTGGTTCAAATGGTAAATGATTTGAAGATGTAACAGTTAATAATTTCCTAAAAAATGTTACAGACGTGATAATTTGTACAAAAATATATCAGGTGTGATTTTGTGATCCAAATGTGCTCATTCATGCAAAACTGTCAAAGATATTTACAAAAATATCAGAGATGTGACAAATGACTTTCTAATGTTGAAACAGACTAAGATAACAGAAATAATGTTGAATGTTTAAATAAATCAGTGTTTCCTTTGCCATTGTTAATCATTATTGTGAGGAAACATAGTATATGATTATATATTATTATTATTAATGTAATTAAAGGTGAACTGTGCAATTTTCTTTTATTCAGGGAATTTGTATCAAACAAGTAGTCCTTCATATTACTCCACATCCTTGAAGTAGCTCTCAGTTTCAAAAAGGTTGGTGACCCCTGGTATCGTGCTGTCCTGCTTCGCGCACCTGTGAACCATTAGGCTAGGGATAGGGGAAAACTGGAGAAGAGAAGGAAAAGAGAACAAGAGAACAAGAGGGAAAAAGAAACAGGGAGAGAATCCCGCCGCCTCATGACACTCACACTCACTCCTATGGGCAATTTTAGAGTCACCAATCAACCTGACATACATGTGCAGCCCAGTCTAAAATTTCATTTATAGATAGTAATAAATAAGCAAGTAAGATGAATAAATAACTTCTAAAAATGTCTGTGAAAGTATTTACAAATCAGTTCATTTGGTGTGTTTACATCAGTTTATATACTTTAAAAAGGTTAAAAACATAGCTGATAAAGAAATCTTTGTCATTTGTTAATAAAGTTGATTGAAATTCAAATAGTTTGTTTTATGCACCTGAAAGCATGGTGTGTTGGTGACCACCTACTCCCAGGAGCATTAAGTTGTCTATCATGTCATGTATGTATTTGCATTGGTTGTCATCCACCTGTTAGCCCAATTAGAAAGGTGAAGAGGCGGGATGTAAAGGACTTTATGTAGCCACGAGCTTAGCGAGAGGACATACGAGAAGCTGACGAGCTACGAAAAGCTGTCGAAGCTGTAAGAGGGGAAATAATGCCCATCGCTGTGGTGAATGCAGAGTTTACCAAAAACTGCGTTCACCATATCATATCACATAAAAGGTACCCGCTAGATATCATGTTTATGTTTATTTTATTCAATATGGGACAATGCACACTGATTAACACATGTTCATCAGTCCAGCATGTAAATGTGCCAGATTTACCCACATGGACTAATTTTTATCTGCAGTCCAAAAGGACATTTAGCAGGCACATGAACAGACAACCTGAAGACTTACAAATGACATTACACTAAAAAGTAGTAAAAAATGTTGGAGCAGATTAGTAAAAATTAGAACGTGCAATACAGCCCACAATATGCATGAAGCATAGAGCGCAGACACAGCAGACAGAAGAAAAGAACACAGAGAAATAAAACATTTGTTGGTTTAAAACCACATTAGTCCAGGTTATGTTATGTTTTATTATCCAACAGCCACTGTTTAATAGATTTACTAAAGGTGTTAAGTGATGTAATGGTTCTTAGTTCTGTTGGTACTTTATTCCATGAATGTGGGGCACGGACTGAAAACGGCGACTGTCCAAGGGATTTTACAGTCTCCTCTGCTAGCAGCTCTTTTAATTGAACAAACTCTTTTAATGGTGGTGGAGCTAGATCATGCAGAATTTTGTAAACAAGTAAAATATCTGAATAAGTAAACATATTTTCCCAAGGTAAAAAATTATATTTGCTCAAAATCTTACAGTGATAGTATAAATTTTACTTTTTGTCCAGTGTTTTCAAGGTCTGCTTATAGAGTCTTTCTATGGACAGTATTTAAAGTCTTGCACCACAGCTAGTACTTTCCCATCAACAAAGCTATTTGGATCCCGATCTCTACTGGCAGACTTCGAAAAGAACAGGCATTAAGTTTTACTGATACTGAGATGTAAACATGAGTTTTTAACCACTGAGAAACTGGTACCATTGCAGATGGCAGCTTCTCTGCAGGTTGCTGCTTGTTTTTTGCATGTAAATAAATGACTGTATCTTCTGCATCTAATTGACAGGTTGCAGCAGAACAGAAATCAGGCAGATTGTTTTTGTATAAACTGAATAAAAGTGGACCCAAAGTCAAGCCTTGGGGCACACCTCTATGATTATGAACAAAATCAGAGGATTTGTAATCTACCCGCACACATTGTTTACTATTTGTTAAATATGATTTTATCCACTGTAAAACTTTTGGTGAGAAATTAAATTTAGATAAGCTTGTGATTACCATATCACAATTAACTGTGCAAAGACCCAGCATTCATGATATGCACGCTCTTAAGGCTGTGCAATTGGGAAATTAGTTGAAAGGGGTGTGTTAAAAAAAATAGCAGTGTGGCATTCAATCAGTGAGGTCATCAATTTTTTGAAAAAACAGGTGAATCAGGTGGCCCCTATTTAAAGATGAAGCCAGCACTTGTTGAACATGCGTTTGAAAGCCTGAGGAAAATGGGTCGTTCAAGACATTGTTCAGAAGAACAGCGTACTTTGATTAAAAAGTTGATTGGAGAGGGGAAAACCTATAAAGAGGTGCAAAAAATTATAGGCTGTTCAGCTAAAATGATCTCCAATGCCTTAAAATGGAGGGCAAAACCAGAGAGACGTGGAAGAAAACGGAAGAGAACCATCAAAATGGATCGAAGAATAACCAGAATGGCAAAGGCTCAGCCAATGATCAACTCCAGGATGATCAAAGACAGTCTGGAGTTACCTGTAAGTACTGTGACAGTTAGAAGTCTGTGTGAAGCTAATCTATTTTCAAGAATCCCCCGCAAAGTCCCTGTTTAAAAAAAAAAAAAAAAAAAGGCATGTGCAGAAGAGGTTACAATTTGCCAAAGAACACATCAACTGGCTTAAAGAGAAATGGAAGTGTCGTGGAAAAAATACCTGGAGGCAAATCTCAGGTCAAAGGATGGCAAATTTAATAGGCAAGGCAACGGGCAAAGCAGCAGAGTCACAACAGAACATACGGCCTGCAGGACGGGTCAACACCGATTGACCAAAAGCACAGAAAATGATCAGCTTTTGTATCAGTTGAACAGCATTAATTTACACATCAGTCACTCACATGTAAATCATGCCGGCAGGATGGCATACATAATATAATTAGCGTCTCCCTGACTTTCCATCTGCTTCCTTGTGACTACAAAGCAGTGTTAAAAGTCTTTATCGAATTAACATAGGACACAAAAGGGGGTAGTAGACATTTGTCTGTCAATGTATAAATTTCCCTCACATATCCCTCCTTTTATCATTCTATGATACCCACAGCTAAAAAGGTTAAAAAAAAATGGTCTTAAGGCAGAGCAAAAATCAGGATGTTTTCTCAGGAATGTTAATTCACAAAGACTTTCACAACATTTTGTCACTTATTTTTCCAGGAATAGTGCTCAGGGCTAGACACTGATGTCTTCTTCATGAAACAGAACTTCCCAATCAGAGGTGTAAAGAGATACAGGGGAGGCATTGCCATTGAGTAATGTTTGTATCATACCAATTTGCAATGTTGTCATGTCAAGGCACTTTACAAGAACGCAACAAATCCCTTATGAGCAAGTGCTTGGCGACAGTGGAGAGGAAAACTCCCTTTAACAGAAGAAAAAACCTCCAGCAGAACCGGGCTCAGTTTGGGCGGCCATCTGCCTCGACCGGTTGGGGTGAGTGGATAGAGGAAAGAGAAAAGAACAGCAACAATAAACAACAAATAGACACTGCAGGTTGGTGGGGCCAGTAACTGCACATCAGCAATATATAGCTCCAGGACCAGGGACACCTGCAGAAGGTACAGAGAGAGAACTGAGAGAGAACTGAGAGAGAACTGAGTGCTGGTGTCAATGTAGTCAGAATGTCTTCTCAGCTGCTGTTGAGCAAATGTCCAGGTTCAGTCATATTCCTTGTCAGTCCCGTATTGGTGGTGAATTTCTGTGTGATCTGCTGATCTTGCCATAATTTGTAACTCATTCACGTGATTGTTGAAATCACAGTGAAGAGAGAAGATGCACTTGTTCTGCGTGATTTCTCTATCGTTGGGCACCAGATATCGCCTTTGTCACCTTCTTGTATTCACCTGTCTTGACAATCAGCACTTCTCCCACCTCACCGAGGTGAACATTTCAGGTGACAAATTTGACTCTCTGTGCCTTGTTGATCGTCTCCCGTGGCAGCTGTTTCCTTGTCCAGTCAGGGTGCATCTGGGTGGGGGTCGTTGGCTGGTGTTGGAATCCTCTTACAGTGACCTGCGTGGACCCACGAAGTATGTCTCTCCACCTTCACTGCTGTGTTCATAGTCAGCAGCATCTGATGTGGTCCAGTGAATCTTCTCTGCTTCCAGTGTTTCCTCCGGTGGTTCTTGATGACAGAGCAGCTTTCACCTGTGGACAAAGGGCTGTTTCTTCACAGCATTTTGTTAGTTTGCTCTTGAGTATGCCATTCTGTCATTCTATCGCACCTGCACTCTGTGGATGATAAGAGCAATGGTATTTGAAATCAAATCCAAAGTAGTCAGATCTTTTAACACTTTGTTGGCGAACCCAGGACCATTGTCACTGCTGTTCTTCTTTGGAATACCCCATCGTACAATGATGTCTCTGATCAGGGCTTTTGACACTGTGGGTGCATCCTGTTTGGAAGAAGGACAAACCTCTACCCACTTGCTGAACATGCAGACCATCGTCAAGCAGTATTTCTTATTCTGGCATGTTAAGAGTTCAATAAAATCAAACATCCAGTGTTGAAAAGGGCCATCAGGTGGGGGGTGGCTTTGCAATGGCATTTTAATGGCACCAGAGGCATTATGTGCTGCACAGATTATACATCTTCTGCAGTACTCAGCTGCATATGTTGAAAAACCCCTGGTGTACCAGTGGTTATTAACATATGTACACATCCCTCCTTTGGATGCATGATCTTTACCATGAACAAGCTTTGCATAGAGATGGAAATAAGCTTTAGGTAAACAAGGTTTGTTGTCAGGACCAAGCCATATCCCTTTTTTGTAATTTTGCGCCAGAGTTTCTCCACAGATTTTTATGATATACTTGCTAGTGACTGCATGGTTGACAAGTCAGCCTGTAGGTTCAGTTCCTGTGAGAGAGTTGTGAGGTGAAACATCTGACCCATCGTGGCTGCAGCTTTGCAGCGGCGTCTGCTGCTGAGTTTCCTGTAGAAATGGGATCTTTTTTGTTAGTGTGAGTTTAACTGAGATCTGTTTAGGCAACAGGATGACATCTAACAGAGCTGAAACAAGAGCATGATGTGCAATGGGTGTTCCAGCTGATGTGAGGAAGCCCCTCTGTCTCCACAGACAAGCATAATCATGGACAACACCAAAAGCATACCGTGAGTCTGTAAATGTTTCCTGTTTTATCTTTGGCCAATTTACAGGCTTCAGTGAGAGCAATTAGTTCAGCAGCCTGTGCAGACAGATGAGAAGGCAATTTGCCACTAGGGATCACACTATGTTTTGCGAAAACTGTAAAACCAACTTGATTTTTGTCTGTTTTGACATCACGGGAAGCAGAGCCATTAACAAATAACTCCATCTCTGCATTCAACATTGGTCTGTCTGCAAGATCAGGTCTGGGAGTACAGATGGTTTCCCACACCTCAGTGCAGTTATGAGCCTCTCCATCATTTTCTGTGGGAAGAAGAGTTGCAGGGTTTAGCACGTTACACCTTTTGACAGTGATGTTAGGCATTTCAAGCAAAATAGCGTGATATCTTAACCAACGCTGTGTGTATAGTATGTGTGCAACGGCGTGTGGAACCATCAATGTTAAATCAAAATCGCAAACAAAACAAAATCGCGTGACGCTAGAACGGCTTTCTCTGCTGCAGCGACGGCTCTCAGAGAGGAAGCCCTGTTGCTACTGGATCCAGCTTAATGAGAAATAAGCAACAGGTCGTAGTTTTCTGCGGTGAGGTTGGCACAACACAGAAGTCATGTAACTGTCCTTCTGGTCGACAAACTGAGTGAAGGTTAAGTTAGGATTAGGCAGACCCAGTGTGGGAGCTACGGTGAGTGTTGCCTTTAAATCCAGAAAGGTCTTTTTTTTTTTTTTTTTTTTCTTCAGGAGTCCACATAATTTTGTCATGTGCAGAGAGTTGTTTACCATGCACAATAGCAGACAGGGGATCTTCACGCAGCGAATAATTCGGGATCCACTGCCTGCAAAATGATGTCATGCCAAGAAAACTCATCTTTTTCTTTTTTTTTTTGTTTTTTTTTTTTTTTGTGTGTTTTTTGTTTTTGTACAAACTGCAGTTTGGAAAGACTTACTTTATGGCCATTTTCTGCAAGATGTTTTAGCAGGTGCTGTATCTATTTTGCATGCTTCTTCAGATGGACTACAAATCAGCAAATCATCTAAGGTATATACTGTAGTAATGCTGAGCCGGCAGGTAAATAAAGGCCTTGAAGGCTTCTACTGAGAGTAGAAAGTAACCCGGACTTTCAGATTAACCTTGAGGACATCTGGTCCAGGTGTAAATGTTTCTTTCAAATGAAAAGGCAAACCAGTACTGGTCCCTGTGTACAGGGACAGAAAAGAAAGTATTGGCCAAATCTAATGGGTCGAATTTGGTGGTACCACAGACAAGATGGTTTGAGGATTACTTACTTCTGGCGCTCGGGGTGGATGGCTGCATTCACCGCCTGTAAATCTTGCCTATATCATATTTATGGGCTGCCCAGAGAGATTTTGGAATTTGCTCGAGGTCTGGTGGTAAACTAGTTTCTATGATGGTAAAGGCTGCAGCATTAGCGGTGTTGTGGCTACTAACCCTCTGGGGTCGACGCACGCGCCGGCGCGTTTTGACGCATCTTTTCCTGATGAGGCCGAAACAAACTTAAAGTACTCCGTCAATTCTGATCGTACAGATAAAAGAAGTATATCATTCAAATCTGTAAAGGGTCTAGTTTTAGTGGTATACCATCATAATAACAACAAAACGTTGTGCTTTTTTTAAATAAAGAAAGCTGACAGGGTGCGCGCTCGGCCTTTTCTGTCTCTGCCATTTCGCTTCACAGGCGCGTAAATAAAACAACCAGAATCTCAGCGAATACTTGCCTCCTAAAAATAAGAATTATATGGCTAGAAAGCTTGAAATGTTTTCTTTTGAGTGAAACAATTCAAGTCTAAAACAAATCATCACTTTTTATTTAATCCGTATGAACGTAAGGAGAAGTCTGTTTTTTCCTGTCTCACCTCATTACAGGTAATGAGGTCCCGCCTTGTACACTGTCCACTGTTCACATGTAAATAATCTCAGGTAAATAATCCTAAAAACACTGATTTTAACTCAAATGAGGATCGTTTGGCTCCTCATTGTTTTGTATTGTGCTGCACTAATCCGTCCCATCTACATTGACTGAAAGGCTCATTATGCGCGTCTTTGTCTGGTCGTTCAGTGCGTCTTTTGTCTTCTCAGGTAAATCACATGACTATTCATCCTCAGACACACCCTCTTGCATATGGCCTTTCTGGACAAAAAGTGTTAATGAAAATTTAAATCAGTGTATTGTTTACTGTGAATGTGTGAACAAGATGACATTCACAGCACTCTGAAGTAAACACTTTAGCCTACAACATGCAGGTCTCCAAAGTCTTGTGAACCAATGTCCTGTTTGTGTTTTATGGTCTTATTTCAGTGAGTAAAAAATTGTAGTTTTTCACTAACCATGCATAAACACTTTTTCTAAAAAACACAATCATGTATAAACTTGCTGCTCACATATCATTGTAGCCAATTTTGTGCTGATTACAGTGTTATCAGACTTTAGTCATTAATATGTTTAAAAGACACTGAAAAAAGCACAAATGTCAGGACATGTCAGTGTTATATATGCATATATAACACTGCATTCAGCTTTTCAGAATGGGGTTTTAATAGCGTGCCAGCAACAGGCTTAGTAGTTGTTACAGAAAAAGCACATGAGGCTTAAATTTGTTTATTTTTCCTGTTTCAGTTTTTTTGCATTATCCCTGTATTTCTCTTTCTGTAGAGGAGTATTCATCTTCCTCAGTGTCCATCTGAACTTAACCAATCCTTGCCCTTTTCTGTGAAGCTTATCAGTCTGTGTCATACACACATACACACACACACACACACACGTCATTCTGTGAGGTGGGAGTGAAGGGAATTCCCAGGCCATTGATAAACACTGTGTCTGTTAAGAAGCCGTCTCTCCCTCAGAGCAAACTGTGCAGATCAAACCAAAGAGAACTGATGCTGGTTTAAGGGCAAAGGGGAGTGCTGCAAATACTGATTAGACAAGTTAGATTATAATTGATGGGCCATAACTCTGGGCAGCACGGAGCTGTTGCGCACCTCCTCCCACTCCTTTCCTCTACTCTGTTCCTGGCACAGCAGCGTGTAGCAATACGTGGACGCTGACTACGCACGCCTTCAGATGGCAGCATCAGTTTTTCTTGAAATGTGTGTGTTTTTCCACACAGCACAGTCTGTGCATTTTCTCTCAACATTCCATTAATCAGCATGTGCAAATTTGTCATTAGTTCAAATACCACTGAGGCAGGTTGTCTCTCACGGTGAAACACAAACACTGCTGGAACCTCAATCTACCATTGTGAAAAGGGTCATATTTGAGCACAGAACTAATTTTCTGACTCAGCAATCCAGGTTCAGTTGGTGTATGTGGGGTGGATGGTAGTTCACAGTTTGAAACATTTGAGCAAATGGATGCAGTAACATCTGGTAAGCACTTTTATTGGAAATATAACCCACTGAAATATTGTACTGTGGATTTTAAAATTCCAATAAACAACTCACATTTATGGTAGAAAGCTTTACTGAGTCTAAAACGTAATCAGAGTTATTGTCATGTTAATTTCCCACTTGGGAAAGACCAAAATGTATGTCATGAACAGCAATTCCATAAAATGCATAAGTACATAGTTGTGGCAAACTGTAAATAAGAAGCAGAAAATAGCTTAAAAGATGGGAAGTTTAATTGGTCTAGCAGCAGAATGAGGAGCAGAGCTCTCGTTCTGCAGAACAGGTCAATATTGATTGACCACGACTACAGGTCGTATCCGTCTTTTATATCTGCTCAGCAACTTACACAACATGTATACAGGTGAATGTATAATGGTGAGAACCAAATCAGAAAGACCCTGTGACTACCTGTTTCTTCCTGCACCCTGCTAAAATACTTTACAGTGTCATGTTTAACACATCAAAGGTTTTGGTTGAATTCACACACAGGGGAGCAGCCAGGATACCTGTGTTCAACAAAAGATAGCCTGTTACATGAAATTTCTGTCACATACACAATCATCAATGCACTTTTCCATTCATCAGCCTTTGTTTCTGGATTTAGTACAGTTGTTTCCTCCAATCAAAGCTCATGTTGCTGGTGGTGGGAGGTGGAAGGGCATTCTTGCTGGAAACAGCCTGATCACTTGTATTTTACACTTGTGAGACCTTCTTCATGGTCTCTGCTTCTTTTTAAAGTTAGCATGGAACTTAATTATTATACAGTATATTATACAGTTCATTCTATTTTTATGACCTCTAGGTACTTGGTAATAGGTATGTTGCTTCCCTGAGTCAGACCCAGGGATGGTACTCCTCTGCTGCAGGCTTTTTTCACATCCACTCTTATCCATTACCTGTTGGCCAGTCATCATCTTCAGTTTTCAGATTTCCACTAAAGCCAGCCATGCACACATATTCATAAATACATATGTAACTACATAAACTGGTCAGGACTGAAGCCAAGACGCTAGATATACTGAGATCAGGAGAATCAAATCTCTACCTCTCCTAAAAATTTTTGACTAGAAACCGAATTTGTTTTTTTTAATGACACAGATTTATTATATTTTATACAGTACTGTGCAGAAAATTTAGGTACAATTGGATCTTTTAGATTCTTATCACACAACACCAACAGGTGTCTGATTGATCCCAGGTTCATTGTGCAGCCCATTCTGCAGGACATAAAGAGTCCACTAGAGTTCATGAAGAACTATTTTCAGAGGCAAGAAGAACCAGGAGTCCTGAAGCAAATGGTCTGATCCCCAAAGAGCCCAGATCTCAGCAGTGTGGAGTCTGGGATCACAGGATCACACAAAGAAACAGAAACACTGTGACAACCTGAATCTACAGAAGAACTGCAGCAGCTTCTCCAAGGTGCTGCAAAGTACCAGAGGAAGTTTGGTTTGTGCAGGTCAAACCAAAGAGAACTGATGCTGGTTTAAGGGCAAAGTGGAGTGCTGGAAATACTGATTAGACTTAAGTTAGATTATGATTGATGGGCCATAATTGAAAACTCAATTTATGTAATTTATATTAAAAGGCATCCACTGTGTGTTTTTAGTGCCTAATACCTTTGCAAAGTATTGTATATCCAGTTATCTCATAAGCACTTTTGCACAATTAATATTTGAATATTGAGCAGCAGTTGGCCCCAGCCCTTCCTTGGACACTCCATGAATCACATTAGCTGAGACTCCTGCTTCAGGGGAGTGCCAAGCCTAAGCAGGGCACTGGGGACACATTTAATAGTGACACACAGCTCATTAGATCACAGAGGTCAAGCTCTCTCTGTACTCGTTGCTGGGCACTTTGTCCCAGTGGACACTGGAGCATTTGCAATGTGGGGGGTAGAGATGTGTTCCGGCAAAGTCTCTTCAATTCACTGAGGCTTGCTCCAATGGGACCACTGGAGCTGTCTGAGATGTGTCTGAAGGTTGACCTTGAAGGGGTTGTTGGCATTTTGCAGAGGAAAGTGAGATTAATGCAAAGCTGTTAATATTTGTAGCTTCCATAGATATCCTTTCTGCCTCCCTTTCATCTTGCTGTGGCTGGGTCCCCCTCTTTTTTCTCTCTGTTTTTTTGATTGATGGCAGAGCCTGTGAGTCCAGACTGTTCAAAAACAGTTTACATCACTGTTTGCAAACTTCCAGCCAACTTGATCAGTGCTGAAATCTGCTAACATATATCTCACATGGCTCAGTTGTGTTCAAGATGAGTGCTTGGGTTTTTTCATGTTGAGCAAGTTAACTAGCTCACCTAATGAAGTTTAGAGTAGCTTTGTTTGTCTGAGTCCTGGTGAAGTGATTTATGATTGGCCAGTTAGGGATCCAGCAGTGATCCATCATGGCTGGGGATCATTGAGATGAATGGATCTGTTCTAGATTCATTTATTATCTCAGCACCAAGATTTATGCCCAACCCTTCATTTTCAATTACCCCAGCACTTCCACACTATCAACATTTGCATGGGCTGTGATGAATATCAGTGGAGGGATTTCTAATGCTTCCTTTCAAATTGACATCAAATTGTTCTTTAGAGCTTATGCTTTTATGATTATTCTTCATGAATATACTGTAATGGTTTTAGATTTATAGGCCAGCCTAAGTATATTTATTCACCAGATAGCAGAAACTGAAGAATACTTTATGAAGGGATGGGATAACTGTTAAAAAGGGAAAGTCAATATGCATACTGCTACTGAAGAGGCAAATAAAATATTTCAAGTGTACTTCCACTCCTGTGTAGCGAATAGAAATATATAGGTAGATAACATAAATATGTTTATATTGTTTAGTTTAGTATTGTTTAGAATTATTAATATCATAAAGCATCTTCAGAATTTCCTGGAGCACTTCCCAGCTTGGTTCACATTGTTGGCAGTAAGTCAGACTTGTTCCCACTGCGTGTTGGACTCCAGCAGGGCTGCCTTTTGTCACCAATTCTGTTCATTATTTTTATGGACAGAATTTCTAGGCGCAGCCAAGGGTCAGAGGGAGTCTAGTTAAGGAACCACAGGATTGCATCTCTGTTTTTTGCAGATGATGTTGTCCTGTTGGCTTCATTGAGCCAGGACCTTCAGCATGCGCTGGGGCGATTTGCAGCCGAGTGTGAAGTGCCTGGGATAGAATCAGATTGCCGTTTCATTTGGATATTTTTGTATGTTTCCTGAACCCTGGTATTTCCAGGAGGGAAATAAAGCCTTCTTTTGTCCTGCACTTGGGTCCTACCTCTCCTTCTTCTCTCCAGCACACCAACACATAACAGAATGCTTCCGCCAGCTATGGACCCAGCAGACCCGATAAAAGAGGACCGACTGATTTCCAGGTTCCTACACACCCAGTCGGACGTCATACTGAGCGCCCAGGGTTACCGGGAAATTTTTGATTTTTGCTCAGTGCTGACCCGCTGTTTCACCTACCCACCCAGCTTCGTGACGGGGGAGAGGGCTGACCAAATGCTCACCCTTGTGGCCACCATTCAATCAGTAATGGAGGAGTGCCTGGACCAGCTGATTCCCATCGAGGAAGCCTGGGAATTATGTAGCTCTCTCCCCTTGTTCCAGGTTCCTCTGCCACCATCCCCTGCTCCTCCTCAATTGTTGAGGCCGCAGAACCGCGCGCCATCTGGCAGGAGCTGAAGGCTCAGCCAGATGTCAGCAGGCTTCTCCCCTGAGTCCCCGACTAGCTCTTTGCCTCAGTTTCTGGGCAGTTCCTCTCCTCAGTCTCCAGCAGGCCCGTCACCTGGTTTTCCAGCTGGTCCCTCACCTGAGTCTCCAGCTAGTCCCTTGCCTCAGTCTCTAGCCAGCTCTCCATCTGAGTTTCTGGCAGGCTTCTCCCCTGAGTTCCTGACTAGCTCTTCGCCTCAGTCTCCGGCAGGCCTCTCCTCTGAATCTCCAGCCAGCTGTTCACCCTCTGGCCTTAAACCTCAGTTTCCGGCTAATCCCTCATCTGACCCTCAGGCTAGCCCTTTACCTCAGTTTCTAGCCAGCTCTTCTCCTGAGTCTACGGCCCGGCCCTCGTCTGATCCTCCGGCTGGTCCTTGCCTCAGTCCACAACCAGCCCTTCCCTTGAGTTCCCGACTAGCCCTTCGTCTCAGTTTTTGGCTACTTCCTCACCTCAGTCTCCGGCTGGCCACTCACCAGAGCCTCCTGCCAGCGTTTCACCTCAAGCTATGGTCAACCTATTTCCATAGCCTCATCTCGTTGCCCAGCCGGAGCTTTGCCTCGCTGCCCAGCCAGAGCCTCGCTAGCCAGAATTCTCCTCGTTACCGGAACCTCCTACCCAGGCCTCTGGCATTCATGCCTGGGTCTTCATCCTTCCCGTCCGGCCTTCCGGCTCCCATGCCCGAGCCTCCAGAGCCACAGCAGCCTGGGCGGTCTGCCCAGTGAGTCTGCAGAAGAAGCGTCAGCATTCCGTTCATTTCTTTGACCACTTCGTCTCTTTGTTTGTATTTCTTGGCTGTAGGCCTAAATTGTTCAATAAACAAATCCAGGCTGCACAGTGACTGTCAGCTTAAGGTGAACTATTTACTACAGATCAAAAGCACACATGGAGAAGGGCACAAACTTAACAGTCGACTCTCTTTGTATTCTCTTCTCTGTGTGGGGAATGGAAGCAGGTCTTTTCTACGTTCTTGTTCTGCCAACAATGAGAGTCTCTTTCTGAGAGTGATTGTGTGTGTGTTTCCTGTGAGTGTGCCTTTTTGTTTTCTACCACACTGGGTGAGGAATATACCTGGTTGGTTGTTCTGAGAAGGTGTTCAATCCTTGCTGGTGATTGGTTCACAGTCATCTGACTGCGATGATGCACCTTCATTGGCCTGAGCACTGTGTGACTCAGTTGTGTGTGCTTGTATTAGGGTCAATCTGACTATTAAGTGAGATACATTTTTTAACAATACATTTTTTAACAATATTTTCAAAGTCCTGACAGTGCAATATATGACCTCTGTTGTTACCTTCACAGGTCACTTGGTGCCTGGGTTATCAGTTTCAGAACAAGGAATTCCTTAAGGGTAAAAAATCCTTTATTAGTCTTGGAATGTGAATATATACTATAATTTCATATTAATCCTGGCTTGAGGGCACTAAACCTGCGAGTACTACACCTACACGTACTCCTAGTGGAAAAAGATCCATAACAATCCCCTCATACTTGTTCTCAGTGACAAACTTCTTTCTCTTAGGTTTCTACTGTAATCATTCCAATGATAGCCTGAAGTATTTTCATGGAATTTAGGGAGAAAGTGTGCATGTGTCTACTCTCAGTCTTGGCCCTGATTTTTATGGACTTTAGTTTGAACTGTCATTCCCCTACCCAGCCTCTTGATGTCCTGTAGCACTTTTGTTCTCAGTCACCTGACTCTGCTCACCTGCATGTGCGCCAGAGGTTTATATCCTCCCATTGTGCTCTGCCAGGTTAAAGAGTTCCCTGGTTATAAAGCATTGAGAATATTGGTTTGAATGCATACACGTGACTGAACTTTTTTGTTGATGAATTGGTGCACAAGGTTAGTGAAAACTTTGAGTTAGGGTTAGGTTAAGGTAAGGGTTAAGCCAGTAGTGGTTATAGTTGTTTTTTTGGTTTTCTGCACAGCATGTTGGCCCATCTTACCAGAGAAGGTAACTCTCTCCATGCATTCTTTGTCCTGTTGTTACTGTGCCAGCTGGAACAGCAGACACTGTGGAAAATGTGCAGGGGTGCTTGTGAAGCTATAACAGCAAGGGATCTGAATTCCGCTTCTGTGTATCCATCTGGCAAATCTTCACTTACTAGCTAACAAAGTGGATGGACTGCTTGTTAACTCTGACTTCTTATGTTCTGCAGCTCTGTGTTTCAGAGACCTGGCTCAGTGACTCCATCCCAGACATGTCACAGTGTTAGCCTAGTCTTGATCCAGGTGTCTTGGCTAATTATAGACCAATATCCAACCTGCCATTTATTTCTAAAATCCTAGAAAAAGCTGTTGCTAAGCAGCTATCAGACCACTTACACAGGAATGAACTATTTGAAGATTTCCAATCAGGATTTAGAGCACATCATAGTACAGAAACAGCACTGTTGAAAGTTACCAACGATCTTCTCTTAGCCTCAGATAATGGACTTGTTTCGATACTTGTCCTCCTAGACCTTAGTGCAGCATTCGACACCATTGACCACAACATCTTATTACAGAGACTGGAGCATGTGATTGGTATCAGAGGAACAGCGTTAAAGTGGTTCCAATCCTATTTATCGGAGAGATTCCAGTTTGTTCATGTCCATGATGAACCTTCCACACGAACAAAAGTTAGTTATGGAGTTCCACAAGGTTCTGTGCTAGGACCGATTCTGTTCACCCTGTACATGCTTCCTTTAGGATATATCATTAGGAAGCACTCTATTAATTACCACTGCTATGCGGATGACACTCAGTTATATCAATCTATTAAACCTGTTAACACAAACCAGTTAACCAGACTTCAAGCCTGTCTAACTGACATAAAGGCTTGGATGACCAGTAACTTTTTACTTTTAAACTCGGAGAAAACAGAAGTCATTATATTTGGGCCTAAAAATCTCAGAAATAACTTTTCTAAAATTATAGCTACTCTAGATGGCATAGCCCTGGCCTCCAGCACTACTGTAAAAAACCTTGGAGTTATTTTTGACCAGGACATGTCCTTTAACTCACACATAAAACAAATTTCTAGAACTGCATTCTTTCACCTGCGCAACATTTCCAAAATTAGGAACATCCTGTCTCAAAATGATGCAGAAAAACTAGTCCATGCGTTTGTTTCCTCAAGGCTAGATTACTGTAACTCATTACTATCTGGATGTCCTAATATCTTAATAAAAAGCCTCCAATTAATCCAGAATGCCGCAGCCAGAGTCCTGACAGGAACTAGCAAGAGAGATCATATTTCTCCTATATTGGCTTCTCTTCATTGGCTCCCTGTAAAATATAGAATAGAATTTAAAATCCTTCTTCTCACATACAAATCCCTTCATAATCAAGCTCCTTCATACCTTAAAGACCTCATAGTACCATATTATCCCAATAGACCACTTCGCTCTCAGAGTGCAGGCCTACTTGTGGTTCCCAGAGTTCTCAAAAGCAGAATGGGAGGCAGAGCCTTTAGCTATCAAGCTCCTCTCCTGTGGAACCAGCTCTCAGCCTGGGTTCAGGAGGCAGACACTCTCTGTACTTTTAAGGCTAGACTTAAAACCTTCCTCTTTGACAAAGCATATAGTTAGGGCTGGCTTCAGGCAACCCTGAACCATCCCTTAGTTAGTTATGCTGCTATAGGCCTAGACTGCCCAAGGATCATTGGTGCACTGAGCTCCCCTACCCTACCTGCCCCCCCCTCCCCCTTCTCTCCGACCTCATGTATATTCCACCATTGAATGTTACTAACCTTGTGCTCTCTCTCTCCCCTAGTTTGTGCTCTCTCCCTCCCTCTCTCTCTCTCTCTCTCTCTCTGTACCTTCTGCAGGTGTCCCTGGTCCTGGAGCTGTTTATCGCTGATGTGCAGTTACTGGCCCCACCAACTTGCAGTGTCTATTTGTTGTTTATTGTTGCTGTTCTTTTCTCTCTGCTCTATCCACTCACCCCAACCGGTCGAGGCAGATGGCCGCCCAAACTGAGCCCGGTTCTGCTGGAGGTTTTTTTTCTTCCGTTAAAGGGAGTTTTTTCCTCTCCACTGTCGCCAAGTGCTTGCTCATAAGGGAATTGTTGGGTTTTTAGTTTTAGTTTTTGTAAAGTGCCTTGAGATGATTTGTATTGTGATTTGGCGCTATACAAATAAAATTGAATTGAATTGAATTGAATTAGTATAGACCTTCATTAACTAAACTTTTATTCAACACAGGAGTTTTCATCATTTTTTCTGGTTGGTGTTTACATGCAGTAAACACCACCAGTAAGTTGCAAATGTAAAAAATATATACTGACATTAAACTTACAGTGTATTACTAATACACTTTGAGCCAAAGTAAGTGTACTTCAAATATTCTCTGAACTCACTTTAAGTATGTATGAAATACAATAGAATGTTTGAAATTTTAAAAAAAGTACATAAAGTATATTTTTAAACATCTTTCATTATTTTTTCTGAAAATGAACCCACTAATCATAATTTCTTGTGAAGTACCCAACAATACTTGAAAAGTATGTTTTTAATGTACTAAAACAGATTTATAAGTGCATCTTCCAGTTAATTAAGTGCAACTTAATTTTAACACAACCTCAAGTATAATGAAATTTAACATTTAAAAAGTATGCTCAATATACTTTTAGAAAATATTCAAAGTTATATTTTTTTCACTTGGGAATGTGGAGTAATTGGTTATGACTGTGTAACTTCTAAAGTAGGCTACATGTCGTTTCGGTGCATTCAAAACTACTCAGTATTACTAGTTTTACTAGTAGTACCAGTATTAACGAGCGTGAGCATGGACAGCCAAGAATAAGAAAAAATGGGCACAGGAGCGAAATCAAGCTGTGCCGTCAGGAGTTATGGAATGAGATTTGAGACAAAAAGAAGTGAACAGAAATGAGGACACTGATAGTAAATAAGTATTTTTTCACTTTCAAGTCTCATTTTTTCAATTTAAAATATTTTAGTTTCAACTTTCTATTTTTCAGTTTCAATTTAAGTCTTAAGTGCTCCGTAATCAGTTGCCAGGCAGACACACTATTCTGGACAACAACCATGGCAACAGAGTTGGCAAGTAAGAATGAAGTACACGTGCCCCCCGTGAGACTTTTGTGCCAGAACTGAAACTAAAAAATGGAAAATTGAAACTGAAAAAATACTTATTTACTTTTAGTGTGCTCATTTCTGTTTAGTTCTTTTTGTCTCACATTTCATTCCATAGTGAGTTAGGTTATAGCTAGGACTGTCCAGTCCGTTCCAAAAAGAAATTCAGTTCGGAATAGATCGAGGCATTGGTATTAAGTGTTAACAGAAAAATGACCAAAACACGACCACTCAATAGCCATTACCAGCAACAATTAGCCAATTTCTACTTCCTCCTCTGCCTACGTCATATCATATGGTGCAGTTTCAAGAAACTGCCACTCTTTCCTTATCATTTCTGCCTATTTGTCATGTAAAAGTAACACTTATTTACATGGGTATTTTCAAGGCAGATTAACAATGAATTTTCAAAAAATGAAAACCTGTCATATGCTAGCTCACCCAGGAACACATATATTGTGTACTTTAAATAAGTATACCGAAATACAGCTAAAGTTAAATGTAGCCATAGTATTACATTTTGAAAATAATTACACAATTTAAAGTAAAAAAAAAACCCACAAACATACTTTTAGAAAGCATAACTAAATATACCTAAAAATATGTAGATATGTAAAATGAACTTTTAAGAAATTTGCTAAATTACTAATGAAGTAATATTGCAATATACTTTTTACAATATAACAATTTACTTTGAATAGGCTTTTTGTGTATCAGTAACTTGGTTACTAATCTTGTACTTTTATTATGTTTCAACACTGTCAGGATCTATATTTTGAGTTTCCTGTTTTGTGCTTTTATTTTGTAGGTTCATTTAGGATTTGGTTTTGTTCTGTCTTGTTCCTCTTTACTTTGACCCAATTAGTTAATTGTTTTCACCCATACCTCGTTTGTGTTTTTCCCCTTTATATACTTTTGTTCAGCCACAGCCATTGGCCAGGTTATCTGCCAAATAGCCCCTGACTAGAGGCTTGCTTTTTGTCTACTTATCTTACCTTGTTTTTGTCTTGTTTCTGTTACCTCACCTTGCTTTCCCCGTTTTGGATTTCTGTTCATGGACTGCCTTGTTAAGTTAAGCTAAGTAGCTGTTTGTTCTTTGTATGTGCTTGTCATCATGTTCTGTGTTCTAGTTTAGTCTCTGGTTTCATGTCTTTGTTTCCCTTGGTCTGGTGTGTCCCCTAGTGTGTGTGTGACCCAGACCTTTGTACCTTGATGTTTGTTCCCCTTGAGTCTGGTGTGTTCCCGGTGTGTTTGTGACCCAGACCTTTGTACCTTGGTGTTTGTACCCCTTGCAGTCTGGTGTGTCCCCGAATGAGTGAGTGACCCAGACGTTCGTACCCTGATGCTTGTTCTCCTCAAGTCTGGTGTGTCCCCAGTGTGTGTGTGACCCCAGACGTTTGTACCTTGAAGTTTTGTTCCCCCTTGGAGTCTGGTGTGTCCCCGGTGTGTGTGACCCCAGACCTTCGTACCTTGGTGTTTGTCCCCCTTGCAGTCTGGTGTGTCCCCCGAATGTGTGTGTGAGCCCAGACCTTTGTACCTTGGTGTTTATCCCCCTTATAGTCTGACGTGCCCCCGAATGTGTGAGTGACCCAGACCCTCGTGTCTTGTCCCTTTGCTCATATTGTCTTGTCCCTCTTAGTTATGTGCCTTTGTCCCTTAGTTTCCTCTGTTCATGTTTTGGCTTTCTTTGAGTTCTGTTTTTGAATAAAGTTTCTGTTTGAACCGGAAGTGCCAGAGTGGGCAACTCATTGGTCCTAATTAATAACCCCCCTCGCGAACCCTGACAAACACAAGCACAAATACACTGTAAAATTTGTTAGCACAGTTTATATGTTAAAAGTCTAATTTAACCCTCTGGGGCCTGAGGGGGTTTTGGGGGCCTGGACAAATTTTGACATGTCCTGACATTTGTGCTTTTTTCAGTGTCTTTTAAACATATTACAACACTGTAATCAACAAAATTGGCAAAATGTGAGCAGCAAGTTTATACATTATTGTGTTTTTGAGAAAAAAGTGTTTATGCATGGTTAGTGCAAAACTACAATTTTTTACTCACTGAAATAAGACCATAAAACACAAAAAGAACATTGGTTCACAAGACTTTGGAGACCTGCATGTTGTAGGCTAAAGTGTTTACTTCACAGTGTTGTGAATGTCATCTTGTTCACACATTCACAGAAAACAATACACTGATTTAAATTTTCTAAGACACTTTTTGTCCAGAAAGGCCATATGCAAGAAGGTGTGTCTCAGGATGAATAGTCATGTGATTTACCTAAGACAAAAGACGCACTGAACGACCAGACAAAGACTTTCAGTCAATGTAGATGAGAGGGGATTAGTGCAGCACAATACAAAATGAGGAGCCAAACTATCCTCATTTGAATTAAAAGAGTTTTTACTCTGAGGACAAGCTAGACTATTTGTCTCTGTGTGGAATATAAGAAGCGCTTCTTCACGTCCGTGACGCGCCATCATCCAAACGCACAGAAAAAGTGAGTAAATTCTATGATGAAGTTTGACGTTTTATGTCATTTCTCCGGGGGGGTGCACATATTTACCTGGTTCACCTGAGATTATTTACATGTGAACAGTGAACAGAGTACAAGGCGGGACCGCATTACCTGTAATGAGGTGAGACAGGAAAAAACTACTTCTCCTTACGTTCATACGGATTAAATAAAAAGTGATGATTTGTTTTCGACTTGAATTGTTTCACTTAAAAGAAAACATTTCAAGCTTTCTAGCCATATAATTCTTATTTTTATGAGCCAAGTATTCGCTGCGATTCTGGTTGTTTTATTTACGTGTCTGTGAAGAGAAATGGCAGAGACAGAAAAGGCCGAGAGCGCACCCTGTCGGCTTTCTTTATTTAAAAAAAGCACAACGTTTTGTTGTTATTATGATTGTATACCACTAAAACTAGACCCTTTACAGATTTGAATGATATACTTCTTTTATCTGTACGATCAGAATTGATGGAGTAATTTAAGTTTGTTTCGGCCTTATCAGAAAAAGATGCGTCAAAACGCGCCGGCGCGTGCGTCGACCCCAGAGGGTTAAATAAAAAGTGATGATTTGTTTTCGACTTGAATTGTTCCATTTAAAAGAAAACATTTCAAGCTTTCTAGCCATATAATTCTTATTTTTATGAGCCAAGTATTCGCTGCAATTCTGGTTGTTTTATTTACGTGTCTGTGAAGAGAAATGGCAGAGACAGAAAAGGCCGAGAGCGCACCCTGTCGGCTTTCTTTATTTAAAAAAAGCACAACGTTTTGTTGTTATTATGATGGTATACCACTAAAACTAGACCCTTTACAGATTTGAATGATATACTTCTTTTATCTGTACGATCAGAATTGACGGAGTAATTTAAGTTTGTTTCGGCCTTATCAGGAAAAGATGTGTCGGCGCGTGCGTCGACCCCAGAGAGTTAAGCACCGACCAAATTGCCTCGATACTATTATCAAAAAATGTCTTTTTGTTCGGTACCAAATTTCGATACCTAAGGGTTTAATCTCGTCAGTTTTATCCTGTCAGTGAGCCAAACCAATAAGCATGCAGCATGCTTGACATGCCTAAATCAAACGCTGGTGATTGGCTGTAGCGAGGCATCAAGGAAAAACACTAGTTTACACCGGTTACGCCCAGAGATGCGGTTCACACGTGAGGCTGTTGTGTGTAATCATTCTAACCCCGAAATGTTTAACACAATGTGGAAAAGGTCGAAAGTATGGCTGCATTTCAGCAAGCTCGATGACAACAGCGCGTGATGCAACATTTGCAACAAAATAATTGCTGCCAACACCGGCAACACATCAAATCTGATGAAGCACTTAATCGAGCAGAAAGAGCAGAAAGTTGCTCCATCTTTGACTGCAAGAAGACCGAGCAGATGCGGTCATCCTCTCTGTTTTACTGCCCCGGAGCCTGCTTCGACATGCCCACCACACTTACCTTACCACACTTACCTGTCGGAGTCCCACACGACTGGGACTCCGACAGGTAAGCTTAACTTTTAGCAAACAAAATCGGCTAAGTTGTTGTGCTGCATGCTTGTGATCTATTTAAGTTAGCGCTTCTTTCTTTGCGCGGTGACTTCGTACTAACGTTATACAGTGCTCTCCACAATTATTGCCAGATTAAGATTGGATTTTTAAGGAGAGTATTTAAATCTGTATAAAAGAAGTCAACAACCTGAAAAAAATAAAACCAAGTTTCTCTGAGGTAATGCGTAATGTACTTTTATTAAAATGTATTTCATTAAATTGGTATCGAAAAAAGTATTTTTCAGGAACCGGTATCGAAGTCAAGGTATTGGTATCGGTATCGGAAATTTTTGAACGATACCCAGCCCTAATCCCAAGTGATAGCAACATCAGAAAGAAGGAACCTGAGAAGCTTGAGAAATACCAAAGGCTGAAAGAAGCACTAGAACAAATGTGGAAGGTAAAATTAACAGTGGTCCCCGTGGTAATCGGCACCCTCGGGGCTGTGACCCTCAAACAGGGAGAGTGGCTCCAACAGATCCCAGGAACAACATCAGAGCTCGCAGTCCAGAAGAGCGCAGTGCAAGGAACAGCTAAGATACTACGAAGGACCCTCAAATTCCCAGGCCTCTGGTAGAGAACCCGAGATTGAGGAAGACACACACATACCACCCAGGGGTGAGAAGGGAAATTATTAAGAGATGTAGAGCTGGTGGGATCATGTGCAACGACTCACTTTACTTTTCTAAACTCCCACACCCACAAAACTCCCAGCAGACCAGAAAAGTTGCACACTCAACTGCAGCCAGACATTACTCAACAAACAATGCTGCATCGTCCTGAACAGACATAACACTGATCTCTTGCTCATAGTTACATAGTTATCGGAGAAGATGAAGTAAAATACAAAGATTCACCAAGCTCTAATAGTAATAGGGAACTTGAGCTGGGGTTAGACCGTCGTGAGACAGGTTAGTTTTACCCTACTGATGATGTGTTGTTGCAATAGTGACTCAAGATGCTGTGTATGGTCTGCTGCTTACCTCTCCTGGTTTTGCTTATGTTATTGTGGATTTTGCTCTCTGTCACGCCAATTGTGCCACCTTTACAAGTATATGATCCGTTAACACTGCTAGAAATTCATGACTCATTGGACAGTCTGCCTGTTTATGGCCATGGTGGGGATTTGGAGTCACTGCCGCGTTTCCTGGCGTGTATTTCGGCCTTCCTACGGAGTCCTGCCCTCGTGTTACCTTGCAACAAGCGTCACAGGTGACGCGGTACGAGAGGGCATGTCCACATAAAACTTAGGACGTATTGGCTAAATTTCATGGATGTGATCTCCACTGTTCACTGGCTGGAATTCTCACAGAGTATGGTTGTTTCGACCTCCGGCGCTCCATGATTTACTGTCACCGATGACTCCGCCAGACTGTCCCTGATGCCAGCTGCTTGCTTCTGCGTTGGCAGCCTGTGTGGATCCGGTGACAGGGCTGCATAGCAGGGAATCTTAACCCACTCCAGCCAGCCAGCAGACTGAACTTTACACGGACCACGTTGGTAAATACCAGATCTCTTCCAAATAAGACTTTTATACTGAATGACTTTATTTCCACATACAATTTCGTTTTTCTCTTATTGACTGAGACCTGGGTTAGACCAGGGGACAACAGCGCTTTCACAGAGCTCCTACCTCCTGGCTGCTCTTTCTTCAGTGTCCTGCATGCTTCAGGCTGTGATGGTGGTTTGGCCACCATTTTTAAACAACCATCTGTTGCTGTTTCATCACAGTATATGATTATTCCAGTTTGGAATTACAGCTTGACCTTGCCTCTCCTTTGGTGTGTGCTGTATCACCCTCCTAAATACAGCAAGGATTTCATTGCTGAATTTTCAGATTTCATGGTGAACATTTTGCCTAAATATGATAATATTTTCAGTATACACGTGTTGTTCTTCAAATCAACTGGCTAATGACTTCAAAAGCCTTCTGGACTCATTTAATCTCACACAATCAGTAAAATTTCCCACACATCACCATGGACACACTCTGGACCTTGTCATTTCCCATGGTCTCTCTCTGTCCCTCAGAGAAACACCTAATACTTTTTTGACTATTTACCTGTCATCTTCGAGTTTATAGCCCCTCGTCATATAACCAAGTCATCTATTCCAGTCTGTCACCGTTGTTCCATTACCTCTTCCACAACTGGAGAACTGGAGCTTTTGCAGCTGCTTTTCTGGGCTCTCACCTGCATTCCTTGGACAGACAGGCCTCTCCTCTGAGCCCAGAGGACTTCATCTACTTCTTCAATTCCACCTGCCTGGAGATTCTGGACTCTTGCACCTTTTAAGTGCAGTTTCTCCAAACCCAAGTCTAACCCCTGGTTGAATGACACCACATGTGCCCTCAGGCAGCACTGCAGAGCACAGGTGGAAAAAGGACAGACTACATGTTTCTGGGTATATTGAGGGACAGTCTAATTGATTACCAAAAAGCTGTGAAAGAGGCAAAATCTGTATATGAATATGTGTATATGTATCTGTCTGTCTATGGCCAATGCGGCTCTATGAGTTCATTATTTCCACCATTTCTTAACTGGAAAGGGTTGTCAGTCAGTTCCTGCAAAGATGGCTGGGTTTACCTAGAAGCATCAGCAGCATTTCCCATATGGAAAATCTTGCAAATTGAAACTTCCCTTGAAATCCATTGAAGATGAGTTCAAGGTGATGCATGCAAGAGAAGTGCTGCAGTACCAGGAATCTTCACACCCAAAGGTTTCTGGAGCAGGAGTGAAAGTGAGAACAGGAAGGAAGTGGAAAGCAAAAGCAGCGGTGGAAGGAGCCAAGACACGACTGCGCCACAAAGTGCTGGTAGGAACAGTCGCTAAGGGAAGAACTGGTTCCGGAAACCTTGAAGTCCCACGTTTTGACAGGGCAGAGGGGAAAGAGCGATGAGACCTGATTCTGGATGAAATCAGGGAAAATCAGGGTGGAGGAGGAGAGAACTGGCAGGGCAGTAGCAATGAAACAGCAAGGTGCTTGGACTAGGTGGGAGCAGATTTTTGAGCGGGAAATCTGAGAATAAAATTCTTGATTATGGCTGTCTATGACATCCTCCGGAGTCCATCCAACTTACACTGCTGGGGCCCTATAGAACGACCAACTTGTTCTCTCTGTGAAACACCCTGTGACCCCAGGTAATATCACTGATGATGTGCCCTAGCGTTGCTTAAGATGTTTCAAAGAATATGTCTAATGTTATCTCTAACAGTAGTAATCATCCTCAAGTGTTACTCATAACAATCAACTCTGTGATAAATCTTCCAACTGTTCTGCCAGACATCTCAACTACTACCTGTGATAATTTCCTTCAGTTTTTTGTGGTATTGGTTAAACAGAACCTTATGAACAGTAAGAATGTCTGTGTTAACATTTATACTCCTTCTGCATGTTCTACAGTTTTTGACAGGTTTGAGTAGGTTTCTCTGGATCACCTCACTGAAATAGTGCGGAACATGTCACACTCTTACTGTCCTCTGGATATCATACCTACTAAGGTGCTGAAAGATGTTTTTAATACTGTTGGACCTTGTCTACTCTATTTTATCAACAGTTGCCTTAGTTCAGGAATGGTTCTGACTGTCTTTATGTCTGTTGTCAGGCCACTTCTTAAAAAACCTAACCTTAAAAAGTTTGTTTTTTTTCAGTAACTTCAGTTTTATTCATTTTTAGAAAACAATGTTGTTTTGGAAAAATTTCAGTCTGGTTTTAGATCTCGACACAGCACTAGTCTGCGCTGCTTAAAGTGCAGAATGATATTCTTTTATCTCTCGACTCCAAAAAACCTGTGCTACTGGTGATGCTGGACCTTACAGCCGCTTTTAACACTGTAGACCATTTTATTCTCATCACACGTCTAGGTCAGGTTGTTGGCCTCTGTTGGACTGTCCTTCACAGCCAAAGAGAGGGAAGAAAAAACATAGGGGAAAATAGGTGTGGGCAGGTAAGGAAATAACACCCACCCCTAACACACACACATACAGTATATATATATATTGAATATATACTGTATATATATATATATATATAAATAAAGAGCCCAGAACGACTTCCAAATATCAGAACAACTTCTGAGATTAGAGGTCGAGGTATATCAGTGTCAGATCGCACCGTCACTGTTTGAGCCAAAATGGACGACCGAAGAGGACTCCACTGTTGAAAGCAAATCATAAAAAAGTGCGACTTGAATTTGCCAAAATGCATAATGACAAACCACAAAGCTTCTGGGAGAATGTCCTTTGTACAGATGAGACAAAACTGGAGCTTTTTGACAAGTCACATCAGCTCTCTGTTCACAGATGCAAAAATGATACAAAGGAAAGAACACTGTACCTACTGTAAAACATGGAGGAGCCTCGGTTATGTTCTGGGGCTGCTTTGCTGCATCTGGCACAGGGTGTCCTAAATCTGTGCAGGGTACAATGAAATCCCAAGACTACCAAGGCATTCAGGACTGAAATGTGCTGCCCAATGTCAGAAAACTTCACCTCAGCTGCAGGTCATGGGTCCTCCAACAGGTTTATGATCCAAAACACACAGCTCAAAACACCCAAGAATGGCTATGAGCAAAACACTGGAGTATTCTGAAGTGACCTTCTATGAGCCTGAAGGAGGGGAGGATCTAAATCCTATTGAACATCTGTGGAAAGAACTGGGATGTGCAGTCTGAAGAAGGCACCCTTCACACCTGTGACAGCTGGAGTAGTTTGCTCACAAGGATAAAAGAAATAGAAAGAAATACCTGTCGACAGGTGCAGAAGATTCATTGAGAGTTACAGAAATCGCTTGATTGCAGTGATTGTCTCAAAAGGTTGTGCAACAAAATAGAAGTTTAATTAGTAATTATTTAATATGTTCTAATAATTTTTATTTATTATTACTTTTGTCAGTTTAAAGTTATTTATTTTAATGTAAGGGTGTAGGGGATGCATTATGTTAATGAGTTACCTCACAAAGATAGAAGTATGTACACAGTTGTAAAAGTAATTGGTGATAACACAATCCCCTGACACCTCCCCTCCCCCTCTCCTTTCCTCTGGTAGTGAGTATCAATAACCTGTAAAGACTTTTAGTAGAGATGAAAACAATATGATCTGGGAAAATATTGAACAATCAATAGAAGGTAATTCTCTCTGATTACCCAGGTACGTGTGTGGAGTACCTAAATGAGACTTGGGCCTTTTACACCACCCTCCCTCCCCTTTTGCTCTCGCTGCTTTCAGAAGGCATCCAGCAAATACAATCTGCCCTGCCAGTTTAAATAGCCTGCATTGAATTAAGTCGGTAAAAACAGAAATCGATCTTTCTGTTGGCCATCTCACAGTGCCACCTCGCACCACTAGACCCGTAATCACAGCTGATCCCTGGGAGAAATTAACCCACAGAGAGGGGACAGGAGTGTATAGCATACATGTGAGAAAGAGGGAGATAAACACTTGTCTGGGATATTGCTTTGCAATATTCTTGCTTTGCAGACACAATAGTCTTTCAGAAGCATTAAAGATATTAAAATCTTGATTTATATAAAGCACACTGAGACAAGTCACAGACACACACTATTCCTCAACATTAAATATGAATAGAATTCAATTCCACTTATTCAACTGAAATTCAGTTTATTCAACTGAAATTCTGTCAAGTAGTTTTTGATTCTTGTTTGCTTTTCTCATACAGTGACGGACACATCATGTCTAAACAGACATACAAACCGCCTCTATTTTGCCTCTCTCACCCTCTCAAACACTCATTAACACTTTTTTCTCACCAAACACTGTAGAAACACAGATCAATACAAGTTTGTGATGTTATTCCCCACTCTGAGTGCCTTACTCTCAGCTGATTTTCCTCTTTTTCCCCTCTCTCCATCTCCTCTCCCCTTCTTTTCTCTTTTTAAATCTAAACAAGAGACTGCTCCTGACACCTTTTTGCTTTGTCTAAAACTGCTCAGAGTTTCCTTCCCTCCCACTTCAAAGACTTAATCTGTGCAGAGTGAGTATGCATAAATTATGCTATTATAGAATCGAATCCACCTCACCTAATTTCACTTTTTTCAGAAATACGAGAAAACAAAAAGGGTGGTGGTGTCTGTGCCTTTTTTAGGGATAATATGGGGAGTTTTCATCATTCAAGTATGCATCTTTTAAAATGGAACTAAAATTATCTCCCGCTATACTCTACATAATCATTTACAAGCCACCCCAATGTTGTCAAATTTTTAGATTTTTATTGAGATGCTTTCAGTTGTCTTCACAGAGTTTGACTGTTTAGTTATTACAGGTGATTTTAATGTTCACGTTGATAAGGTCTGTGACAGAAATACCAAAGAATTTTCTGCTGTCCTTGAAAGCTATGCCCTTAGTCAACATGTTACTGAGCCAACCCATATAGGTCACACTCTAGACTCTGTCATCACTAAGGGTGTTAACATTTCAAATGTCGCTGTGATTGATATTGCTTGTCTGATCATTTCTGTCTTTTTTGATCTGTTCATAATTCCCAAAGATGCAGCTGGACCTACACTTGTTCAAAAAAGACACATAAATGACAACACCAGGACACTATTTATGGAGATGATTAGGTTTGTGTTATGGTGGGATATTTCTGTTTCCGTTTATGGACTTTTATTTCAGTAGACTTCTGTTTCATTAGTCTAATAGCATTCACCTTTGTTTAATTGGCCTTTTGTTTCTTTTGTGCTTTGTTGGAGGATTAATGTTTGCATCTATGGTCACGAAGGATCACTTGTGTTCGAGACCTTTTGTGTTTCCACGCCAAGTGGTGGAGGTGACTAGATGGCTGTTATTTATGAATGTTCTGAGAGTGTTCTCAGACATACCTGAGCATGGTTTGTCTGAAAATAAAAGACTTGTCTATACTTGGGCCCTGCTCCAATGCTTCCTTCAAGTTAATAACCAGGAAGTCCATGTCCAGCTAAGTCAGTTTGCTTCTTGGCCATGATTAGAGGAAAGGAAATATTTTTTGCCCAAGAGGATTCTTGTTTAAATCAAGCTAAGGATCAGAAACTCGTTGTCAAGTACTCCTGCGCGTTTCTAGTTTCTTGATTGGAGAAGAAGGAATTATCTATTCAAGAGGCTTGTTTGAACTCAAGTTACACCATCGAGAAAACTCTCACTGAGTTTTCCCTCCAAGGACATTAGTGCTTTTTTTGTTGGAGGTGTTTTTTGTTGTTAATTGCAATCTCTAGATTCTCTGAGTTGTCATACCAGATCACCGGGAGCCCTCTGACAAAGGAAAACAGCACCACCAGATATTGCTCTGTGGGAAAACAATCTGGACTCCATTTCCCATCTGTCTCGGATCCCTTGATGTTAGCGGGTCCTGGCTGTGACAGTAACCTACCCTACTATATAGACTTTGGCTTCCTTTCCACATCCTGGTCACTCCACTGAATCCAGACCTCTTACACTAAAGAATGAATTAATGCTTTTATACCTGAGTTTGTGGTGTTGGCAATTTATTGGTCCTAATTCCACCCGGTTCATGACAGAGGCAGATGGTCGCCCAAACTGAGCCCGGGTCTGCTGGAGGTTTTTTCTTCCGTTAAAGGGAGTTTTTCCCCTACACTGTCACCAAGTGCTTGCTCATAAGGGATTTGTTGGGTTTTTTGTTTTTGTAAAGTGCCTTGAGATGATCTGCATTGTGATTTGGCGTTATACAAATGAAATTGAATTGAATATAATAGAACTAATTTCATCATCTAAATGCAATGAGTTTGCATTCATTTTTAATGACAAGATTCAGAGTATTAAACATGCAATAACTGCACAAGACAGATAACAACTCTGCAGCCATCCAGGTTGACACTCAGATTTGCATATTACTTACAGCAGGTGAACATGGACACTGCATTGAACTGATCACTGTGTGGATGCAAAACAACTTTCTCCAAATAAAGAGACAAGACTGAAGTAATCATCTTCCAGCCACAAAAACAAAGAGAAAGTGTCAGCAGTCACCTCAAGATATTTTTTGTAAAATCTAACAATCATGTTATAAATCTAGGGGTAATCATGGACTCAGACTTGAATTTTAACAGCCACATTAAATCAATAACATCACTAGCATTTTATCACCTCAAGAACATTGTCAGAATCAAAGGATCATGTCTAAACAAGACTTGGAGAGACTTATCCATGCATTGAACTCCAGCAGGTTAGAGTCAGGACTAAACAGAAAGAAGAAGTGTTTCGGTTTTATGCAGCTAAAATCTGGAATAGTCTTCCTGATGATGTTAGAGAAGCCTCAGTTCTGACAATGTTTAAGTCCAAGCTAAAAACTCCTTTATTTTTATTTCAAGTTAATTTTCTATACTATATGTGTGAAAAGTTTTCATATCTTGTAAATAGAATGTATTTTTCCTAAATTGTCAGTAATGATCAGGCCTACTGCAATGAAAAGTGCTCATTTAGCATTCATTTATCTCTTATCCTGCTTTAAAGCACTAGTGTTCTGTTTGTATCCTCTTGGGCCATAGAAGCAGCTAATAGTGGTGAATACTACCTGTGTAAATACTGGAACACATTGAGGACACACACACACAAGCCTGTGTTACTAGAAATGAGAAAGAGGAAAAGTGATGGTAAAAAAGGAACAATCCATCATTCGCTGTCATGATAACACATGTATAATTATTAATTATTGATGTTGGCAGCTGATATCGCAAGTCCAATCAATATGGGAAACAAGTTTGTGACTGAAGGTACACACACACACACACACACATACAGACAAAGCATTGAGTCAAAGCAGTTAGAACTTATTGTAGGGTGGATAACAGTATTCATTATTCATGGTTTAGCTTTTGTGATAGCCAGGCATTTATTTACTGACTTTATCCGCATGTCTGCCACTTGAGTGGTAATCACCACAGCTGTTAGCATGTTGTCAAATGTTCCATAGTGATCTAATGTACAGATCAGTACAAGTACACTTACCAAACACTTTATTAGGAGCACCTGTACACCTTTTTAAGTGTACAATTATCCATTTGCAGTTGTGGCAGCAGTGCAATGCATAAAGTCACGCAGGCACAGCATCAGTTGATGTTCATATTAAAATTTGATGATACACATACTTTGAACAATTTTTGTTGCCAGATGGGCTAGTTTCAGGATTTTTTGCAGGAGATATTCACTGATGACAAATTTACTGAAATTATGTGAAGAAATCATGTCAACATGGAGCAAGAAAGTCAAAAGAATGACAACAATATCTTGTATAATCCATGCCACAAAGAAATGAGGCTTTGAAGACCAAAGAGATTACCTCCTCAGGTTTTAGTAGATTGGTAGTGGTTTTCCTAATCAAATGCTCTATGACTGTTGAATGTTTTTCACCTTTTTTTTGCAGTTGCAATTTGGTACTATACAATGCAGTATTTGCTATGAAACTTAATTTTAGAATCAAATTTGGATGTGCTTTATGTATTCTGTTTCTTAATAATAATTGTTGACATTAAGGCAGACTAGACAGAATAAGCACCTCTGCTGAGACAATTACTCAGCTGATGAGACTATGAGTTGGTATTGGCTTGAAGCCCTAATGCTGAGGTCCCTGATAAAGACTTTACTTTGAGCTAATTTTCCCTACAACAAACTAACACTCTTATTATCAGTGCTCAAATTCATTTACCAGCCAGCAATCTCACACTTTTAAAAAATGTATTTATTGCTTTGCAATGGCAGGAAATTGCCTAAATTTGATGAGAACGTGCACAGACGCTCAATCTTCCATGCATTTGTCATCCCGGAGCTATCAAAACAACATCAGTTAGGAGGAATGTGATGTGAAGGCATCATTTATAATCGAAAAAATAATCACAAAACATTCAGCCCTACAGGGGCAGATCCTTCATTCTGCCCCTTTGCCTGTCACTCCCAGTACCTGTTCCAATTCACATCTAGGAGCTTTCAGGGGCTAATTAGCAGCTAATCAATGTTTAATTAAAATGGGGTTGTTAATTAAAATGACTGGTGTACGGGTTGCAGACGTTTTTTCTCCAACACCTCGGGTATGGGGGTTCTTTAGGGAAATACAGGGAGATCTGTCAAACTGTAACACTGGTAACTTCAGAGAGAGAATTTGAAAAGCCATTAAAAGTAAATTGAATTGAAACTCTCACATAAAAGTGATAAGTGAGGCCAGCCAGTGTTCATAAAACCCTGAGGTACCATCGCCTTCTGTTGTATTCATGGATGAGGGACTTGACCTCAGACTTTTTCAGTTGTGATATGTGCTGTGCATGAGATACTATAGAAAAATAAGCAGGGGCATCAACTCAGTGTAAGGCAATATACTATAAATGACCTCATGGTGGAGATGTTTTCTTCTGGGTATTGTTAATCCATACTTGTAGAGGATGATGGATGGCCTTTTGACTTGTTTTTAGTGGCTTTGATTGAATGCCAGCCTGTACTGTCTTGTTCCCAATAGAACAAATGAGTGTCACTGTGAGCAACCACCAGCACTGGGGCTGCTCCTTCAAAATATATTATATTTTTATCTACTGTCTCTGCTGTGTATAAATGGAAGTTTGGAAGTTTGAGATGGAAGAGGTTTCGAAATGAAAGTAGATCAGTGTGTGTGTGTGTGTGTAAATGGGTTGCACTCTTTCTTTGACCATGCCAAGAAGCAGTATTTTAAAGCCCCAGCTAATTGGAAACAGAGTACAACAGGACTTTCATAAGAAAAATATCCCTTTTATTGCAGCCAGTGATTAAAACTGACCTTTGGCTGCAGAAGAAAGTGTTCAAATTAAGAAGGCAGAGAGAGAGAGACAGAGAGAGAGAGGAAAATGATGGAGGGGCACAACCTATCATAGTAATTAATGTCTTTGGAAGACCTTAAGGTATCATGCAAATAAAAGATGAATTCCAATGCTCAAACTCCATAGCAGCACAATCAGCAGCCAGATACAGACACAGTGCGAGGATTCAAGCTGAGCAGCCTAGTGCCACTAAATCCTGTCTCCATGATGGAGAGAAGAAAGGTGGATATCTTGTGTGTTCAGGAGACCAGGTGGAAAGGCAGCAAGGCCTATAGATTAGGAGCAGGGTTCAAGCTGTTTTATCATGGTGTGGATGGAAAGAGGAATGGTGTAGGAGTTATCCTGAAGGAGGATTTTGCTAGAAATGTTCTGGAGGTGAAGAGAGTGTCAGATAGGGTGATGAGTCTGAAACTGGAAGTTGAAGGTGTGATGTTGAATGTTGTCAGTGGTTATGCCCCACAGGTAGGATGTGAGTTAGAGGAAAAGGAGAAATTCTGGAGGGAGATGGATGAGGTGATTCAGGGTATCCCTAGTGGTGAGAGAGTGGTGATTGGGGCAGACTTCAATGGATATGTTGGTGAGGGAAACAGAGGTGACGAGGAAGTGATTGGTAAGTTTGGTATGCAGGACAGGAATGCAGAAGGACAGTTGGTGGTAGACTTCGCAAAAAGGATGGAAATGGCTGTAGTGAACACATTTTTCCAGAAAAGGGAGGAGCATAGGGTGACATATAAGAGCGGAGGCAGGAGCACACAAGTTGATTACATCTTGTGCAGACGTTTCAACCTGAAAGAGATCAGTGACTGCAAAGTAGTGGCTGGGCAGAGTGTAGCCAGACAGCATAGGATGGTAGTGTGTAGGATGACTCTGGTGGTGAGGAAGATGAAGAGTACAAGGGCAGAGCAGAGGACCAAGTGGTGGAAGTTGAAAAAGGAAGAGTGTTGTGTGGCTTTCAGGGAGGAGCTGAAACAAGCTCTGGGAGGTCAGGAGGTTCTTCCAGATGACTGGACAGCTACAGCTAAAGTGATCAGGAAGACAGGTAGGGGGGTACTTGGTGTGTCATCTGGAAAGAACAAAGCAGATAAGGAGACTTGGTGGTGGAATGAGGACGTTCAGGAGTGTGTTAAGAGGAAAAGGTTAGCTAAGAAGAAGTGGGACACTGACAGGACAGAAGAGAACAGACAGGAGTAGAGGGAGTTGCAGCATAAAGTGAAGGTAGAGGTGGCAAAGGCCAAACAAAGGGTGTATGAGTATGACAGGTTGGACACTAAGGAGGGAGAGGTGGATTTGTACAGGTTGGCGAGGCAGAGAGACAGATGGGAAGGATGTGCAGCAGGTTAAGGTGATCAAGGACAGGGATGGAAATGTCTTGACAAGGTGCCACAAGTGTGATGGAAAGATGGAAGGAATACTTTGAAGAGTTGATGAATAAGAAAAATGTTAGAGAGAGAGGTGACTGTTGTGGAGCAGGAAGTAGCAAAGATCAGTAAGGATGAAGTGAGGAAGGCGTTGAAGAGGATGAAGAGTGGAAAGGCAGTTGGTCCTGATGCAACATACCTGTCGAGGTATGGAAGTGTTTAGGAGAGGTGGCAGTAGAGTTTTTGACTGGGCTACTTAACAAGATCTTGAAGAGTGAGAGGATGCCTGAGGAATGGAGGAGAAGTGTACTGGTGCCCATCTTTAAGAACAAGGGAGACGTGCAGAGTTGTGGAAACTATAGAGGAATAAAGCTGATGAGTCACACAATGAAGTTAAGGGAAAGAGTAGTGAAGGCTAGCCTGTGGTCAGAAGTGAGCATTTGTGAGCAGCAGTATGGTTTCATGCCAAGAAAGAGCACCACAGACGCAATATTTGCTTTGAGAATGCTGATGGAGAAGACACATTGTGTCTTTGTAGATTTGGAAAAAACATGACAGGGTGCCGAGAGAGGAGCTGTGGTTTTGTATGAGGAAGTCTGGAGTGGCAGAGAAGTATGTTCGAGTGGTGAAGGACATGAGAGCTATAAGACAGTGGTGAGGTGTGCTGCAGGGGTGACAGAGGAGTTTAGGTTGGAGGTGGGACTGCACCAAGGATCGGCTTTGAGCCCCTTCTTGTTTGCTGTGGTGATGGGCAGGCTGACAGATGAGGTTAGACAGGAATCTCCGTGGACCATGATGTTTGCAGATGACATTGCCATCTGTAGTGAGAGCAGGGAGCAGGTGGATGAAAATCTAGAGGCTTGCTCTGGAAATTCAATTCAATTCAGTTTTATTTGTATAGCGCCAAATCACAATACAAATCATCTCAAGGCACTTTACAAAAACTAAAACTAAAAACCCAACAAATCCCTTATGAGCAAGCACTTGGCGACAGTGGAGAGGAAAAACTCTCTTTAACGGAAGAAAAAACCTCCAGCGGAACCGGCCTCAGTTTGGGGGGCCATCTGCCTTGACCGGTTGGGGTGAGTGGATAGAGCAGAGAGAAAAGAACAGCAACAATAAACAACAAACAGACACTGCAGGTTGGTGGGACCAGTAACTGCACATCAGCGATATACAGCTCCAGGACCAGGGACACCTGCAGAAGGTACAGAGAGAGAACAGAGAGAGAGGGAGAGAGCACAAACTAGGGGAGAGAGAGAGCACAAAGTTAGTGACAAGGTTAGTGACATTCAATGGTGGAATATACATGTGAGGTGGGAGGAGAGGAAGAGAGGGGAAGGGAAGGGAAGGAAGGGGTTAGGATAGAGGACCTCAGTGCACCGATGGTCCTCGGGCAGTCTAGGCCTATAGCAGCATAACTAAGGGATGGTTCAGGGTTGCCTGAAGCCAGCCCTAACTATATGCTTTATCAAAGAGGAAGGTTTTAAGTATAGCCTTAAAAGTACAGAGAGTGTCTGCCTCCTGAACCCAGAATGGGAACTGGTTCCACAGGAGAGGAGCTTGATAGCTAAAGGCTCTGCCTCCCATTCTGCTTTTGGAAACTCTGGGAACCACAAGTAGACGTGCACACTGAGAGCGCCACCCAAACTGAGCCTGTTTCTGCTGGAGGTTTTTTCTTCCCCTAAAGGGGGTTTTTCCTCTCCACTGTCACCATCATAAGGGATTTGTTGGGTTTTTTTGTTTTTTGTAAAGTGCCTTGAGATGATTGTATTGTGATTTGGTGCTATACAAATACATTGAATTGAATTGAATTGTTTTACTTTCAGAGACAGCAACTCCTGACTAACCTATTCACTGGCAATGTTGGTTTTTAACCTTTTTAACCTGACAAACTGCGCCAACTCTCCATGTTTTTCGACTGCCCACTGTATGGCCAGACATTCCTTCTCCATGGTTCTGTACTTCAATTCTTGTTCCAAGAGTTTCTGGTTGAGGTACAGCACCGGGTGATCGACCCCCCCCAACCTGCTGGGACAACACAGTGCCCAAACCGCTGTCCAAGGCGTTGGTCTGCAGGGTAAAAAAAAAGAAAAATTAGGAGTACCTGAAGTAACTGTTTCCTACAGAGAGCTTTTTTTAACCTCTCAAATATTACCTGACACTGCTCCGTCCACTGGACCAGATTTGAGGCACCCTTACGGATGAGGTCGGTCAAGGGGGTGGTTATGTCCGCAAACCCTGAGACAAACTGCTGGTAATAACCTGCCAATCCTAGAAACTTCCTCACCTCTTTTAGTACCTCAGTACCTCAGATACTGTTCCTCCGTCCGTCCAACTGCACACTTCCCCGGGTTGGCGATGAGCCTCGCCTGCCTCAGTGACTTGAGCACTGCAGCCACCCTCAGCACATGGTTCGCCCAGGTGTTGCTATGGATGATGATGTCATCCAGATATGCTGCAGCACCCGTTCCATCAGGCATTGGAATGTGGCAGGGGCACCAAACAACCTGTATGAAAGCGTGATGAATTGGTACAAGCCGTTTTTCTCTTGGACTCTGGAGATAAGGGAATTGCCCAGTAGCCCTTGGTTAAATTCAGTGTTATAAAAAATTGAGCAGTGCTGAGCACTTATCCCATGCCCCGGCCTTACCCGGGGCATGGGATACACATCAAACTGTCAGATTCCATTCATCTTCCAGTAATCCACACTGAATCTCATTGCTGGTGCTTGGACCATCTTTCCACCTTTCTTTAATGAGGTCCAAGACGCTGCACAGTTTTCGTCCGAACAGTAACTCAAAGGGAGAAAATACCGTGGATCCCTGGGGTACCTCCCATTCTGCAAACAACAGAGGGTTCAGCCATTTATCCCAATTATGTTCATCCTCATGAATAAACCTCTGAATCATTGACTTCAAGGTTTTCTTCATGGTTTTCCACCAGTCCGACTGTTTGCGGATGGTATACACTGGGGCGAACAGCCCTGATGTCTAATAACTTGTAAAGTTCCCTAATTGTGCGGGACATGAACGACATGTCTTGGTCAGTCAGGATTTGTTTTGGGATCCCGATGTGGGGGATGACCTTAACCCTCTGGGATCTGAGGGGATTTTGGGGCCCTGGACAAATTTTGACATGTCCTGACATTTGTGCTTTTTTCAGTGTCTTTTAAACATATTAATGTCTAAAGTCTGATAACACTGTAATCAGCACAAAATTGGCTACAATAATATGTGAGCAGCAAGTTTATACATGATTGTGTTTTTGAGAAAAAAGTGTTTATGCATGGTGAGTGAAAGACTACAATTTTTTACTCACTGAAATAAGACCATAAAACACAAACCAGAACATTGGTTCACAAGACTTTGGAGACCTGCATGTTTTAGGCTAAAGTGTTTACTTCACAATGATATGAATGTCATCTTGTTCACACATTCACAGTAAACAATACACTGATTTAAATTTTCTAAGACACTTTTTGTCCAGAAAGGCCATATGCAAGAGGGTGTGTCTCAGGATGAATAGTCATGTGATTTACCTGAGAAGACAAAAGATGCACTGAATGACCAGACAAAGATGCACATAATGAGCCTTTCAGTCAGTGTAGCTGAGAGGGGATTAGTGCAGCACAATATAAAACAATGCGGAGCCAAACGTTCGTCATTGGAGTTAAATCAGTGTTTTTACTCTGAGGACAAGCTAAACTATTTGTCTCTGTGTGGAATGTAAGGAGCGCCGCTTCACGTGCGTAACGCGCCATCATCCAAACGCGCAGAAAAAGTGAGTAAATTCTATGATGAAGTTTGATATTTTGTGTCATTTCTCGGGGGTGTGCACATATTTACCTGGTTCACCTGAGATTATTTACATGTGAACAGTGGACAGTGTACAAGGCGGGACCGCATTACCTGTAATGAGGTGAGACAGGAAAAAACGGACTTCTCCTTACGTTCATACGGATTAAATAAAAAGTGATGATTTGTTTTAGACTTGAATTGTTTCACTCAAAAGAAAACATTTCAAGCTTTCTAGCCATATAATTCTTATTTTTATGAGCCAAGTATTCGCTGAGATTCTGGTTGTTTTATTTACGTGTCTGTGAAGAGAAATGGCAGAGACAGAAAAGGCCGAGAGCGCACCCTGTCGGCTTTCTTTATTTAAAAAAAGCACAACGTTTTGTTGTTATTATGATGGTATACCACTAAAACTAGACCCTTTACAGATTTGAATGATATACTTCTTTTATCTGTACGATCAGAATTGACGGAGTAATTTAAGTTTGTTTCGGCCTTATCAGAAAAAGATGCGTCAAAACGCGCCGGCGCGTGCGTCGATCCCAGAGGGTTAACTCACACATAAAACAAATCTCTAGAACTGCATTGTTTCACCTGCGCAACATTTCCAAAATTAGGAACATCCTGTCTCAAAATGATGCAGAAAAACTAGTCCATGCATTTGTTACCTCAAGGTTAGATTACTGTAACTCATTACTATCTGGATGTCCCAGTATCTCCATAAAAAGCCTCCAGTTAATCCAGAATGCTGCAGCCAGAGTCCTGACAGGAACTAGCAAGAGAGATCATATTTCTCCTATATTGGCTTCTCTTCATTGGCTCCCTGTAAAATATAGAATAGAATTTAAAATCCTTCTTCTCACATACAAATCCCTTCATAATCAAGCTCCTTCATACCTTAAAGACCTCATAGTACCATATTATCCCAATAGACCACTTCTCTCTCAAGAGTGCAGGTCTCCTTGTGGTTCCCAGAGTTTCCAAAAGCAGACTGGGAGGCAGAGCCTTTAATTATCAAGCTCCTCTCCTGTGGAACCAGCTCCCAGCCTGGGTTCAGGAGGCAGACACTCTCTGTACTTTTAAGGCTAGACTTAAAACCTTCCTCTTTGACAAAGCATATAGTTAGGGCTGGCCTCAGGCAACCCTGAACCATCCCTTAGTTATGCTGCTATAGGCCTAGACTGCCCGAGGACCATCGGTGCACTGACCTCCCCTACCCTAACCCCCCCCGCCTTTCCCTTCCCCTCCCCTCTCTTCCTCTCCTCTCTCCTCATGTATATTCCACCATTGAATGTCACTAACCTTGTGCTCTCTCTCTCCCCTAGTTTGTGCTCTCTCCCTCTCTCTCTGTTCTCTCTGTACCTTCTGCAGGTGTCCCTGGTCCTGGAGCTGTATATCGCTGATGTGCAGTTACTGGTCCCACCAACCTGCAGTGTCTATTTGTTGTTTATTGTTACTGTTCTTTTCTCTCTGCTCTATCCACTCACCCCAACCGGTCAAGGCAGATGGCCGCCCAAACTGAGCCTGGTTCTGCTGGAGGTTTTTTCTTCCGTTAAAGGGAGTTTTTCCTCTCCACTGTCGCCAAGTGCTTGCTCATAAGGGAATTGTTGGGTTTTTAGTTTTAGTTTTTGTAAAGTGCCCTGAGATGATTTGTATTGTGATTTTGCGCTATACAAATAAAATTGAATTGAATTGAATTGAAGGTCTCAGAAAGACATATCAAACTGCACTCCCTGTAGCTGGTTCCTCACAAGCGCCTCCAGTTCGTCACACTTATTATACAGTGAGTTAAAATTCCCCATGAGCACAGAGGGCAGAAAAGGCTTGTATCTCCACCTTCTGTTGTTCCTCTTAGCCTTTAGATTAGCCCCGGCTCTACATCCACGAAACTGTCTTCTCAGCATAGTGGGGATTGGGTGAGTTACTCCATGTCCAATCTTCGACAGGGCCAACAGTTCCTCTCTAGTGTACACCACTCTACTTGAGCCAGTACACATTGTAAGAAAAAAACATACGACAAAACAACAAAAAACACAGGAGCTACTTGGACTTTCTGCCATTCAAAACGGTGCATTTTTTGAAAAAGAAGGGACAGAAGTTAAAAATGATAGCTAAGCTGTTTAGCCAGCTGACCCAATGAATAAGCACCTTTTAACAAGCTAACCTTTTCAAATTGATGTTACGATAGGTCTTAATGTATTATAGCTTTTAAGTTAGTGTAGCGAACCTAAAGCAACAGGATATGTTCACGTTCCTGATTGAGGCAGGAGTGATGTCCACAATTTATGGCTGTAAAATCTACCAAGGTAAACAACAGTGGTACAGTTGTCAAGACTCCATTTGATAAAGAGCAGACCACTGAGAGAATCCTCCTTGCTTTACATCCTGCCATAAATAACTATGAAACTACTCCCTTTCAGGCAAGACCTGAAACCTATACAATGACTTATGAACTGGTGTTTATATCCTGTTCTTGTATATTTCTGCTTTGATTGCTAAATATGAAATGTGTGACTGGATCTACAGAGCATTTCTGTCAGACTATGGTGTGATATAGAAGCTGGTCTATTTATCTTTCATTCATGCTTGTAATTAATCCATATAACTATGTGAAGTTTTATTGATTTTAATTTATGTTGTTGGTGATCTATTGACTCTGATTAGTTTGTCATGTGTTCGGACTTTGCTGGGTGGAAAAAGAAATTATTGTTCCTATCTTAGAAACACATTCTTAAAACTTACAGCACAATCAGTTACTCTCTTGATTCACACATGGCCAGTGAGATTTGAACCAATCCCCAGCAAGGATGCAGCACTTCCTGGACCAATCATATTGTACCAAGCACAGTCACGGGACGAACCAGATGCATTCCCCACCCAGTGCAGCAAGACACAAAAGACAGTACACAGACAGACACACCCTGAACACCCTGGGAAAATGAGCAGACCCTGAAGAGAACAGAATGGCTGAAGAGAATTCTAGAACAGAGTTCTGAACAGAAATAGACAGAGTTCCAGACAGATTCCAAGAAAGTCAATAGATTTCCAGACTCCTCGAAACCCTCTCTCTCTCTCTGAGGAGAAGATGAAGTAGAGATTGCTTTTAAACAGAGAGAAACAGATGTCCTCCCTGCGTGTGGCTATCCTCCACCTGACCATTTCATATCAATCCACTCCATGAGACAACCCTGCAGCAACCAGACAGAGAGTGAGGAAAGGCCATGAATGGACTCTAGGCCTGCGGCTGAGGACTTCAGGGAACGCCTATGTTGCTCCTGGAAACCCGTCAGAAGACTGCAGTCGGACCAGCCCACAGCGGAATGGACCGAGCCTCAGTAAACGACAAGTCTCGAGATTCCTCTTAAACTATGTTTAGACCTTAGAGTCAAACACAGAACATAAATTAATTTCAAGATGTCTTTTCCACCACTGCAAACAATATACATATGTAAATAGCATGTATATATTGCAAATAGCTGAATAAATCTTAAAAAGACAACTGTGACTGGTATCAATAATATTATTTCACAGTAAATTCGTCACTGAATCTGGAGAACTCTCCCTCAGATCGTGGACTGATATCCTGTATTATCATTAATTGACTGGTTGATCTGCCGTTAAAGGATCTGGTGCCCCATATTATTAAGATGGTTTATGATATTCATAATTCATAAACCAGATATAATAAACCTTCATGTTCAATACATATATATATATATATATATCCAGGGCAACCTGATGAGAAATGGGCTACTGGAACAAGACACTTGTGGACGAGGGCTGATAACAGAGAACTGTTGGAGTGCTACTACATGAGTAACCCCAGCGACAGGGGCTACATGTAGAGGATGTGGGACCTATGGAAACTCCGAAACCCACCATCCACACTAGGGCCAAAGCATCTAGTAGCTCAGTGTTCCAACATCCGCAAACGGCAGCTGCTATCACAACTAGAGATTGAAGAAATACAACACAAATGCTACGGCAAGGGGGAGCCACGACGCCAGGTCAGGGGGGAAACAACACCACCCCCACCCGAGATTGGGTATCAAGCCCCGATGACAAGTCCCGACACGCTCAACACAAGAGCAGCTGACCTGAGAGTGAAGATCGTAGGCAAGATGGACACCCGGAACTTCCGCAGCCAGTTACCAAGACTAAGTGAAGTACTCTCTGAAAGTCTACTAGAAGATGTGAATGCAGCATTACGAACAATCCCCACTGTGACCATCACCGAGACCAACAAGCTGATATACACCACAGCAACAGTGATCCTTGAGATGCTTGGCCACAAAATACATTCCACCACCAAGGAGCAGTACCCTGCCTGGAGAAGGAGGTTAGAGGCAAAAATAAGGGCAACACGGAGAGAAGTCAGCCAACTATCAGAACTGCAGAAAAGTGGGATGAAGTTGGGTAAGAAATACAGCAGGCTGTCCATACCAGAGGCCCTGGAGATTGCCAAACAACGACTCACAGCCCTGGCCACACGCCTGAAGAGGTACACCAGAGAAATAGAAGCACGGAGAATAAACAGGATGTTCTCCACCGAACCATCCAAGGTGTACTCTCAGTGGGAGGGCAGTAACACGAGGGCAGACCCACCAAGGCTGGAGACTGAACAATACTGGAAAAACATATGGGAGAGGGAGGCATCACATAACACCAATGCCCAGTGGCTGGCAGCTGGCAGACCTGAGAGCAGACCACAGCAACCTCCCTGAACAGGAACCAGTAACCATCACAACGGCAGATATCCGAGAAAGGGTCTCCAACATGAAGAACTGGACAGCACCGGGGCCTGACATGATCCACACCTACTGGCTAAAGAAGCTAACTGCCCTCCATGAACGCCTGGCAGCTCAAATGAACCAGCTGCTAATGGATGGGACTCACCCAGAGTGGCTAACTGAAGGCAGGACAGTCCTGATCCTGAAGGACCCCCAAAAGGGAGCAGTCCCATCCAACTACTGTCCGATAACCTGCCTCTGCACAACATGGAAGCTCCTGTCGGGCATCATAGCGGCTAAGATAAGTAGGCACATGGCTCAATACATGAACGGGGCCCAGAAAGGAATAGGTAAGGACACCAGGGGAGCAAAACACCAACTACTGGTGGATAAAGCGGTCGCTCGAGACTGTAAGACCAGGCAGAACAACCTGTGCACCGCCTGGATTGACTACAAGAAAGCCTACGACTCAATGCCTCACACATGGATCCTGGAATGCCTGGAGCTGTACAACATCAATAGGACCCTAAGAACCTTCATAAGGAACTCAATGGGACTGTGGAAAACAACCCTAGTAGCCAACCTCAAGCCGATAGCACAAGTCTCCATCAAGTGCGGCATCTACCAAGGAGATGCTCTGTCCCCGCTGCTGTTCTGCATAGGCCTGAACCTGTGGTAGAAATTTCTTTAAGTTTGAGAGTTGCTAATTCTCAGAAAACAACCACAAGTGTGATGAATCATCTCAGGTTTAATCACGGGCCCGGAGAGGACGTCCTTGCAGAAAGTCCTCTCCCGTCTGTGTTAAAAGACCAGTTTATATACATTTTGACAAGAAAGGGGTGGACTAATCTTGAACAGACTCCACGTTTGTTCAGGTACTATCTTCAGTCTTCTTACCATCAAAGAAACAAATTGTTGGCAGTTATTTACAACTTCCTACCCTAAAACACTAAACCAATAAAACAGACAGAACCACATACCATCAAAGGGTCAAGCAAACATTCAGCCCCCACATTGGTTTAAGTCAGTGACCATTTGCTCTGTTGTAAAATCCTCACAAACCCCCTCAGCCAGATCATCACTAAGACTGGCTTCGGATACCTACTGCGAAATGGGGCAACCATCAGCCACCTCCTGTACATGGATGACATCAAGCTGTATGCCAGGACTGAGCGAGACATCGACTCACTGATCCACACCACCAGGATATACAGCAATGACATTGGAATGTCATTCGGACTGGACAAGTGTGGTCGAATGATAACAAAGAGAGGGAAGGTTGTCAGGACTGAAGGAGTTGAACTCCCAGAAGGCAGCATAGCGGATGTTGAGGGCAGCTACAAGTACCTTGGAATCCCACAGGCAAATGGGAACCAGGAAGAAGCCGCAAGGAAAGCAGCCACAGCCAAATACCTACAGAGAGTAAGGCAAGTCCTAAGAAGTCAGCTAAATGGAAAGAACAAGGTCCAAGCCATCAACACCTATGCCCTGCCCGTCATCAGATACCCCGCTGGCATAATAAGCTGGCCAAAAGAGGACATAGAAGCCACTGATGTCAAGACAAGGAAGCTCTTCACAATGCATGGAGGACTTCACCCCAAATCCAGCATCCTGAGACTGTACGCTAAGAGGAAGGAAGGAGGCCGGGGACTGGTGAGCGTCAGAGCCACCATCCAAGATGAAACAACCAAGATCCATGAGTACATCAGGAAGATGGCCCCAAGCGATGGAATACTTAGTGAATATCTCAGGCAACAGAAGCCCAATGCAGAGGAAGAAGAGCAAGAACCATCATGGCAGGACAAACCCCTGCACGGCATATACCACTGACAGATACAAGAAGTGGCTGATATCGAAAAGTCCTACCGGTGGCTGGAAAAAGCTGGACTGAAAGACAGCACAGAGGCACTGATCGTAGCAGCACAAGAACAGGCCCTGAGCACAAGATCGATAGAGGCCGGGGTCTACCACACCAGGCAGGACCCCAGGTGCAGGCTGTGCAAAGATGCCCCTGAGACAATCCAGCACATAACAGCAGGTTGTAAGATGCTAGCAGGCAGAGCGTACATGGAACGTCATAACCAAGTGGCCGGCATAGTGTACAAGAACATCTGTGCCGAGTATGGGCTGGAAGTCCCAAGGTCAAAATGGGACACGCCTCCAAAGGTGAGGGAGAATGACCGAGCTAAGATCCTGTGGGACTTCCAGATACAGACCGACAAACAGGTGATGGCTAACCAACCGGACATAGTAGTGGTGGACAAACAACAGAAGAAAGCCGTAGTGGTAGATGTAGCGATCCCAAGTGACAGCAACATCAGAAAAAAGGAACACGAGAAGCTGGAGAAATACCAAGGGCTTAAAGAAGAGCTAGAAAGGATGTGGAAGGTGAAGGCAACAGTGGTCCCCGTGGTAATCGGCACCCTCGGGGCTGTGACCCCCAAACTGGGAGAGTGGCTCCAACAGATCCCAGGAACAACATCAGAGATCTCAGTCCAGAAGAGCGCAGTGCTAGGAACAGCTAAGATACTGCGAAAAACCCTCAAACTCCCAGGCCTCTGGTAGAGGACCCGAGATTGAGGAAGACACACACCACCCATAGGGGTGAGACGGGAATTTTTACATATATATATATATATATATATATATATATATATATATATATTTAAATTTGCTACATTAGATAGCTATCTATAGTCATAAGGTAAAGTTACACAATATCTAAAATTTCATGGGGGTCCCAATTTAAGTCACTGCACCTATTACAGTACTTATATTTACCAAGCATCCATGTACAAGTTGGATGAGTTTTTGTTTCCTGCTAAAATCCTAGTCATGAGGCTATTCTCAGTAATGTCAGATGAGGGAGAATCCAAGTGTGTCTTGTTCTGCTATGCTGGGTGGGGATTTCATCTGATTGGTCAGTCATTGTGATTTAAGCAATCTGATTAGTCTGGGAACATGCCCAAGGCTTGCTGGTGATTGATTCACAGTCACCTGACTGCAATGGTGCAAAAAAAAAAAAAAAAGCTGGTAAAGGAGATCAGGAATGGTTAAAGGTCTTTATTGTTGTGACAAGTGGTGAGTCTGTCCTTTACAATGGATCTTTTGGTCAGGGCAAATGTGTTGACTTTGCAAAGTGTGTTCATGATCTAAGTGAGTCTGGAAATGCAGAGGTTGTTACCTCCTGCTGTGTAATGCAAATTCCATCACAGTGGATCACTGGTCCCTGGGTTATCAGTCTCAGAACAATCAATTCTTTAAGGGTAAATCTCATCCAGATTGTTCCTTTGGCTATCAATAATGGATTGTAAACATAACAGATTATTGAATATTAATCATGAATGTTAATCGTTATCATTTTTAACCTGATTAAATGGAGTCACACTCTTGATGTCTTAGGCATTTTTACATGTATTATGTACGATGCACACTATAGTCAAACCTCTCAAACCCTCTTAAATAGGATGGGAGAGGACTCCAGTTACACTTACCACATATTAGCACATAATTTTGCATTTACAATTCCAACCTGAACGTTACTGAATGTCTTCATGTTGACAGTTTGCAAAAGAAAGTGTTACAAGTTGTTGCTCAGCCAACACTACTTCATCACTTCATGTCAAAAGAGGGAGGAGAGGAAATTATAAGTGACCACCAAGAAGAGATAACAATGGCCAAGGGAGTAGCATAGAAACCATGGTTAGTTATGGTGTACAAGTAAGGAAATGAAACTCATTAGCAAAGGGCGGGAGGCAGGACCACTTGGTATTGCCTCAAATAAAAAAAAAGAAACAAAGCAAAGCACCCTAACTGGTCTTCTCTAATCAGTTGCTAATAAAAGAAAAAAAGAATGTGGAACAAAAACCTGCCTTCCCTGAAATAACAACCGTTCCAAAACATGTAAAATGTACGAGACAACAGCCTTCTTATCTAGTGTCTCTATACAGCCAAAACTTACACCTGAGTTGGGGATCCAAAAACACAGAGGCAAAAATCGCAGGGAATCACACAGGGAGCAGAACAGGAAAATTTTGTGCTTGACTGAAACTGTATTTGCATTTATATTGTCATTGTTTTTCTAAAAAATAAAAGTTTCTAAGATGCATAGTAGGGGGTCAGCCTACACATTTCCCTTGTGCACAGCTTGCTAATCACATGTTTATGATGACTCAAGAATCTTATAGCCAATGTGATTATGACTTCAACAATATACTGTAATCCAGGATTCTGTTTGTGTTGTGTCAGCTTCTCAGTAGGATTGTCAGTTTCTCTCTGTAAGGGGGTATAATGGTCACTCACTATGTTCAGAACAAATAGAATACACTGATTTGTAAAATCAGCACACTTATTTTTACAGAATAAACATTTTTTAGGCACTGCATGTCTGGAGATCTTTAATTTTTTTTGTATGGTGCTGATCATTTCATTTGAGGGACTGGAATGCAAGAACAAAAAAAGTTCACTTTTTAGGCTCACACACACACATATATGTATATGTAATATAAACTTGTGGTGAGTAAATAGCAGAGTTCAAATCTATTTTTGAAGAGTATATCCAGGACCTAAAGACAGACCTATCAACTGTTACTCTGAAAGGCATTGAGTCAGATCAGCAGCACAAATCTCATTTGTGAATTGCTGATTAAAGTTATCAAACATGGAAGCATCAGGGTTTAAGCAAGTTGACTGGAAACCTCTGAAATTCTTGCCAGAACCCTGAGGAGTTTTCTTCCTATGGTGCAGAGCTGCACTGATAGAATGCCCAAATAAGAAGCTGAAAATTGATGAATGAGTGAGCTAGTCTAGGATATCTGGTTGGGTGCCATTCTCACATTTATGTCCTATTGACTTGCATTAACTTTTTTAGTGCTTGCACTGATTCTGATACAGTTCTCCTAGTGAATGATGTTACTGGTGCTCTGACCTAATTTGGCATGGCTGAGAAATGTTATTTCAGAGCATGCATGTTGAGGCACTTTCTACACATGTACACTTCTTTTAAAAAATGGCTCTTCTTCACAAAAATAAACTCATCCAAGATACAGGGGGAACAAAAACGATGAAGCGAGAACAAGGACAAAGACAGAGAATGACTTAGAGATGGAAGAAATGAAAAGGACAGAATTGAAGGAAGCAAAAGACAGGAGAGAGAAAAGGAAGGCAGTGCACTTCAAACAGCTCTCAGCTTGTTCCATGTGCACTAATAATAAATGGAGCTTCATTATTTAGTTGTGTGTGTCTTTAGTACTGCTGCTGCCAGTGATACTGCAAACCCCCAGCTGCAATTCTCCTATTTACTCATCTAAGAGAGAAAAAGAGCCTTTTTGAAGAGAGAGACAGAGAGAGAAAGAGTATGCATGTTTGTGTATGTCTATTTTACCAAAGGAGATGATAATCTATTTACAGTTGCCACCCACAAAGTCCCATGACCCTTTACTGTGGTGGCGGGATGAGAGATAAGTAAAGAAACAGAGAAAAAGAGGGTGAAACAAAAGGGGAGAGGGATTTTTGGATATTACTTTTTAAATTTCATTAGTGATTATTAACAATACTGCCTTTCAATCCTCTTAAAAAATCTACACTGTCAAATAGAACATTTGACGTGCAGAAAACAGAAACATTATACACCAGGTTTTGATATTCTCTCTTGGTACTTGAACGTAAACTGGGTCTGCTTGAAGGCTAGTACTCACCCCATTAATAGGTATCATACCTGTGGTGGGGTGCAGAAGTGCTAACTGGCTGTGACAGGAAACCTCCCAGCACATACTTGGAAGACGAAATTACTGTGATAGTGGTGATAATATGTGTGTTTAGGTTATGTATGCAAAAAGCCAAATATTCATACTGCATGACTATTTGGTCAGTCCTTTATTTAGTCTGTCTTTGTCTTCTTGTTCACTTCTCTGTTTATGAGTGAATCATTGCAGTTAACTTGGTCATTCATTTGTGTGATTTGACATGATCTCCCAATGTATTCTGGGTATTTAATGAGGTATCACCTATAACACTGGGTGACATATTCCATCATCAACATGAACACAGCCATTGTAGTTTATTTAGAGTCAGTCCTATATATATTTTGCTGCAGTCTGGAATGAATACCACAAGTGGTTTAATCTGTTGCTGAAAATAGTCCCCAGCAAAGGCAGTATTTCCCCAGCAGTGCAGTGTTTGTGTGCCGTTTTAAAGGTTAATGTCTTCTGTAGTGACTAGTGGGCATGAAGCTAAGTGCCACAGACAGATGGGCAGGTAAGGAGGTCATATTCTCTTTTTTTAAAGTACAAAAAGAAAATTATAAGCAACCTTATGCATTTAATAACCCAGCACAATTGTTGATGCTGAATAAACCAAGAAGAACAATTAAGTACAAAAGAGTGTGTTAGAATCCTGAGTTCCAAACTTCCTGTTTCATACTCTTATTCTGAAAAATCCTTCCTATAACCACCTAAGTAACTTTCAGAAACAAAATTTTATCAACATTATTGAATTCACTTGTGCTTCATACTATTTAAGCAGGTCTGCAGCCACACATCAGATTGTGGTTCAATTCAATTCAATTCAATTCAATTCAATTTTATTTGTATAGAGCCAAATTGCAATTCAATCATCTCAAGGCACTTTACACACACACAAAAAAACCACCCAAAAAATCTGTTATGAGCAAGCACTTGGCGACAGTGGAGAGGAAAAACTCCCTTTAACGGAAGAGAAAACCTCCAGCAGAACCAGGCTCAGTTTGGGCTGCCATCTGCCTCTACCGGTTGGGGTGAGTGGATAGAGGAGAGAAAAAAGAACAGCAACAATAAACAACAAATAGACACTGCAGGTTGGTGGGGCCAGTAACTGCACATCAGCAATATACAGCTCCAGAACCAGGGACACCTGCAGAAGGTACAGAGAGAACAGAGAGAGAGGGAGAGAGCACAAACTAGGGGAGAGAGAGAGCACAAGGTTAGTGACATTCAATGGTGGAATATACATGTGAGGAGGGAGGAGAGAGGGGAGGGGGAAGGATCACTACAGGATCACTCTCCAGCCATTTCTGTCCAATTCCTGCCTGATTCCTGTCTGTTTACCCGTTGCCTGACCTAGATTGTGCCTGGACTCTGATTTTGTCTTCTGGACCTCACTTTGGCTATGTACTCGATCGTTTCCTGCCCCAACCTGGAGATAAGTAAATTACATGATATTATGTCTGAATTTAAGGTCTGAACCTTCCTCTGATTCTGCCTCTGAGATGGGAACAAAGCCAGAACTCTGACCCTGTCTTCTGCCTCCAAGTGAAGCAGATTACCTCTATTGACTCTGAACTAGACATTCAACGTTAGGTGTATGAATTATAAATTGGATTTGGATTACTTCTGACCTTGTTTTAATTCCCAGAACTGAGTTAAATTTAATCTCTGATGCCTTATTGATATTGTGGACACCATAAGAGTTTTTATACTTTTTAAAAAAATGTCATCCAAATACATAAAAATTAACTTATTAAACATATTTCTTATCACATCATTTATGAAAGAATGAAATACTGCAGGAACATTACATAGTCCAAATGGCATGTCTAAATATTCAAAATGTCTCAAAGGTGTATTAAATACTGTCTTCCATTCATCTCCCTCCCTGATACGCACCAGGTGGTATCCATTACACAAGTCTTGCAACATTTGAACGATACACATTACCGAACATAGCATTTGAAAGCAGGTTCCCAAAACTTGTGTAATTAGAAATTATTTACTGAGGACCTATTGCATTACATGTATATAGGCAAGGCAAGGCAAATTTATTTGTATAGCACCATTCATACACTACGCAATTCAAAGTATACTAACAGTCTCACATGAATTACTGTTATTTTTACTAATTACTAATATTTTACACAATATTTTTACCCAGTATATTATACTGTATACACAGTCCAGCATGTTCAAATCTCTACAACTGCCTTCTATGGGAGGGAATGGGAGGCAGAGCCTTTAGCTATCAAGCTCCTCTCCTGTGGAACCAGCTCCCAGTCTGGGTTCAGGAGACAGACACCCTTTGTACTTTTAAGGCTAGACTTAAAACCTTCCTCTTTGACAAAGCTTATAGTTAGCTCAGTTGACCCTAAACCATTCCTTAGTTATGCTCCTATGGGCCTACTGCCTGAGGACTCTCCATCAGTGCACTGAGCTCCTCTCTCCTCTTCTTTCCTACTCCGTCCTCTCCTCTCTCTATCTTTCTCTCCTCCCATCCCCTCTCATTTTCTCTCCTTCCCTATCACCTTGCTCCTATCCTCTCTTCTCCTCCCACCTCACATGTACAATCCCAATTCCAAAAAAGTTGGGACACTATATATCTACATAGACACAGAATACAACAATTTGCAAATCTCATAAAACCATATTTTATTCACAATAGAACATAGAAAACATATTGAATGTTTAAACTGCATAAATGTATAATTTTAAGAAAAGAATAAGACAATTTTGAAATTGATGGCAGCATACAGGTCTCAAAAAAATTGAGACAGGCCACAAAAGGCTGGAAAAGTGCATGGCACTAACAAGAAGGGCTGGAAGAACATCTTGCAACTAGTCAGGTTAATTGGCAACAGGTCAGTAACATGATTGGGTTTAAAAGAGCAGCTTAGAGAGTCAGAGTCTCTCAGAAGTAAAGATGGGCAGTTTCACCAATCTGTTAAAAAAAAAATCTACAAATTACCAAACAATTTCGGAAAAATGTTTCTTAGTGTGAAATTGCAAAGACTTTAAATATATCATCACCTACAGTACATAATATCATCAAAAGATTCAGAGAATCTGAGGAAATCCCTGTGTGCAAGGGACAAGGCTGCAACACAATACTGGATGTCTGTGATCTCCGGGCCCTCAGAAAGTACTGCATTGGCTGAAGTTTGGCTTGACGTTTGCTAAAAAATTCCTTGATATCCCAAAAGTCTCTGGTAACAGCTGTTAAGTCCAAGACCTCCTTTTCTACTGAAGACGTGACAGAGGCTTCATGCATGGGAAAGGAAGGTCCTCATAGACAGGACATGCTGCAGTAGCAGCAAAAATTTTAGACGTGCAAGCACTGATAAGAGATGTTTTGTCATGAAGCGCTGGGCACCTCATTTCCCCTCTCTCTCCTTTTGTTTCTGTGTCCCCTTTCCTCCTGTGTTTGTCTGACCTCCCGCAGGTGGGGGGGCAGCACGCCTTCCAGTAATCACTTCTGCACCAATATAAGCCCTAGTTTCCTTCAGTCACATCGCCAGTGCTCTTTTCACTGGGGATATCTCTTCTCAGGTCCAGGTCCAGGTCCATCTCTGTCCACAGCACCTGCGTTCCAAACCTCGCTGAGCAATTCCTCTCCCACTGACAGTCTCTGCTGGAGACCTCTTCAGTGTCCACGACAACACACCCAGCCTTCACTGCACAATGGGACAATTCTTCCCGGGACCAAAATGCCACTCGTCTCAGTCCGAGCTGCCACTCCCCCCCGGACCAAGACGCTACTCCCCTCAGTCCGAGCTTCACAAACGTTTATAAAATCAATCTACCACTGTATCTGCATGTTGGTCCTCCTCCCTCAAACACACACGGCACTATAACACGTAACATGTTTTTGGATTGTATGTTTAGCATAATTGCAATATGATTTGAAGATATATATTTTCATATGCTCAAAGTGTGTGTTATGTGTTTAAATCATAAATACAAAAATGTGAAAGCATTGGTGGTGTTACATGAGTGGTGTGCTGGAGAGAAAAATGAGGGAGAAGCGTAAGCGCAGAATAGAATTTAAAATCCTTCTTCTCACATACAAATCCCTTCATGATCAAGCTCCTTCATACCTTAAAGACCTCATAGTACCATATTATCCCAATAGACCACTTCGCTCTCAGAGTGCAGGTCTACTTGTGGTTCCCAGAGTTTCCAAAAGTAGAATGGGAGGCAGAGCCACTAGCTATCAAGCTCCTCTCCTGTGGAACCAGCTCCCAGTCTGGGTTCAGGAGGCAGACACTCTCTGTACTTTTAAGGCCAGACTTAAAACCTTCCTCTTTGACAAAGTGTATAGTTAGTTAGTATAGTTCAGGTAACCCTGAACCATCCCTTAGTTATGCTGCTATAGGCCTAGACTGCCCAAGGACCATTGGTGCACTGAGCTCCCCTACCCCTCCCCTCCCCTCCCCTCCCTTCCCTTCCCCTCCTCTCCTCCTCTCCTCCCCCCTCACATGTATATTCCACCACTGAATGTCACTAACTTTGTGCTCTCTCTCCCCCCTAGTTTGTGCTCTCTCCCTCTCTCTGTTCTCCCTCTCTGTATCTTCTGCAGGTGTCCCTGGTCCTGGAGCTGTATATCACTGATGTGCAGTTACTGGTCCCACCAACCTGCAGTGTCTATTTGTTGTTTAGTGTTGCTATTCTTTTCTCTCTCCTCTATCCACTCACCCCAACCGGTCGAGGCAGATGGCCGCCCGGTTGAGCCCGGATCTGCTGGAGGTTTTCTCTTCCGTTAAAGGGAGTTTTTTCCTCTCCACTGTCGCCAAGTGCTTGCTCATAAAGGATTTGTTGGGTTTTTTGTTTTTGTAAAGATTTGGCACTATACAAATAAAACTGAATCGAATTGAATTGAAGTGTAGGACCCAAATGCAGGACAAGAAAACAAGGCTTTATTTCCTCCTGGGAATACCAGGGCTGAGAGAAAACATAAACCAAATGCCATGATATAAATTAGCAACAACAAAACACAGTAACCAATACTTCCAAGACACAAAGGGAAGCAGGGCACATATATAGGGGAAAGAACAAAAGGATAGTTGAACTCAGGTGAAACTGATTAATGTTAATCAATGTGTAAAGCTGCTGGGGACCAGTGCAGTGGAAAAAGGAAGTCCTTACAAAGTAAGGGTCCCCAGCAGGAAGTCCCAAAGGGGAATTATGACAGGTGGAAAGATTATACAAATAGAGAGGTCTCTGTAGAGCCAGGAATGAGGAATAGATGAGGTGAAAGAGAGGAAGAATGAGGCAGGAAAGCTTGTTTCTTCTGAGGTTCACTACCTGTCATGGTTTGCTGACCTAAGTCTTACTAAAAGACGCACACACACACACACCGCCAGCAGTGGTCTTTGCCTCATTTCTCTGTCTTGTTGATCATTCTCTCTCTTTCATGTTATATGTGTGTTTTTTGACTCTTTGTCTCTCATTAAAATGCATATTTAGCTTAATCTTTGCATTAGCATTTACAGCCGCATCCATGTGAACGTGCATGTGTGTCTCCACTCACTCGCTGGGTCGCGCCACGGACCAGCTCTCCCGTACTGTAGCTTGCCTGCTGAACCCACACCAAACGCATCCTTCACCTTTCTCACACACACACACCCACACGCACACACACACGCACACGCACGCACACACACACACACACACAGCTTGCCTTCCTTCGCTCTCTAATGCCCCCTCCTCCTCTAGCTGTCTTTCTCACTCTCTCTCTCTTTCGGTCTCGGTCTCCCGCTCAGAGCAGTTCATTCGGCAGAGCAGTATAACAGAATGGAGTGTGTGTCTAGTGTGGAGCTTGTGTGTGTGTGTCCAGAGCAGCAATCACAGTGAGAACAGAGAGAGAAATAGACAGATAGAAAAGGTGAGAGAGACATCCAGAGGGAACACTGATTGGACTGAGAGAAAGCAACACTCCTGACCACCGTAAGTACTGCACTGTATATACATGCTTTTCTCCACTCACTCACTATTGAGGGAGCTGTTTCCTAACTAACTAAACTGGTTTGTGTGTTATACAGTATGCAGAATACACCCCAGCAATACAGTAGAAATGCATGGGAAGATGCATTTCTACTTACAAATTGTTGGTTAGAGTCACAGTGTGTTTGTGAGTGTGAAGCTGCAGAATATCCTGTGAATAAATGTGTGTGTGTGTGTGTGTGTGTGCGTATGTGTGTGTGTGTGACATTTTCTCTCTGTATTTTTGGAAGCATTCATGAATGTGTATAAATTATAGGCATGTAAAGGTGGCTCTTAAACTAACTCAGACTTAGAAATGCAGGGCAAATACTAGTTTTAAGCACATATATTCTGTGCACCTGAACTCACTTAATCATGTGATATAAATGTCTTTTTCATGTATTCTTAATGTATTGTAGTTCAGTCATCTTTTGATGAGCTTTCTGCAGTTGCAGAGATGTATTGCATTCTGATGGTAAATTATCATACTATATAGGCTACTGACATGCATAAAGTGTTTTTTCTTCAGCAGCTGTACTCTATGTAGACATTTAACTGAATGCAACTTAACCATTTTTAGTTCGGTCATCTTTTGATGTACATATCACATAACACACTTATCAACACACACTGAAAACAGGATGTTACTTGTCCCTTTGACATTACTCTCATCCTGGATTTTTTCCTAACCTATTTACCTCACTTTTTCTTTTATATAAAAGTATATTTGTGACATGTTTGCACACACTGGTGTAGTGTAGAATCATATCCAGATACACAAATCCACCAAAAACTGAATGAAGGCTGTGCCTGTTTTTCCACAGTGAGATAAGTTTTGTTTATTTCAGTTTTTTCACTTCTGTGAGACAGTGTCAGTAGGGAGGACAGGAGAGTACTTTATACTGGACGTGTATTATAAAATGCAGTGCTGATGCTGAGGACAGCAGGGAGAAGAGGTAGGGTGTGGTGAGGAAAGAACTAAAAAGAGTGATTATGATAACTTCTTAAAGAGAGGGATTATGATAAGTGCTAACCCGTCTTGTTTCTTAACATAAGATAGAAGCACATTTAAAAAAGCACATTTCTCTCATAAAGAAAATATATTTCAGACTGCACAGGAGTTTGCATTCAGAGAAACTGTATATTGAATAATGTGCAATTAGGAGGGAAATGCAGAAATGATTTCCATGAGTACCCGCACAGATATATGTGTGTTTGTGCATGTGAGTCTGTGTCAAGGAGAGTGCTTTCGTGGAGGATCAAGGAATGTTCACAGGGGGCTGCCAGGCTCTCTAGGGAAGAGTCAAGAGTAGGATGTCTGTGGCTTTTGTTGGGATTTCCTCTCCTCATAAGGCTTTAGCAGGTGACACTTGGGCAGGGTGTGTCTACTTCAAAGTGGCTTCTCAGCATGGAGCAGCAGCAAAACGGCTGGGAGAAGTTTGCCCTTAATGTCATTAAATATAAACTAGTGTGTGTGTGTGTGATCAGTGTGGCAAAGTCTGCTGGTGCATGTGTGTGTGTATATGTGCGTGCGCAGATGTACAATAAGGTTCTTATATAGTCTTAATGTAAGAGTGCAAATACTGTCATACAAGCTTTGACATAACACAAAAATACAAAAAACTGAAGTGTAATGTAAAATGAAAAATGATGCTGTCTGCTCACAATGAAAACTAATGGAGAGTAAATGACTGCAGTCTAATTGCCTACTGTTTCGTCATCATCACCCAATAATTCCTACAATAACAATTAAATCTGAATAACACATTCTATTTACATCTTTCTTTTTTTCATAGACATCAATTTTCATTAGGAGAACATTAGACGTTACATTTCAGCTGTTTGTGTAATTTATCACATGCACTTTTTGGACTTTGGAATTAAAAAAGCCATTTACAAAGTTTCTTCTCTGAAAGGAGCACCCTTCATGCATACATTATAAAACCCAAGACCATTTGGAAATTTCATAAAGAAGCCTTTGCATCTTTATTCACACACTGCTTAATCTTTTTAAGAAGAGTTATCCTAACCCATGATGAACTGTATCACTGCTTCAGCTTGATGTACCTAAAAGCTGTTTTTTATCTTTGTTGGTTTAAAAGTGAATGTACTACACTGTCATACTGTGTGTGTGTGTGTGTGTGTGTGTGTTTGTTGGTATTGCCTGGTGTGCTGTACTGGCAGCACAGATATTCTCCTGAGGCCTAATCCCTCTTCTACACAGACAGACATGGATGGAGGAAAAGATGAGATAGGGAGACTGGCATTGAACACATTTGCAAGTCCCTGAGAAACTCTGTTTGCATAGTGAAAGCTTATATGTGTGTGTGTGTGCCCGTGCCCACACGCACGCATGCACACACCCTGATGAAGACAACACAATACTGGAGGATTTCAGAATGGACCAACAACGGGATTTGCATGTGAACAAGGGCTTTAAAAGAGCTGTGAACCGTTAATACACATTCAAGGAGGTTTTTAGCAAGAGTGGTGTGAGTTGTTCAGAAACAGGTGTTTTGCAAATCACAGCAAACATGCTCTCCTTCAAAATTTTTTGTTCAGTATAGCTATGTTCTCTGTTGCTGTTTGCTGTGGCAGCGTCATCCAAAAATGTCTGGGGAATGGCAAGAAAAAGAAATCCAAGGTTTTTGACCTTATAAATCCATGTGGACACTAAGGACATATTTGAAAATATACAATACTTTATATCAAAGGATTAACATGTTTTTTAATTTCTTGATTTTAAGCATAGAAATCTATGGTACAGTGATGCCTGCATATGACAAAGTGCATAATCCCATTTCTTCTTTATGCGCTTACAAAGATACAGTGGTGTGAAAAAGTGTTGGCCCTCCTTCTTATTTTTTTGCATGTTTGTCACACTTCAATGTTTCAGATCATCAAACAAATTTAAATATTAGTCAAAGATAACACAAGTAAACACATCATGCAGTTTTTAAATGAAGGGTTCTATTATTAAGAGAAAACAAAATCCAAAACTACATGGCCCTGTGTGAAAAAGTGTTTACCCCCCCCCCCCCCGTTAAACCATAACTGTGGTTTATCACACCTGAGTTCAATTCCTCTAGCCACACCCAGGCCTGATTACTGCCACACCTGTTCACAATCAAGAAACCACTTAAATAGGACCTAGGGCAAACACTTTTTCACACAGGGCCATGTAGTTTTGGATTTTGTTTTCCCTTAATAATAAAAACCTTCATTTTAAAAACTGCGTGATGTGTTTACTTGTGTTGTCTTTGACTAATATTTAAGTATTTAAACATGCAAAAAAAAAAAAGAAATCAGCAAGGGGGCCAACATTTTCACACCACTGTAAATAAAAATATGAAACCTCATCCCCGTCTGTTTTTTGAAAATTGTTGGTCTCATTACCCAAAAATACTGAAAAAAAGTGGCTGCAATGGAAGTGAAGAACACCTAATGGCTGGACGAGCTGTTCCAGTGATAAAGTGAGCTTGGCATATATGGCTGTAAATTGTTAGTTCAACATACCAGTTCAGCTCATTTTCAAAAGTCATGTTCCCAGAGTATATCATCGAGATTTACTGAAAGACACTTTTGGTGCAGGAGTGCACTCTGATACACCAAGGGTCAGCAGAGATCTCAGTACACTTCATTTTAAAACTCCACATTGTATTGCCTTTGTCTGAACATGGTCACTGATACTTTTTGCTTACATATATTGCAGCCATCTGCATCTCTGTATGTGCTTAAATGTACAGTTAATTTCAAGACATGTTTTCTGGCATTTTGCACATACTGCAGTCATAATTCAAGGTTTCTCTTTTTCAAAAATGTTTGTTGTCGCAGTTCAAAGGATAATTACTGTAAAGCCTGAAATTGTTTAACATTTACCATAACCATATTTATGTCATTGTGATTCAACTCAGGATATACAGTATATGCATATATATACCAGGTTTGCTGACAACAAGTATTTACATACTAATACCAGATGAGTAATTCCAGTGTTGCCTAAAGCCTTGCAGTGTAATAAATTATAAACAAAATAGCTGACTTATCCAGTGACCCTTTGGCCATATTACTCATCTTAAATAATGTCTGATGTTTGTTGTTAAAATGACTGGATCTAATTTATACATATTTTACTCAATATAAAGGCTTGTTGAAGACTGTGATTATATTTATTTTTATGTCACTGCACCAGTTTTGTTAGTTACAACTATCACACAGAATGGCATCACGTGTCACTTCAGTCATTTTGTGCACATATTCTTTGATCACACAGTTCCTAGTTTAAACCATAATTTTTAGATAAAGTATTTACAGCTACTTGTGTTAAGACGTTTAACATTTGATAACTTTTTTTGTAAAATGAACAGAAAGGCTTTGTAAAGAATTTATTGTATTGTATTGCATTGAAAAAGGCTGTGAACGTTTAGATGGTCACTCAACAAACTCATCATCAAGATCTTCAGTGGGAGGCTGATAGGAGTAGCACAAATGACAAAACCAGGTTGAGGACTCCATCAATGGTAAACCAGACGCATTAACCAAGACTTTAATATATACAGTGCCGCTTGAAAGTTTGTGAACCCCTTGAGCTTTCTGTTGTTTTACCATAATTTTCTTATTTTTACATCACCTGCTTTTTATAAATTAAATGTCAGATGTATGTTGATTAATTGCATATGTTTTTTTAGAGGGAATTTTGTAAGTAGCCAAAAAATTACATGAAAGATTGAATTATTGTATGTGCAAAAATAAGTGAACCCCCTGCTGCATTGGTAAAGTCCAGTGAGTAACAGATTCAGGTGAAACATTTGGGGCTTAATTAATCAGTTAAGCAGACCAATCAAATTAGACATCGTTAGGAATGTGATTGGGCAACTGATTAAAAGAGAGTGGAAACCAACCTAACCACTATGGTGCCAAGGAGTCAAACAATGCCAAGAGGAAAGGAGATATCCGAGGACATCAGGAAGAAGGTGGTGACTGCCCACCAGTCTGGGGAAGGCTAAGAGACCATCTCCAAGAGATTCCAACTGCATCCATCCACTGTAAGACAAATCATCTACAAATGGAGGGCATTCAACATGACCACAACTCTGCCTAGAAGTGGACGCCCATCAAAATTATCATCAAGAAGCACCAGAAAAATAATAAATGACGTAAAGGCCAACCCACACATCACCTCTAGAGATTTGCAGACTTCTCTGGCAGCATCTGGGGTAAATGTACATGCGTCTACAATCAGGCGAAAATTGAACAGGCATGACATTTATGGGAGGGTTGCTAGAATGAAGCCTCTGCTCTCAAAAAAGAACAAAGCTGCCCGTTTCAACTTTTCCAGAGAGCATTTGGACAAACCAGAGGCCTTTTGGAAGTCCATTCTTTGGACAGATGAGTCCAAAATAGATTTATTTGGTCATAATCAAAGCCGCCATGTTTGGTAGAAAAGTCAACACTGAATTCCAGGAAAAGAACCTCCTCCCAACAGTTAAGCATGGTGGTGGAAATGTGAAGGTCTGGGGTTGCTTTTCTGCCTCCGGGCCAGGGCGACTCCATATTATTCAGGGAAACTTGAATTCTCAGTCCTATCAACAAATTCTTGAAGAGAATCTCCTGCAATCAGTCAGAGAGCTGAAGCTGGGCCGAAAATGGGTGATGCAACAAGACAACGACCCCAAGCATTCAAGCAAATCCACCAAGGAATGGTTTAAAAGAAAAAAGGTTAACACTCTTGATTGGCCTAGTCAAAGTCCGGATCTCAATCCAATCGAAATGTTGTGACTAGACCTGAAGCGGGCGATACATGCCAAATGTCCTTCCAACCTCTCTCAATTGGCTGAGTTCTGCAAGGAGGAGTGGGCAAAAATCCCCAAAGACAGATGTGAGAGACTGGTCAGTGGTTACAGAAGACGTTTGGTTGTAGTAATGGCTGCAAAAGGAGGTGCCACAAGTTACTAAATAAAAGGGTTCACATACTTCTGCACAAGTCAGATTTCCAGTTTTTGTGAGATTAACCCCTTTTGTTCAATAAATAATGACGATATATCCTTTTTTTGTTTGTGTCCATCATTTGGAAGTCTACTTCACAAATTGGGTTTTGGATGTACATTTGATTAGGTTATTCTTTTTTTATTTTTATTTTTTTACACAAAACCTGATCATGTCTGGAGGGTTCACAAACTTTCAAGCAGCACTGTATATCTATATATGAGGCCTTCCAGACCTGGGAAACAAACTGTGGGCCCCTGTCAGAGACACTGTGCTAGGGTATACCATGTAACCTCTAAACATGGTGAACAAGGAGGATGGCAAGTGCTGATGGTAACTTGGGCAGAGGAACAAAATGTACAGATTTCAAAAACTTGTCTACAATGGTTAAAGTACCTGTGTAGGCCACCACCAGGGTTGCTGAGGGAGGAGAGGTTGGAGGAAACCAGTAGGTGCTTAATGAGAGGGTTTGCTGCAGTGATGCAGTGACGTAGTCTTGGATGTCTGTGATCACAGAAGGCCAACAGAACCATTGTTGTAAAAAGGCTGGACAATTTGCAGTCATGTCTCCATTGTAGTACCTCAGATTCAATTAAATTCATTTCAGTTTAATTTTATTTGTATAGTGCCAAATCACAATACAATCATCTCAAGGCACTTTACAAAAAATAAACCCCTGAAACAAATCCCTTATGAGCAAGCACTTGGCTCAACCAGGCTCAGTTTGGGCGGCCATACAGCCTCGACCGGTTGGAGTGAGTGGATAGAGGAGAGAGAAAAGAACAGCAACAATAAACAATTTGCATTATGGTGTGTTTTTCAGTGATAATCTTTTGATACTTCCTGTTTTTTTTTTTGATGACGTTCTTTCTTGTACGATGCTGCTCCTTTTTTTTTACAATGCCAATGACTGTTTTTCAGTTCCAACTTTCTGACACCGTTTTGGCGTGGAGGGGCTATGAGACCATGATTTACATATCATTTGCATTCCGCGGTCCGCTGAGTAACCAAAGGAGAAGCAGTCAACTTACTCTGACTCAGCCCATTGCTCACCATGGACATAAATTCATGTACAAGTTCTCGTGGAGCTCCTAAACCACAAATGAGTCTGTGCTCTCTGCCATTGTTTATTCAGAAAGAAGCAGGATCTGTTAACATTAACTTCTAAATGACTTTTTGCTGCTTTAGTAGCAGCTGAAATAAGCTGACAGCTAGCATTAGCTAGCTAACATTAGCAACAACATTATTGAGTATTGAGTGCCAAACTTTATTTACAATGCCAAAACTTAAAGACATATCAGACAAATTGGCTCCATAGATTAGAGACTGATTTTTGTACAAAACTACTTTAAAATAATTTTTTAAAAGATGATTAGGTTGAAGCATGATTAGAAGAGGAAGTGGACACAGGATGTGTTACAGCCACAGTTTCACAATAGTTGTTTACTTTGTATGATTTTTACGGTGCAGTTCAGCCTTCTGGGTTCACAGTGAGTTTAAATGTGTGTGAAGATGAAGGTAAAATGTTTGAGTGGGGCAGAAAAAATGTGGTAAGAGGCGTTTGGATTGTACAGACACCCCCATCTATCTATCTAACTATCTATCTACACACATACACATACATACTGAGAATTCTGTGTTTAGCTACACATTGTGAGGACCAGTTTGCACTTTTTTACCATGGGAATGAGGAGATTTTAGTCAGTCCTCACCCATTTGAGGGTTTGAGGGCATTTAGTTGTGATGCTTAGGGTTAGCATGAGGGGCTAGAGAATGCATTATGTCAATGAATGTTAAATGAGTGTGTGTGTGTGTGCAGGAGAGAGAGGAATGGCACTCTGAAGGATCTACTTAATTATGTTCTATGGAGAGCTTTCTCCCCAGTTTTATTTATGTCCACACACTGCAGACTGGACACATACCTATAAATTTGTTGTTGCCGCAGACCCCACACACATCACACAAGGCTCTAGCATCTCTGACGCCTGTATTTGCCTCTATCTATCTGTTTAAAGTTATCACTGAATTATCCCTGACAGTTTCAAGCACTTATATTTCAAATCAGAAACTCCTTTCTCAGGGGTTTCAGCACCTCATAAGACTCTGGACCAGCTGATTTCCTGACTGCCTATTCCACCAGACTAACTAATACCCTCGTGGTTTCACTCATGCATATCACTCCTACACACTTAACCAATACTTTTCTCTTTTGTAGCTGTAGCCTCAGGCCGTAATTGCAGGGCTCTGTGACTCGTACCCTCTAAATATTTCACCTTTGCATGTTGAAAGGGTCTTCTCAAACAGAGACTCAGATAACATTTCAGAAAAGGACATTCAGAGAAATTGACAGTCACATGAACTGAGGAGAGCAGTAAAAATTTGAGGAGAGAAAGAAACATTTTCAAGGAAAAGCACCACGCAAATGGAGAACTGGTGTAAGTCTTTCTTGATTAAAGTAAAACATATACACAAATACATACAATTACACTCCTACAACAGTGTAAAACTGACTTGAGATAAAATAGATGACCTAACAAAATTTTGCCAAAAATATTACCACTATTTTTTTATGTTGTTTGAATAATTAAACCATTAAGTACAATTTAACATAAACGTTATTTACAAGAAATAGGATAGCTTTTATTTTGAATTTTAAGGGGTGTATGTCAGAACCTGAGGTTCTTGTTTTTAAAGGACCAAAAGACACTCACACGACTGGTACTCTGTGCAGGCAGGGTTTTATTAACAGAAATCAGAACACAGAACAGGGCTCGGGTCGGGAGAGAACTAGGGATTTACACCAGACAAGACAAAACACAGAACCTGGAACATAGACGCAAAGTCGGAGAACTAAGCATACGTCTGGTCGCACACTCATGCGGGAACACAGACTCAACACAACACAAGGGCTCCACAGACGAAAATCCAGACAGGGGAAACACAGACATGGCAGGAACAAAAAGGCTGGGAATATCCAGTAATCAAGTGCTGGGATGACAACCACCAAGGGAAAGCAACACAGACAACCTAGCAAAGAACTGAGGGAACAGGAGGGGTATATAAACTAGGGGAAGACAACGAGGCACAGGTGAAACACATCAAAATTAAAACAAGGTGAAACGAACAGAAAGAGTGGATCCTGTCTGATCCTTCAAACTAAAAGTCCAATATAGGAAGTCCATGGCAGGATCCTGACAGTGTATTTAATTTAGGAATGATTCCTACATAAGTCACAACTGCTTTCATTAGAATTTAAAACCTGTTTTTCCCACTGGTCTAATGGGTATCATGTCTTCTGTCTTAAATGATGAAATTACAATTGTGCATACCTGCTTCTATATGTTTATAGCAGTAATAACTGAACAGGCAGACACGAGCAACGGCTGCTGGGGTTTGAACTAACAGGCTTGTTACAACCACAGGCTTGTTGGTGAGCTTTTAATTTTAGTGTAAAATTCAAGCACAAGGCTGAGTGGAAGAGTGAAACATTTAAAAGAGTGCCATTATTACTGTTCAACATTTCTAAATGTTGTTACTGACTTGCACACACAGCCTGGACATGCCTACCAGCTGCTGTACATTACTTTTTCCCAAAGGAATTCAGAAGAATGCAATATCACACTGCACATGACAGTGTTTGAACCAATTATTAGTCACTGTAACACATGGTATTGGTATAGTTGAGAGTGTGATGGTCACAACCTTTATGCGGTTACTAAAAAATCAAAGAATCCATGCTTTTATTTAACCTAACTAATGACGTAATTATCACAACTAACAATTATCAAAATTAAAAGAAGCATGTCACTTATGTTTTGTCTTGGCCTGGATGGCAATATTCAGCAATCTTTTGTAGTTCCTTTTTGGTTATATTAGTGACATCACTAAACAAAACTGTTGAGTTTTGAGAAATGAGTATACTACTGAGTCATACTACTGTATGAGAAGTACTCTCAGAATACTATGAATTGCACTTTTGTTGCAAAGTTTACCCTTATACTATTTATACTATGCTCTGTACAAAGCAAATATTTTCTGCAAAGGAGAGTGAGACAAAATAATGATTATGCAAATATAAGTGACAGTACTTTGGCTATCACATAACCTTACCGCGACTTGTGAAGTGCACTGGTCATACAAGAAAATAAACAAGTTGTTTTTTGTTTTACTTGGTTTCAGATGTTTATTGTGCAGTTACACTACCGCAATCAACCAAATATGTGCATTATTTAGGTCACCCATTGTACTGTAAGTCACACACTTTTCTCCACTACTGTTTCAATAACTAAAATTGCATTAAATGTGCCATACATTTGTACCAACCAAAGCAGGTAATGTAGATGATGCACACAGAGAAAGTGCTTTGGTAATTCAGAGAATCGTACATATAATAGACAGCTTATGTTCACCCAAACCAGGCAAGGTGACAAACCAGAGGGAGAAGGTGAAGGAGGGATGAAGGTGGTGGAAAGGAACTGATCCTTCTGGGATTCTTCTTTTCCTTCGACTGCTCCCTTCAGAGGTCGCCACAGCGAATCATCTGGCTCTGGTTACCAAACCTTTCAGATTATGCACTAATATGTGCCAAACCAAATTGACCAAATCTTAGATACCAAGAAAAACCCACCTCACCTATTTAAACCCACCTCTGACTATTATGCTACTACTGTTATTACTCAGGGCTGGAGACAGAAGAAAGTTTTTATAAAAAATAATAAATGAATTAATTATGTATCAAATAATGCTGAGAAACCAGAAAGAAAAAGACTTGTTCTGTCTGTCTATTGAGTTCCTCTGCTTCTTCTTCTTCTTCTTTTCCTTTCGGCTGCTCCCTTCAGGGGTCGCCACAGCGAATCACCTGCATCCATTTAACCCTCTTAATTCAATTCAATTCAATTCAATTTTATTTGTATAGCGCCAAATCAGAATACAAATCATCTCAAGGCACTTTACAAAAACTAAAACTAAAAACCCAACAATTCCCTTATGAGCAAGCACTTGGCGACAGTAGAGAGGAAAAACTCCCTTTAACGGAAGAAAAAACCTCCGGCAGAACCGGGCTCAGTAATCCTCTGTAGCCTCCTCACCCACACCAACTACACAACCACACACCATGTCCTCCTTCACTATATCCAAGAACCTCCTCTTTGGTCTTCCTCTAGGCCTCCTTCCTGACATCATAGTCCACAGAGATTCCTGTCTAACCTCATCTGTCAGCCTGTCTAGATTTTCATCCACCTGCTCCCTGCTCTCACTACAGATGGCAATGTCATCTGCAAACATCATGGTCCACGGAGATTCCTGTCTAACCTCATCTGTCAGCCTGCCCATCACCACAGCAAACAAGAAGGGGCTCAAAGCCAATCCTTGGTGCAGTCCCACCTTCAACTTGAACTCCTCTGTCACCCCTACAGCACACCTCACCACTGTCTTACAGCTCTCATACATGTCCTGCACCACTCGAACATACTTCTCTGCCACTCCAGACTTCCTCATACAACACCACAGCTCCTCTCTCGGCACCCTGTCATACGCTTTTTCCAAATCTACAAAGACGCAATACAGCTCCTTCTGTCCTTCTCTGTACTTCTCAAAAAGTACATTCTCAAAGCAAATATTGCAAATATTGCATCTGTGGTGCTCTTTCTTGGCATGAAACCACACTGCTGCTCACAAATGCTCACTTCTGACCTCAGCCTAGCCTCCACTACTCTCTCCCTTAACTTCATTGTGTGACTCATCAGCTTTATTCCTCTGTAGTTTCCACAACTCTGCATGTCTCCCTTGTTCTTAAAGATGGGCACCAGTACACTTCTCCTCATTCCTCAGGCATCCTCTCACTCTCCAAGATATTGTTAAGTAGTCCAGTCAAAAACTCTACTGCCACCTCTCCTAAACACTTCCATGCCTCCACAGGTATGTCGTCAGGACCAACTGCCTTTCCACTCTTCATCCTCTTCAACACTTTCCTCACTTCATCCTTACTGATCTTTGCTACTCCCTGCTCCACAACAGTCACCTCTTCTACTTTGTGCTCTCTAACATTTTCCTCATTCATCAACTCTTCAAAGTATTCCTTCCATCTTTCCATCACACTTGTGGCACCTTGTCAACACATTTTCATCCCTGTCCTTAATCACCCTAACCTGCTGCACATCCTTCCCATCTGTCTCTCTGCCTCGCCAACCTGTACAAATCCACCTCTCCCTCCTTAGTGTCCAAACTATGATACAAATCCTCATATTCCCTTTGTTTGGCCTCTCAGGGTCGCACTTCTTCTTAGCTAACCTTTTCCTCTTAACACACTCCTGAACTTCCTCATTCTACCACCAAGTCTCCTTATGTGCTTTCCTCTTTCCAGATGACACACCAAATACCCTCCTACCTGTCTCCCTGATCACTTTAGCTGTAGCTGTCCAGTCATCTGGAAGAACTGGCCTCCCAGAGCCTGTTTCAGCTCCTCCCTGAAAGCCACACAACACTCTATCCTTCTGCATTCCTGTCCTGCATACCAAACTTACCCATCACTTCCTTGTCACCTTTGTTTCCCTCACCAACATGTTCGTTGAAGTCTGCCCCATTCACCACTCTCTCACCACTAGGGATACCCTGAATCACCTCATCCATCTCCCTCCAGAATTTTTCCTTGTCGTCTAACCCACATCCTACCTGTGGGGCGTAACCACTGACAACATTCAACATCACACCTTCAACTTCCAGCTTCAGACTCATCACCCTACCCGACACTCTCTTCTTCTCCAGAGCATTCCTAGGAAAATCCTCCTTCAGGATAACTCCTACTCCATTCCCTCTTTCCATCCACACCATGATAAAATGGCTTGAACCCTGCTCCCAATCTATAGGCCTTGCTACCTTTCCACCTGGTCTCCTGAACACACAAGATATCCATCTTTCTTCTCTCCATCATATCAGCCAACTCTCTAGTTTTCCCTGACAAAGTCCCTACATTCAAAATCCCTACTCTAAGTCCTACACTCCTGCCCTTCCTCTTCTGTCTTTGCCCATGAACACGCCTTCCGACCTTCCTGACCGATCCAGTATGGAAGTCATATTTGCGATTTGCATGTTTGATTTGGCTTAGATTTTACGTCGGATGCCCTTCCTGACACAACCCTCTGCATTTACCCAGACTTGGGACCGACACATGAAGACACTGGATTGTGCCCCCCTGTGGTTGCATTAACTGATCCTTCTGGGATGAATGCTGAATTCACATGATTTTTCTTTGCCATCCCTTTTTGATTCCAGCTGTTGCTTTATTCATCCAGCTACATTTGTAATGATAGCAGTTTTACAAGGTTTCATAAATTATGAGATAATTTCCAATCCTCACAGAGCACTTCAGCTTCTTAAAGTTACTTCTTCCCAGTTTAATAGAAAAGGTAGGCCTACTTGAATGTACCATTCCATATTTATTACCATGCTTACTGAAACAAAGTGTAGAAACATTTGATTTTGTCAGTCATCTTTTGAAGTTAAACATAAATATTGAAAACAGATTTACCATCCTCTTCTACACCTTAGTAATGTTATGGAGGTCTCGACAGTCATGTGTCACGTTCAGTCACACTGTGAGTGCTGTTTTGGAAAATTCAATTCAATTCAATTCAATTTTATTTGTATAGCGCCAAATCACAATACAAATCATCTCAAGGCACTTTACAAAAACTAAAACTAAAAATGAGCAAGCACTTGGCGACAGTGGAGAGGAAAAACTCCCTTTAACGGAAGAAAAAACCTCCAGCAGAACTGGGCTCAGTTTGGGTGGCCATCTGCCTCGACCGGTTGGGGTGAGTGGATAGAGCAGAGAGAAAAGAACAGCAACAATAAACAACAAATAAACACTGCAGGTTGGTGGGACCAGGGACACCTGCAGAAGGTACAGAGAGAACAGAGAGAGAGCACAAACTAGGGGAGAGAGAGAGCACAAGGTTAGTAACATTCAATGGTGGAATATACATGAGGTGGGAGGAGAGGAAGAGAGGGGAGGGGAAGGGAGGGGGGGGGGGGGGGGGGGGGCTATAGCAGCATAACTAAGGGATGGTTCAGGGTTGCCTGAAGCCAGCCCTAACTATATGCTTTGTCAAAGAAGAAGGTTTTAAGTCTAGCCTTAAAAGTATAGAGAGTGTCTGCCTCCTGAACCCAGGCTGGGAGCTGGTTCCATAGGAGAGGAGCTAAAAGAGGCCTAAAAAACCTAAGTTAAAATTTAAGTTAGTTTATTGAAACCATCTGCACCAGTGATTATCAATCAGGTTTGCAGTGGGTGTGAAGCCAGCAGTGTGCAATTGGTTGGCTCAGTTAGAGGATGGCATGAAATTGCCTCTGAACAGGACTGACTAGTCCAGGGGTGCCCAGTCCTGGTCCTCAAGGGCCACTGTCTAAGGAATAAAATTCTGCTTGTTTTTCAACATGCCTACCCAGTGCTGATTACCTGGAGTAGGTGTGTTCAGCGAATCAGAAGCTGGGGGATACCATTTCACTTCGTCTTCCCGCTAAGTGACATCATGTGTGTCAGAGCAGATCCATGGCTTCACTTTCCTGAGACTGTGTGAGTATAATATTGCAGTGCTCTTGTAATCCTAAATGATTGGCCTCTGTGCCTGCCAATCATGCCTATTTGTTCTAGTCAACAATGTGGTGCAGCAACAGAATGAGAGGAGAACATTTTCCTTCTGACATAAAGTGTTGCACTTAAATCCTCAGTGTACATGACCTCTAAAAATAAACCAAGACGGGAGACTGGAGACAGCATGACTTCTCTTTCTCTCTGTCTAATATTGTGGGTTTTTATTTAGCCCTGGCCTGTCATTGTCTCTGACTTGTTCTCCCCTCGGAAGTCTCCAGCCTCTTCACCAAGTTACCTCAGTCTCCTCCACCCATCCACCAGTTCACCTCCAAGCACCCCTGGTGCTTCTGACAGCTGAGCAAGAGAGAGCAGGAATGAAAGAGTAAGAGAGAAAGACAAGGTGGAATCAAGGAGTGCAGGGTGTTGTCAGATTGCTGTAAAGAGCCAAGGAGCTCAGCTATGGGAGAGGACAGATGACCCCTTTTACAGAGCAAAAGAGAGCAGAGGTGGTGGGGGGATGGAGAAATGAGGGAGGGACAGTTGGGAAAAAAGGCAGAGAAGAGTGTGACAGATGGAACAAAGTAATATTGGTACTATAAAATGTCTTTTCAATTTAACCATTTCAAGCTCAGTCTCCAGTTTAGTCTTTGCTGTCTCTGTTTATGTGTATTTGTGTGTATCAGGTTATGACAGCACGGTGCAGGATTTTATTTCTTAGACAAGCCTCAACTCTAATAATGTTTAAGCCCAAGCTAAAAACTTTTCTTTTTAGCTCTGCATATGACAACTGAAAGTGTTTTACCTGCACTCATTACCCTTTAATTTTATTTTAAGTTATTTTTTTCTATACTATTTGCTGTTTCTTATTTTAATTTTTGCCTATGTACATTTAACTTGTCTTTTATTTCTGTAAAGCACTTTAAATCACTCTGTGTATGAATTGTGCAATAGAAATAAACTTGCCTTGCCTTAGCATTGTGTCAATGCCGTAATATTGTAGGTCCTGTACCTGTTACAGTTGGGCTTTCACTATGAAGAGAAGTAAAATTCCAAGCAGCAGTTGGATGCTGGTGATCAGTATATTTCAGCTTTAGAAGACCATACTAATACACTTCAACTTTTGACCAATACTGCTAACTTGCTCCAGATATGACGGTGAAGATGAGATGAACTTCAGTGCAAGTCAAAGGTTTAAGGTTTCCGTCTATATTGTCTTTCTCTGGTTGGTTATTAACTTATACTGATTTAATTATATATTAAATATACAAAACAACACAGTAATCCGTCTGGTCCTTATCTGCACCTGCTCTTCCATGCAATGGTAATTAGGAAAGATGTTTACTTTCATAGATGTACAATTTTAAACACATTTTAGTATGTGCTTGTTGGTTTTCATAGATTGTCAAAAGATTGTAAGGGAGGAAAAGTGTTATGAAGTACACATAGTTTTTAGTTAATGGGTTAATATTTAACACAGGAAGTTCCTCACCTCTATGTATGGAGACTGTTCAATAAAAATGTCTGCATCAGTCATATCAACTAGTCCCCCAAAAACAGTTTTTTATCTTGAAGTGACAAAGCCCTCTAGTATCTGTGCTAATTATGATGTGAATAAAGGAAGACATCAGGTGACACTGGCCAAGTACTGTACAACATTATGGAAAATTATGTTAACAGATTCCAAACCAAAAATCAAACTGCATCAGTGTCTTGACTGAATCTTTTGATGACAGCAGTCAAAGGAAGACTGAAGTTGCTCTGCTGGCCCTTAAACTTTAAACATATACTTTTGTTATTGTGCTCACCTCCTATACACCACTGAAACATTCAACATTCATTTCCATAGCTCCTGCTGCGAACAGTCAACCTTCAGCTTGACTGTCACTCCACTGAGTTGTTGTTATGTTTAGGAGCTACAGACCCCTGTTGTCCACCCAGGACACATTAGCTTGTGCAATTCACTCTCCCAGAGCTGTATCTAAAGGAGCCCAGGGGAAATGTTCTATAGTGTATCTAAGTGCTAATCAGCAATCATGCCATTAATGAATACAGAAAAATCTTGCCCACTACCTTTGGCTTTTTCTGCGTATGGCAAAGCATTGCGGCAAGGATGGGAGAGCTGAAGGTTGATTCCCTTAAGATTTTTAACTCAACAAGTATGTATATCTTAACGGCAAGGTTTCTGACTCTCACTGCATCATGTCACATGTTGTGACAAGCCAGAGCTATTTTCCAAATGTACTCATCTGATATCAAAGTTGCTTTTTGTATCAATGCCACGTTATCTGACCCAGTTATGTGCGAAGCCAGTCATCCACTGGCCTGCATTACTTGGCAGCTCTGAACTCATGTCTAAAGCAACAAATTACACAATTGAAGTTCTGCTCTCCTGACTGATCATTGAATCTATATTTGGGCAGCACAGTGTTTAACACTGTTGCCTCACAGCAAGAAGGTCCGAGGTTCATAACCCAGCAGGGGCCTTTCTGTGTGGAGTTTGCATGTTCTCCCTGTGCTTGTGTGGGTTTTCTCCAGGTACTCTGGTTTCGTCCCACAGTCCAAAAACATGTATGTCAGGTTGATTGGTGACTCTAAATTGTACATAGGAGTGAGTGGGTATTGATAATGGATGGAAGGATGAATCTGTATTTCTAATCACAACAAAATTTGGTTGATCCTTCAAAGAGAAAAAAAAACAGATCTGGGCCAGTTGTGGGTTAGGTTCAGGTTACTTTATTTGTACCAAAGGTAGATTTGTTTTGCAGTAAAGAGACCTCATTCATAACATAATATAACATAACAAAAACATAAAACATGAGTTTTCAGATGTCCAGTCCTCTCTAAGACTTTTGAAAGTGCAAATAAGATCATAAAGTAAAATAAAATAAATACCAATAAAATATTAAGACAATTAGAGGTAATAAAAATGGTGTAGAATAAAACAAATAAACCACCTCTGCTATAAAATAAACAATAAGAATAGTAAAACAATTATAATAAATATAGATAAAAGGTATGTAAAATAAAATAAAATAAATTAAACAAAAAACAAAACACCTGTTATATTCTATGACCTATTCAACTGTCTAATGGCTGCCGGAATGAAAGTGTTTTTGTAACATTTAGTTCTACAACTTGCCACTGAAAACCTGCGAACAGAAGAAAGGAGCTGAAACTCTCTGTGTAGTGGGTGAGGGGTCACTTAAAACGAAAGTTACGCATGTAACTGCGGTTCTATGAATCCTGAATGACCGCCAGAGGGCGGTGCTGTAAGCACTGAATGTTCCCTTCGCGCATGCGCAGTTCGAGTATTTATACCAACAAAGTCACGTGTGACCCTGGATGACCCCCGGAGGTGATATATTCCGGCGTCATCCAAGGCTCTTTTCCTACAGATTCTTCTCGCGAGAACGCGAGGATTCTGAGGGACAAGAGAGCTCTGGCGGTCATTCAGGATTCATAGAACCGCAGTTACATGCGTAACTTTCGTTCTATTTCATCCTTTCTGACCGCCAGAGGGCGGTGCTGTAAGCACTGAATGACTTATACCAGCGAAGTCACGAAGAATCCTGAGCATCCCTCTCACGGAGAGGGCCCCCAGGCCTCCGTCCGGAGGACCACGTCCAGCGGCTGAGGAGTGACAACATTCAGCCTATAGAACCTGGAAAATGTGTTGGGTGATGTCCATGAAGCCGCAGCACATATATCGGCCAAGGGTACTCCTCTCAAGGCCGCCCATGATGTTGCGACACCTCTAGTGGAGTGGGCTGTCACGCTCTGCGGCAAGGTGCGATTGTCTGCCGTGTAGGCATGCGAGATGACCTCGACAATCCAGTGGGAGAGGCGCTGCTTAGAGAGAGCGCGACCCCTCTTAGGTCCCCCATAGCACAGGAACAGCTGGTCAGCTGTTCGTATCACCGCTGTAGCTGCCATGTATGCCCGCAGTGCGCGTACCGGGCACAGTAATCTCAGCCTGTCCCCACCTGATTCCGGTGGGGGGTCAAACCGCGCAAGCCGTATGGGTTGATTGCGGTGCGAACCAGACAGCACCTTTGGAAGGAAGGCTGTGTTTGGCCACAGCGTAACGCCAGACCCGTCTGGACTCCATCTCAGGCATGTATCACTGACAGATAGGGCATGCAGCTCGCTGACGCGTTTTGCAGAGGTAATGGCCAGCAAAAACGCAGTTTTACAAGATATCCACTTCAGTTCCGCCTGTAACAACGGCTCGAAAGGAGGCGTGCACATGGCCTCCAGTACCAGCGGCAGGTCCCATGCCGGTGCACGTGGGCGTGTCGGAGGGCACAAGCGCCGGGCACCCTTCAGAAAAAGAGATACCAGTGCGTGACGTCCCACCGTATTGTGGCCCGCCCAAACATGGTGACATGATATTGCAGCCACATAAACTTTCAGGGTAGAGGGGGAACGGCCCCTCTCCAGGAGGGATTGAAGGAAATCCAGGATCGTGGCCACTGGGCAAGATACCGGATCCTCCGCACGCTCAACACACCACTGTGCGAACAGCTTCCACCTGTTCTCATACTGCTGGCGAGTGGACAGTGCCCTGGCGTTCAGGATGGTCTGCCAGACAGGGTCTGAGAGAACTGTCCGCTGCAGTTCGGACCCTGCAGCGGCCAAACCCACAGCTGGAGATGTCGAGGATTGGGGTGCCAGATCCTCCCTCCCAGCTGGGACAGAAGGTCTGCCCTGTGCGGAAGGCACCATGGCCTGCCGCGACAGAGCTCGCACAGCAGTGGGAACCATGGCCGTGCTGGCCAGAAGGGGGCCACCAATAACAGTCTGTGACCCTCCCGAAGAACCCTGTGGAGTGTTGGAACCACAAGGGATAGCGGCGGGAAGGCATACAAAACGCCCCGGGGCCAGGGATGGGCTAGAGCATCCTGGCCCAGGGGGCCTGTCGGCCCCATCCAGGAAAACCAGAGGGGACAGTGCGTCGACTCCTGCGAGGCAAACAGATCCACCTCCGCCCTGCCGTAGAGGTCCCCAGATGTTGTGTACCACCTCCGGGTGGAGACGCCACTCCCCTGGAGGGAGCACCTGCCGAGAGAGGTAGTCTGCGAGCTGGTTCCTCTCTCCTGGTAGGTATATTGCCCGCAGGCTGGCCAGGCGTGGTGCGGCCCACACCAAAAGGTCCCAGGATGCCTTCAGAAGCTGCGCCGACCTGGTCCCCCCTTGATGATTGACGTGATAGACGGTCGAGGTATTGTCCGACCGAATAAGCACGTGTTTTCCCCGTAGGCATGGCAAAAAGTACTCGAGGGCTCGATGCACCGCTCGCAGTTCCAACACATTGATGTGGTCGGTGCGTTCCCTGACAGGCCACTGCCCCTGTGCCGTCCTGTGTTGCCACACCGCTCCCAATCCTGTGGGGCAAGCGTCCGTAGAGACAACTTCTCTCCGCGACACTACAATGCCCATGGGGACCCCCCTGGACATGTAGGCCCTGCTCCGCCAAGGAGCCAGGGCACGAAGGCACCGCCCTGATACCCGGAGCCTCTGCCGCCTGTGGCGCTCTGCATCCAGGTGGAAGCCGTTCAGCCATCTCTGAAGGGGGCGTATGTACAGCAGGCCCAGAGGAACAATCTGCGAGACAGAGGTTAGCTTGCCCAGAAGACGGAGAAACACGATGTAGGGCAGCGACCTGCCCGGCCTGAAGTGGCGGAGCAGGCGAAGAATGTCGCCCACCCGAGTCGGGGTTGGGCGAGCCATCATGGAGACTGTGTCCAAGGACATCCCGATGAAGGTCACCGACTGAGAGGGGATCAGACAGCTCTTGTCCGGATTGACCCGGAAGCCTAACCTGGCCACGTGGGACAACAGACGAGCCGTGTCCCGAGTGGCCTGAGCCTGGGATTTGGCGCAGACCAGCCAATCGTCCAGGTATGGTAACAGCCTGATCCCCCAGGCTTGCAAGGGAGCAAGAGCCGCTTTCACACACCGAGTGAACACCCGTGGTGAAAGCGACAGCCCGAATGGGAGCACTCGGAATTGCCAGTGGCGTCCCCGGTATGCGAAGCGGAGAAACCTCCTGTGCAGTGGTGAGATGGGGACGTGGAAGTAAGCGTCCCTGAGGTCTATAGAGGTGAACCAGTCCCCGCTGGCGACGGTCTGCAATACCTCTGTCACTGTCAGCATATGAAACGGCAAAACTTTCAGATACCTGTTGAGCCGTCTTAAGTCTAGAATCGGGCGGAACCCGCCCGTCCTTTTCGGAATGAGAAAATATGGGGAATAGAACCCTCTGGGCTGTGACAGAGGGTCTACTGCCTCGATCGCCCCTTTGGCGAGGAGGGCAGAGAGCTCCTGGTCCAATGCCAGGGCTTTTGCCGGGTCTCCGATGATGGTCATTTTGACCCGGTTCGAAACGGGGGGCCGGCGTCGGAACTGCAACTTGTACCCATGAGTCAAGGTGGCAACCACCCATGGGTCCGACGTGAGGGCAGCCCAACAGGACCAGTAGCATGGTGGGTCCTACGCGGCAGCCGGGTCCTCGGAGCTGCTGCCCGAATTCTGATACCCTGTGGGTGGGGGCGCCATGGGTCTACTGAGGCTCGACAACTGCTGTCTGGTCTCCCGAGCCTGAATGGTGCGCTCCAGCGCTGCCGATGCAGCTGACCCAAACAAGTGTCCCGGTTCCACAGGGACACTACGGAGGACATTGCGACACTGCTCGGTCAGAGCTGACTGTGCCAGCCATATCTGACGCCGCGGGCACCGGACAGTGGGGCGCAGGGCCTCCTCAGGTGTCACAATGAGGGAGGCCACTGCTGGCTCTACTGCTGGCATGTGTGTCAAGCCAGCCTCTGCTGCATTGTGCATGGATGCTAGGACTCGACCATCTGCTGAAAGCCGAGACCTGGCTCTTGGGTCCCGCCAGCAGGTATGTAGCTCCTCCAGATATTCTCTGGAAGGGGGAACAACAAAGGCCGTAGGAGGCCGCCCACGCCTGAAGAAGGCACTCTGGGGGTTCGGGTCCACCTGCTGTGGGATCTCTATATTCAAGCACCCCAGCGCCATGCGCATGAGGTCTTGCATTGAAGTGTCCCCTGTGGTACTCGCCGAGCTGTGACCAGAGGATACCGAACTCGGGCCTGAAGTCTGAGAGGGCCCTTCCTCAGCATTATCCGTAAACTGGGAAGCTGAGGCAGCCAATGAGAGGACATCTTCCTCCGGGGCCCAACTGGGCCCAGGCGGAGAGGGTGGCACTGCCGCCGCTGCTGGAGGGTCTGCGTGTTGAGTCAAGAACGCAGATCTCATCTCCGCTAATTCTGCTGACAGCCTGTCAACTCTCGAGGAAAGCCCACGTCCGATCCTTGCCCTCTTCCTAGGGGGGGCCGTTGTCACCGCGGGCTCCGCCAGGCGCCTTGACCGCCGAGGGGGCCCTAGCGCCACTCGTCCTGAGGGGGGGAGGTCACCCTCATCCCCCGGTGTCAGCAGTGCCAACCTGGCTACCCTCTGTGCCCTAGGCAAGTAGCTGCAGTTCATGCACGGGTTGTCAGACAACCCTTCCCTCAAGTGATCCGGGCCGAGGCAGGCCGGGCAGAGGTCGTGCCCATCGTCCGGCTGAAGCCTGGCACCACAATTCACACAGCAGTGAGCCATGCTGAGAGGCTTTGCCCCAGTACCAAAGGGCTGATACGCCCCTGACGCTGCAACCGCCGCCCAGGGGAGTAATCCAAGTGCCAGAAACTGGGAGCAGGGAGCGCGAACGCTGCCGTCACCAGTAGCAGCTGAGAGTGTTGACTGTATGTCTCCCCTTTTTTTTGTTTTTTGTTTTTTATTATTTCAAAGAAAAAACCCGACACAGCGTCCCACCCGCAAGGTAGAGACGATGCAGCAACCCAATTGGGAGTGGGGAGCGCGAACGCTGCCGTCACCAATGGCGGCTGAGGTGAGTTCACTGCCCTCCTTTTCTTGTTGTTTTCACAAAGAAAACAGGTACAACAACTCACCCGCAGGGGAGAAATGATGCAGCAAAAGCCGATGTGGGAGCGGGGAGCGCGAACGCTGCCGTCACCAATAGAGGCTGAAAGCGGGTGCACTGCCGTCCTTTTCTTGTTGTTTTCACAGAAAGAGCAGGTACCACAACTCACCTGCAGGAGAGAAATGATGTGGCAAAGCCGATGTGGGAGCGGGGAGCGCGAACGCTGCCGTCACCAGTAGAGGCCCATTTCTTTTGTTTTGTTTTTTTTTTTTTGTTATATTATAATATAATTAGGAAACTAGCTACATCGTCCCGACCAGTGGAGAAACGATGCAGCCAAAGGAAAAAATGGGAGAGGGGAGCGCGAACGCTGCCGTCACCAGTAGAAGTCCGTTTCTTTTTTTTTTTTTTTTTTGTTTTTGTTATATTATTATATAATTAGGAAACTAGCTACATCGTCCCGACCAGTGGAGAAACGATGCAGCCAAAGGAAAAAATGGGAGAGGGGAGCGCGAACGCTGCCGTCACCAGTAGAGGTCGGAGACACTGTCTGTCCGTCCCTCCTCTTGTCTCGTTTTTCTCTGTCTTGTTATATTATTATATGATTAGGAGGCCAGCTACATCATCCCGACTGTAATGGAGAGACGATGCAGCAAAAGGAAAGAATGGGAGAGGGGAGCGCGAACGCTGCCGTCACCAGCAGAGGCTACAGGCGTAGCGTCGTTAAAGAAAAACAACTGCGGCGGTTTAGCCGCAGCAGAAAACACAAGTAAATGTCCTTGATATTGGCAAATGAAACACCGCTATGGCGGCGGAGCAATCAAACTATTCAGCCGACAGTCAGTGGGAGAGGGGAGGGGAGACGCTACCGTCACCACCAGCACTGCAATAGCACTAACGAAAAACAACCACGGCGTTGTCACCGAGGCGGACGCACAATGCGTCCGATGCCGAGAGAAAAAGAAACAATGGGAGAGGGGAGCGCGAACGCCACCGTCACCAACAAATTCGGCACTCCAAAAGAAAGCAACTTTTGCTGCTGCGGTGCACCCACAGCGAAAGAGCGTACAATTATTACCTCCCGGGTAATGCAACAACGGGAAGATCCCGAATCCACAGTCGCAGCCCCTGGAGGGCGAATCCGCTTCTCCGACCACTCGAGTCACGGGGCTCCCAGCAACTGGTAAGGAATGTGCCGCTTGCAAAGCAATCGGCCACCATGCGAACCGCGCGCGAGAAGAAAAGAGGAAAAGAGCCTTGGATGACGCCGGAATATATCACCTCCGGGGGTCATCCAGGGTCACACGTGACTTTGTTGGTATAAATACTCGAACTGCGCATGTGCGAAGGGAACATTCAGTGCTTACAGCACCGCCCTCTGGCGGTCAGAAAGGATGAAATAGAACTGAGTTTGTTATTCTCTTTAGTTGTCTGGTATATACGGCCTCCAAATTAGCTAGTGGCTCCCCAATCAGTCTGCTGGACCACTTAACTATTTGATTAAGAGAGTTTTTGTCCTTTACAGAAAGGTTTCCAAACTATGACACCAGACAAAAAGATAAAACTGATTCAATAAAAGCATGGTAAAAATAAGGACATCATGAATTTATCAATATGGAAATGATTCCACTTCCTCAGACAAAACAAGCGCTGGTGCCTCTTCTACATGTTGTTTCACAGTTCTCTACAAAGGTCAGTTTAGAGTCAGTAAGTGGCCTAGGTATTTATATGATTGCACACCTTCAACAGATCACTTCTGTGTGGGCAGTCTTCCAAAAATCAATCATCATTCCTTTTGTCTTTGATATATTTAACTGAAGATAGGACTCCTCACACCACCTGAGTAGTGGACCATTGTCATGAAGTCGACTCTAACAATTGAGTCGTCAGCATACTTAATGATGATGCGGTTAAACTGTTCCAGCAGCCTACTGATTGAAATATATTGAATTGAATTGAATGAAATCAACAAAATTTTTAAAGTCATACGAACAAACAATATTAAAAGTCTGGCATGGGAACCATTTTTTTTCTAGATGTTTGTAAAAGTAGGTTAAGTAAAGTGACTGTGGCAGCCTCTACTCCCCTGTGAGGCTTATAGGCAAAATGCATGGGATCAGGTGCATGCACAGGATTTCCTACCTAGGATTTCATACCTCACTAATTTTTCAAATGTTTTCATCACAATTGATGTTAGGGCTACAAACTCATTAAAAGTTTTGGGTGAGTTAGATTTTGGAACAGGGACTACCACAGCATCCTTCCAAACCTTGGGTACCTGTTGTGCCTGTAGAGACCTATTAAAAATGTATTCAAATATAGGACTCAGTTCCTTTTCACAGATTTTAAGTGTGCACCCACAGACATCTGGTCCTTTGCCTTTGTTCACTCTTTCTGAGAGGAAGGCCTTATGCACGTTCTTTTGTCGTATGATTTTCAATTCCTGAATTTTCTTAGTAAAATCCAAAGTATCAAACCATTGTAAAATGGTTAAGAGCATTAGCTAACTCAAAATCAGTGTTGTAGCCAGCCAGGGTAACCAAGTTACTGCTCTTTGGATTGTGGAAGCCAGTTATAATTTTTAGACTATCCCAGGCTCTGGCAAGTTTTTTTAGTAGCCATCTTATTCTCCAGTTCAGTTTTATAATTTTGTTTAGCCTGGAGAATTTCTCTTTTTAGCTCTCTCTTCGCCAGTTGCAGATCAGAGATTGCTCTCTGTTTAAAACACAATTTCTTTTTCTATATGCGTGATTTAACAAATTTTGTTACCCAAGGTTTGTTGTTAGGGTAGATTTTTACCCGTCTGCGAAAGCCACATAGGCGCATACAACATTGACAACCAGGTAACAGGTTTAAACATCTTCCAATCTATGCAACCATAGCATTCCTGGAAAAAGCACAGATTCATCAGTCCTGTCCATTATGTCCTTTGTCTGTGCTTTCTGTCTTTTTAAAATGGTTTTATATGTGGGAATTAGATGTACACAGTTGTGATTGGCTGAGCCAAGTGGAGGTAGTGGCTGTGACATATATGCATCCTTTATATGTATCAAAGGTCCAGAGTCTTATCCCGCCTGGTTGGGCAGGAAATGTACTGATAAAAGTTTGTAAGTGTTTTGTTAAAAGAAACATGATTAAAATCACCCAGCACAAAGTTTGGTGCATCTGGAGAGAGCGTCTGGAGTCTCTGCACTACATCAAAAACAGTATTTGCTTTCAGGTGAATATACGATGAAGAGCTGGGGGAGGTAAAAAATACTGATAGAAGTTCAATATCTGGTGTGCAAAAACTTTTCCTTACAGTTACAGAAGTGCGGTATATTTTATTAAAATACAGACATTGCATTATGTAATGTATCTCCGTGAATGTATTTCTGTGTTTCACTTTGGTAAGTTTATCTGGATGATTTGAACCATTTCATTTGGAGGTGAAACTCAGAGTTGAGCAGAATTGAAATGTTGCTAATAATCCCTCACTGTACAAGAAAAATGATACAGCAGTTCAAAGGTTGAACAAGAAGTGGGTCTGTAATGTAATGTAATGGCTGTTAATAATTTTACCTTCCACTTACATTTCTCAAATAAGTTGCAATGCACATATGACAATAATGAACACTGTAGTGTGTTCATTATGCTGTCACCATTTTTGTTTTGTTGCTCATGCGCATGGGCAAGTCTTGTTTCTGCCTCAGTGTGTGCAGGTAACTATAGTGTGTGTGTTTGTGTCTGTTCTAAGCGTTGAGTAAAAATTATATTACAGCAATATGTAGGTCAATTTTGCTGTCAGCTGTCTGTTTTGGATTTTTCCCAGCTGGAGCACCATGGAATATCAGCTGACTAAGAAATACTTTTACACTTACTGTGTGTGAATTAGAATTAGTATGTATAAGGTTGTGTCACAGTACTGTATATAAGCATATCTTTGCTTATATACATATGTGTGATATATGTTTCATGCTACCAATTATGCATTCCAGTTACGCAAAAGTTTATTTCATGACATGCACGTGCTTTGCATCTCTATAAGGACAACAAACATCTTCTATTGGAAATATGATGCTTGTGTGTGGATTAGCAGCAGCATGTATGTATTTGATCTGATGAAAGGATAGCTGTGTGCATGTGTATATTCTCCTGTCCTTTCAATAAATTAAATAATCAAATGTTTGTGGTGTGTAAAATAGCAATTGTCAGCAGGGGTATGTGTTTGTGTGCGTGCAAATCTGCTGCACATGCCTGTGAGTGCTGGTGTGAGTGTGTATCTATGTCATGCTGTTACAGGGTTGTTATTAACAACCCTCTACACCGAGAAATGGAGCAGAAGCAATACAGGGTCTGTCAGACAACATAGAGAAGTGGAAAAGAAGCCATGAAAGTGAGAAATATGTATTGGATTATTTTTTCTAATACACACACACACTTGCACATACACACAGCAAAAGTACAAGATTATTTAAACAATCTCCAAGTTCAGTTGAGGGTCAGAAGCAATGCATGGTGGGTTGCTTAGCTACGCCTAAAATGAAAAAGGTTAAAATTAGACAGGAATTTAGAATGTGCTCTGACTTTCAGCAGAAACATCTTATAACTGCAGCCTAACCTTTTCCAGTGACTATTACATATAATCATTTCTCTTTGAATCTAGTTGAGATGACATGAATGAGTCACCAAACCATATTAGTTTTGACTGGCATTTGAGTAAATAGAGAGCACACTTAAACAGGACGCCATTCCATTTCAATCAAATAATTGACAGCTAAATGACCCACTCTGTGCAGCTATACCCTTTCCATGTGTTTTTTTGTAATCAATCACAGTGTTTACAGACAGATTTGGATTGAAGTGTGAAAGAGCTATTACAGGAGTAGTACAACTATGAATGCTGGACTGGAAATCACGTCTATATATGACTCCAGACATGTGATATATATCCATATGTAAAAAGAAATTCCCTTCTCACCCCTGCGGGTGGTGTGTGTGTGTCTTCCTCAATCTTGGTTCCTCTACCAGAGGCCTGGGAGTTTAAGGGTTCTTCGCAGTATCTTAGCTGTTCCTAGCACTGCGCTCTTCTGAACTGAGAGCTCTGATGTTGTTCCTGGAATCTGTTGGAGCCACTCTCCCAGTTTGGGAGTCACAGCCCAGAGAGTGCCGATTACCACGGGGACCACTGTTGCTTTTACCCTCCACATATTTTCTAGTTCTTTTTTCAGCCCTTGGTATTTCTCCAGCTTCTCATGTTCCTTCTTTCTGATGTTGCTATCACTTGGGTTGCTACTCGTACCACTACGGTGTTCTTCTGCTGTTTTTCCACCACTACTATGTCTGGTTGGTTAGCCATCATCTGTTTGTCGGTCTGTATCTGGAAGTCTCACAGGATCTTAGCTCGGTCATTCTCCACCACCTTTGGAGGTGTGTTCCATTTTGACCTCGGGACCTCCAGCCCATATTCGGCACAGATGTTCTTGTACACTAATAATCCAGCCACATGGTTATGGCATTCCATGTGTGCCTTGCCTGCTAGCATCTCACAACCTGCTGTTATGTGCTGGATTGTCCCAGACCATCTTTGCACAGCCTGCACCTGGGATCCTGCCTGGTGTGGTAGACCCCAGCTTCTATCGATCTTGTGCTCAGGACCTGTTCTTGTGCTGCTATGAGTAGTGCCTCTGTCCTGTCTTTCAGTCCAACTTTTTCCAGCCAATGGTAGGACTTTTCAATATCAGCCACTTCTTCTATCTGTTGGTGGTACATACTGTGCAGGGGTTTGTCCTGCCATGATGGTTCTTGCTCCTCTTCCTCTGCATCGGGATTCTGTTGCCTGAGATATTCCATCACTTGGGGCCATTTTCATGATGTACTCATGGTTCTTTGCTGTTTCATCTCGGATGGTGGTTCTGACGCTCACCAGTTCTCGGCCTCCTTCCTTGCTCTTAGTGTAGTCTCGGGGTGCTGGATTTGGGGTGAAACCCTCCATGCATTGTGAGGAGCTTCCTTGTCTTGACATCGGTGGCTTCTGTGTCCTCTTTTGGCCAGCTTATTATGCCAGCCATAGGTGTTGATGGCTTGGATCTTCTTCTTCCCATTTAGCTGACTTCTTAGGACTTGTCTTACTCTCTGTAGGTATTTGGCTGTGGCTGCTTTCCTTGCAGCTTCTTATTGGTTTCCATTTGCCTGTGGGATTCCAAGGTACTTGTAACTTTCCTCAACATCTGCTATGCTGCCTTCTGGAACTCAGTCCTGACAACCTTCCCTCTCTTCGTTATCATTCGACCAAACTTGCCCAGTCCAAATGACATTCTAATGTCACTGCTGTATATCCTGGTGGTGTGGATCAGTGAGACGATGTCTCACTCACTCCTGGCGTACAGCTTGATGTCATCCATGTACAGGAGGTGGCTGATGGTTGCTCCATTTCGTAGTCAATATCCGAAGACAGTCTTAGTGATGATCTGGCTGAGGGGGTTCAGGCCTATGCAGAACAGTGGGGGACATTCCAAAGTGCCCATTTTTTGGAGGTGGTGTTTTTTTTGTTTGTTTTTCTGGGGACAGAGCATCTCCTTGGTAGATGCTGCACTTGATGGAGACTTGTACCATCGGCTTGGGGTGGGCCACTACGGTTGTTTTCCACAGTCCAATTGAGTTCTTTATGAAGGTTCTTAGAGTCCTATTGATGTTGTATAGCTCCAAGCATTCCAGGATCCATGTGTGAGGCATTGAGGTGACCTGTGGTTGCTCTCCGGGTAAGCAAATCACCTTTGTCTTGCAAGCCTGTCGTGTTGTGTGTGTTGTATAGTTTGTCTACAGACTAGCAACAGACTAGCTATAGTTTAACACACCTAAAAACCAACTAGCTAAACTCTAAACAATTCATTAACTGCTACATTCCGGTACAAGTCAAGTACCTTTCTATTTTGACCGGTATTTATTGCTATTTACTGACTTAGCGCTCGTTACCCCACCGGTTAGCTTAACTATCTAGTTAGCTTAGCTAACATGGCCTCTCCCACTCTCTCTCTTTCTTGCTCGGTGTGCCACATGTTTAGTTATTCCTCTGCCTCCTTTAGCGACAATGATACCTGTAATAAGTGTAAGGTTCTGCTAGCCTTGGAGGCGAGGATCACTGATTTGGAAGCGCGGCTCTGCACCTTCGAACAAAAGCCAGCTAGCCTAACCCCGTTAGCTGGTGTGGAGCCACCGAACTCAGGGTCTGTTAGCGGTCCAAGGGCAGCTCCAGAGCTGCCCGGAGAATTAGCCTGGGCGATGGTCCGACGGAAACGTACTCCTAAGCAGAAGCCCACGGCTCATCATCTGTCTGTTCACGTTTCTAATAGATTTTCCGACCTAGAGCCGACCTAAAGCCTGACAATCCAGGGTGGGGACCGGGATGCAGAGACTCAGTCTAAAACGCCTCTCTGCAGTTTCCTTAGAGCCGCCGCCCCCTTCGAACCACATAGAGACTGTGTCTGCCCCTCGAACATATAAATCAAATAAATCAGAAGTTAACAGAAGAGGAGTTATTCATAAAAACTTAATAAAAATTAAGACCACTCCTCTTATTGAACAGAAAAACAGAACTGTCAAATGTGGATTATTAAATATCAGGTCTCTTTCATCTAAATCTCTGTTAGTAAATGATTTGATAACTGATCACCAAATTGACCTACTTTATCTTACTGAAACCTGGTTACAGCAGGATGAATATGTCAGTCTGAATGAATCAATCCCCCTCAGTCATAAAAATTATCATGTTCCTCGAAGCACAGGTCGAGGTGGAGGAGTAGCTGCAATCTTCCACTCAAACTTATTATTAAACTTTCATCCTCAGGGCAGTTATAACCCATTTGAGAGCCTCACTCTGAGCCTCTCACATCCAAAATGGAAAACACAAAAACCAGTTCTACTTGTCATTGTGTACTGTCCACCTGTCCCTTACTCAGAGTTTTTAACTGAATTCCCTGACTTCCTGTCTGATTTAGTGCTTAGATAAAATAAAGTCATTATAGTGGGAGATTTTAACATTCATGTAGATGTTGAAAATAACGACCTCAGAATTGCATTTAATTCTATATTAGATTCAATTGATTTCATTCAAAATGTTAATGAAAAAAATTCAGCAGATGCTTCCTATACCTGCAATAAATGAATCTTCTACTACAGTAGCTCTTGAATCATCTGTAGGACCTCAGTTATGTTTAGACTGCTTCTCTCCCATAGATCTCTCTGAATTTACATCAGTAGTTGCTTCATCGAAATCATCAACGTGTCTCTTAGACCCCATCCCGACTAGACTGCTTAAAGACACCCTGCCATTAATGAACTCATCTTTATTAGACTTGGTAAATTTATCTCTAGTATCAGGCTACATACCACAGGCCTTTAAGGCTGCAGTAATCAAACCCTTACTCAAAAAGCCTAGTCTTGATCCAGGAGTCTTGGCTAATTATAGACCAATATCCAACCTGCCATGTATTTCTAAAATCCTAGAAAAAGCTGTTGCTAAGCAGCTATCAGATCACTTACACAGGAATGAACTATTTGAAGATTTTCAATCAGGATTTAGAGCACATCATAGTACAGAAAGAGCACTGTTAAAAGTTACCAACGATCTTCTCTTAGCCTCAGATAATGGACTTGTTTCGATACTTGTCCTCCTAGACCTTAGTGCTGCATTCGACACCATTGACCACAACATCTTATTACAGAGACTGGAGCATGTGAGTGGTATCAGAGGAACAGCGTTAAAATGGTTCCAATCCTATTTATTGGACAGATTTCAGTTTGTTCATGTCCATGATGAACCTTCCACTCAAACAAAAGTTAGTTATGGAGTTCCACAAGGCTCTGTGCTAGGACCGATTCTGTTCATCCTGTACATGCTTCCTTTAGGATATGTCATTAGGAAGCACTCTATTAATTACCACTGCTATGCAGATGACACTCAGTTGTATCTATCTATTAAACCTGTTAACACAAACCAGTTAACCAGACTTCAAGCCTGTCTAACTGACATAAAGGCCTGGATGACCAGTAACGTTTTACTTTTAAACTCAGAGAAAACAGAAGTCATTATATTTGGGCCAAAAAATTTCAGAAATAACTTTTCTAAAATTTCTGTGTTCTCACCTTTTGGTGCCCAGTATAGTCGTGACGGGTAGATGCTAGCCTCCCGCTAGCCACTTTTAGTTCAGGGCCAGTGAGATAGCTTAGCTCCAATATGCCAACCCTTACTATATATATATATATATATATATATATATATATATATATATATATATATATATATATATATATATATATATATATATATAGATATATATAGTAAGGGTTGGCATATTGGAGCTAATATATATATATATATATATATATATATATGTTCCCTACTCCCCCCTGCAGGTTGTGTGTGTCTTCCTCAGTCTCAGGTTCTCTACCAGAGGCCTGGGAGTTTGAAGGATTTTCGCAGTATCCTAGCACTATCAGCTGTTCCTAGCTCTGTTGGAGCCACTCTCCCACTCTGGGGGTCAGAGCCCCATATAACCCCTCTTTCTGGGGTTACACATGTAGGAGCATTCCAACAATCAGGTTGCAGTGCAGGTTCCCCACCACTATATATATATATATATATATATATATATATATATATATATATATAGTGCAGGTTCTCCAGCACCTGACGCAGACCTTGTTAATCTGGGCTATGTCCAAGCCGGTATGACTCTTGTGTCTCTATCGCTCATTTTGTAATGAGGTAGGCCAGTAGCATTAAGGCCCTTGCCTAAGGTCCCACACTGGGGATGCCCTGGTTGGGATTTAAACCCCCGACCCCCAATCTCCTGCACCAGAGTCAGTGGCATTAACCACTGTTTTCAACAGCGATGTTGCATATTTAACTCCAGCAGGTTTCAACAAAGCCTACTTCATTTGGTTCTCTTCCCCAGCCCTGGTAGTCAAGCCATTACCACACTCTCCTATTTCTGTATTTGAGGAGCTACTCCAATAAATCACCGTCATTCTCTGCATTGGTGAGGGTTTGAATTATTATCCTCACCACAGTGTAGTGTTATCTCACATTCACAGCCGTATCTGCTGCACCATCAGCAGCTGAAGCACAGCAGAGCCATCATGGCAGACTTTTTAATTCTTCTAATCTGTCATTTGCTATGGAAATTACATTCATGCAACATTCAACTAATTGAAAAAAGGTCTAATAATGTTTCCATTTCCCATTTTTGACTTTTGGAGAAAATGTCATTAACAATAACTTTTCTGTGTTTTTAAATCTTATGATTTTCGTGTTTTTGTTAAAACCTGATGTTCAGTGTTCAGATCATTATTGCTGACAGGAATATTGAGCAATTGTTGCTAATTTTCTAAGCTGTACTCTGTCGTGCTTTTGATGTGTGTTCCATTACAGTGAAGGATGTTCCTGATATTGTGGCAACTGGACAAAATATTAAAACGATCTTAGAACGTAACACAGTGAGCGTGGAATCTTACTGACACAGACTCAGCTAAATGTGAACTTTGTAAAAGCAGGATTTACTGCTGAACTGCTGTATTAAGGAGCCATCAGGACCTAATTAGAACATTTCAGAAAGCTCAGTTGTAGTGCTTTCTTCATCAGATGTCATCAACTTTTGTGACTATAGTCATACATGTTCACTGCTGAAACTGCTGAAAAAAATGTTACCACATTTATACCTCTGTAAGTTTGTACACCAATTAGTGTAATTCTGATATTATAATACTATCTGTCTTTTAAAACAGAGCATGGACATGAATCTTCAATAATAATTTTATTATTGATTTGCCATTTTTTTATTATAATAATAATTCATTAATAATAATAATAATTGTACAATTTGGATTTGGCCAATTGTGTTACTAAACACAACCACATGACTTTCTAAAATGATCCAGCACATCAGACATATCGTAGACCTTTCTCTGTTTTTAACCACTGGGTGAACATATAGAGTCATGGCTGCAAAACTAATATGTTTTAAATATAAATCAATCTCTCAAATTTCCAAAGAGTTATAAAAGAGCCTATAGTATATCAGAAAAACAGAAAGTTGTTACTATTGAATGGTAAATGATCATTCAGTTCAATTCAATTTTATTTGTACAGCACCAAATCACAATACAATCATCTCAAGGCACTTTAAAAAAACAAAAAAACCCAACAAATCCCTTATGAGCAAGCACTTGGCAACAGTGGAGAGGAAAAACTCCCTTTAATGGAAGAAAAAAGAGCAGAACCAGGTTCCAGCAGAACCAGGCTCAGTTTGGGTGGCCATCTGCCTCTACCGGTTGGGGTGAGTGGATAGAGCAGAGAGAAAAGAACAGCAACAATAAACAACAAATAGACACTGCATGTTGGTGGGGCCGGTAACTGCACATCAGCAGTATACAGCTTAAACGTACAGAGAGTGTCTGCCTCCTGAACCCAGACTGGGAGCTGGTTCCACAGGAGAGGAGCTTGATAGCTAAAGGCTCTGCCTCCCATTATACTTTTGGAAACTCTGGGAACCACAAGTAGACCTGCACACTGAGAGCGAAGTGCTCTATTGGGATAATATGGTACTATGAGGTCTTTAAGGAATGAAGGAGCTTGATCATGAAGGGATTTGTATGTGAGGAGAAGGATTTTAAATTCTATTCTATATTTTACAGGGAGCCAATGAAGAGAAGCTAATATAGGAGAAATATGATCTCTCTTGCTAGTTCCTGTCAGGACTCTGGCTGCGGCATTCTGGATTAACTGGAGGCTTTTTATGGAGATACTGGGACATCCAGATAGTAATGAGTTACAGTAATCTAGCCTTGAGGAAACAAATGCATGGACTAGTTTTTCTGCATAATTTTGAGAGAGGATGTTCCTAATTTTTGCAATATTGTGCAAGTGAAAGAATGCAGTTCTAGAGATTTGTTTTATGTGTGAGTTAAAGGACCTCACTGAATTTTAAAGAAAATCACCACCCTACATTATTGGTAAGAATGAATATGTGATTATGTGATTGTACCACTCAGAAATTACTGCAACAGGCTTTCATGTCCCCACTGAAGTTAACATGTTCTCCCTCCACATAGGCACACTTCATAAGCTTACTTATGTTTAGAATAGACACTTTTTTTTGGTACCTCTGATCCTTTTCCCTCCACCTCTGAATCCTGCGCATTTCCACCCACCTTGATCTCTTTTCTATTTTAAATGCTCTGAGGAGAGACTGAAGTCCTTATAAACTCAAGGCAACAATACATTCTTTTTAATTAAACAATTAATATTGGTTGACAACTATGTTTGGTGCATCAGTTATTCTAATGTGCCGGTGAGAATGTTCTTTGGGCAAATGAGTCATGAGGTGAGCTTGGCAAGAGAGAGGAGTGCTGTCACACTGAGGCTTTATTTCCACTTAAACAGCCCATTATCCACTGCTGCTGCAGTGGGAGGCAAACTCATGGAAATGCGGATTCTTCATGGAGTGTTATACTAATTATTTAATTTCAGTGCTATAAAGTCAGTTTTATATAGATAATTGTATAGGATCACACTGAGTACTGCAGGCTAGAGTCCAATTACATACTGTGGATTAAAACGGCCGAGTTTCCGTTCTGTCCACTGTAAGTTTAGCAACCACCTTTCTACACAGCAGCTGTGCACAGACCTTTTGAGGGGCATGTACTGAAACTGAAAAAGCTAGCTAGCCAGCAAATACATAGATTGTAAACATTAACCGTGCTTTGACCATATGATATGATTAAATGTTAATAAATTAGGTGTATCAGCAGATAGCCATCATAAATCAAAAGAAAACATTTCTAAAAAATTATTATAATTATTTTACGTAACTGTCGAGGATCACTCAGTCGCTTTGTGTCAAACTCAAATGCAGTTACGGCTGGGTTTTTGACCAGCGAATGTGCAAGTTGTCTGTCATTAAAACAGCAGCATTGCATTACATTTTCATCAACAGGTTACAAAGTTTGTTGTAGCAATATAGGCGCTTGGCCAAATACATTTGGCCAAAATCTCATTTTATAAAAGATGAAATGCTACTGTGTGCATAGGCTATTTAAGTGTAGGCAATTGGTTATGACTACCTTAGATGGCACATGTTAGCCCTCTCTCTCTCCCCTGTCTGGTCTCAGACCTTAAATGCATAAAATATGAACCTTTATAGACATACTAGTGTTTCTTGCGTAAAGAAAATGCTGTACTTATTCAAACAAGATATTTATTTACCCTTGCAAGACGTTCAGCTTCTCAACAAGATTTAGTTACAAGCTCTTTTGAATACCTTTCATTGACTAAATGAAAACAGACAGACATAAAGCTTGACCAATAGCATTGATTTGTTGAAGAAGAAGAACAACAAAAAAAAACAAAAAAAAAAAACACCACCTCCAAAAAATGGGCACTTTGGAGTGTAAGGACAAAAAGGGCATGTGCTCTGCACAGGTTGAGCCCTACCTCTGCACGTGCCTGACAGCAGAACAACAGTGCTTGTTTAAACACTTGTTAAACACCATATTATATTTAAACTGTCCTGAAAAACTCCAGGGTCATCTCATGCTGAAATCAGACCACATGATATACCAAAACTCACAACTTCTATCATGTGTTTAGTGTTCTTGATCAAGAGAATTATCACAGATTCAATTGTAAACATGTTTGCATGCATTTCACATTTGTTGCTGATGTGGTCAGGTAAAACTGAAGGTTTGGGCCCTGGCACCAAGTGATTGGGTGGGGTCCTACACGCAGTCTGCTATGCCTTTCAGCCAACTAATGGAAATAATGTAGTAAGGGTACAAAAAATCCTACAGTGTGAAGAAGTGTGAAGAGAAGAGAGCCATTGTGATTTATTGGTTTAGGAAAACACCAAGAAAGAACCATGATTAAAATGTTTTTCTAATCTAAGTCATCTAAGTGTTTAAAGATAAGCAGACTTTTTATAATGATAATTGTGCTTTATTACTATTAAAGCACTAAAAGTATGAAACCTTCTGTCAGTTGTAAACATCCATCACTGTTACTGCACTGGCTCACTGATGGGGAAAACCCAGTAATCAATGAGATGCAGTTTACCCTGATGAAATGCATGAGTGGTATAGTGAGTGGTATGTCTTTTGTTCTGTTGTATTTGTCAGTATTTGCATACATACATTCCTGAAAAACCTTGAAACTCTAAATGATGAATGAGATTATAGATACCATCAAAACATTACTGTGCAAAATATGCATAAAATATGCAGTCGTATGCATAATGAAGGAGTGCTCATGTGGGAGCCCTTGGCCTTCGTTTGCTCCCCTGGCCTTTCTGCATTAGCCCTTGGAAGTTTTTGTGACCTTAGCCTCAGCTCAGACTGCAGCTCTCCCTTTCCACATTCTCTCCCTACTCCCTCACCCGCGATCCACCCGATCATCCCAGGCAGGCAGGCCTGCAGCCTTGGCCAAGACATCATTTCAGCAGCTGTCTAATTATTTGTTAGAAAGTAACATATTACTAAACTGTTCAATTCACACACACACAAACACACACACACTATGTGTGTGAGTAGGTCTCATTTTTCTCCATTTTAATGGGCTTGTTGGACTTTCTGATTCTAGAATGGCGCCTGTTAGATGGCAGCCAGTTACAGCAGCTCCTCTGTTTGTATTTTGTTTTTTGCAAGTTTTTTACTGAATTATCATGTTAATCCAAGTCAAGTCAAGATTTACGCTTTCTCTGATAATGGATGAAAGTGGATGAGTTGGGATCTTCTAATTCCTGTGGAGATTATGGAAACTGCATCAGAAGATATACAGTGGGTACGGAAAGTATTCAGACCCCTTTAAATTTTTCACTCTTTGTGTCATTGCAGCCATTTGCCAAAATCAAAAAAGTTCATTTTATTTCTCATTAATGTACACTCAGCACCCCATCTTGACAGAAAAAAACAGAAATGTAGAAATTTTTGCAAATTTATTAAAAAAGAAAAACTGAAATATCACATGGTCATAAGTATTCAGACCCTTTGCACTGACACTCATATTTAACTCACATGCTGTCCATTTCTTCTGATCCTCCTTGAGATGGTTCTGCTCCTTCATTGGAGTCCAGCTGTGTTTAATTAAACTGATTGGACTTGATTAGGAAAGGCACACACCTGTCTATATAAGACATTACAGCTCACAGTGCATGTCAGAGCAAATGAGAATCATGAGGTCGAAGGAACTGCCCAAGGAGCTCAGAGACAGAATCGTGGCAAGGCACAGATCTGGCCAAGGTTACAAAAGAATTTCTGCAGCACTCAAGGTTCCTAAGAGCACAGTGGCCTCCATAATCCTCAAATGGAAAAAGTTTGGGACGACCAGAACTCTTCCTAGACCTGGCCGTCCAGCCAAACTGAGCAATCGTGGGAGAAGAGCCTTGGTGAAAGAGGTAAAGAAGAACCCAAAGATCACTGTGGCTGAGCTCCAGAGATGCAGTAGGGAGATGGGAGAAAGTTCCACAAAGTCAACTATCACTGCAGCCCTCCACCAGTCGGGGCTTTATGGCAGAGTGGCCCAACGGAAGCCTCTCCTCAGTGCAAGACACGTGAAAGCCCGCATATGGCGTTAATTCTAAGCGGTATGTGTGGAGAAAACCAGGCACTGCTCATCACCTGCCCAATACAATCCCTACAGTGAAACATGGTGGTGGGAGCATCATGTTGTGGGGGTGTTTTTCAGCTGCAGGGACAGGACGACTGGTTGCAATTGAAGGAAAGATGAATGCAGCCAAGTACAGAGATATCCTGGAAGAAAACCTTTTCCAGAGTGCTCAGGACCTCAGACTGGGCTGAAGGTTCACCTTTCAACAGGACAATGACCCTAAGCACACAGCTAAAATAACAAAGGAGTAGCTTCGGAACAACTCTGTGACCGTTCTTGACTGGCCCAGCCAGAGCCCTGACCTAAGCCCAATTGAGCATCTCTGGAGAGACCTGAAAATGGCTGTCCACCAACGTTCACCATCCAACCTGACAGAACTGGAGAGGATCTGCAAGGAAGAATGGCAGAGGATCCCCAAATCCAGGTGTGAAAAACTTGTTGCATCATTACCAAGAAGACTCATGGCTGTACTAGCTCAAAAGGGTGCTTCTACTCAATACTGAGCACAGGGTCTGAATACTTATGACCATGTGATATTTCAGTTTTTCTTTTTTAATAAATTTGCAAAAATTTCTACATTTCTGTTTTTTTCTGTCAAGATGGGGTGCTGAGTGCACATTAATGAGAAATAAAATGAACTTTTTTGATTTTGGCAAATGGCTGCAATGACACAAAGAGTGAAAAATGTAAAGGGGTCTGAATACTTTCTGTACCCACTGTATCTTCTCTTTGTTTTCTCCCAGCTGCCATTTCATTATAGTTTAAGTCAGACAGAAACCCAATGTAGGCTATGATGATGTCGTGTACTCGCGCATCCGGCGTCGCCAGGTGCATCAGTTACTTTTCAAATGTGTCTAAGAAGATTAATTCTGATTGGATCTTTTCTAAAAACGTCCCTCACTCACATTTTCGTCTCGTTTTTATTAGTTAATGAAAATGTCAGTATATTTTAATTATAGTTTTCGTCGTCATCACTTAATTTTTATTTAGTTATCGTCTCGTTTTCGTCGGTGACAACCTGTCGTTGATGAAAATTATAACAAAAATATTTCACCAACAAAATGAACAGTGGTACTGTGACATGTGCTTTAACAAAAAGTCTAATCTAATCTAATCTAACCTGTGGGTTATGGGGATGGAGAGAGGAGCCATGCAGTATCACAGGATGGTATGGTCTAGCTGAATTAACATTGACATGAGATTTTAATACCTTAAATGATCTCTAGTTTCTCATATTGAGAGTATCAAAAGACGTGCTCCTTAACCCTTGGAGTATTAAAGTGAAGCACTGACCCTTAAGTTTGATTCTTATGATTATGCTTGATAGCTTCAAAAGAGCATTTCCTGCAATTAGTCATCACAAGCATCACGCATTACCGAAGTGACAGGGGATAATCATAAACAAATACAGTTCTTAACTGAGCAAAAACACTTTTGAGGTGAGTGGTAGGTTTTGGTTTGAAAAAACATTTTGGGTACCTTGGAGAAATAAGCTCTGCATCTTTACAAAATGGACATTTGCTCTAAACTACAGTAGGTGACAAACTGAATATTCAACATCTTGTATCCATGTTTTGTCTGCAGTACTCAGCATGTAACTGTGTTTGCTATTTTGATTCTCTCAATTGAAGCTGTGATTTTCTGGATGAGCCGCCACCACTCACCCCACCCTGGCTGCCTCATGGCTCCACAGGGAACTGTGAAATCCAGTTAGAGTATATAGAGGAGCTACAGGTCTCTGGCGTTCTGCTGTCAGCTTCAGTGAATACACAGCAGCATTAATAATCCATACACAGGGGAAAGTTGACATTTTGATATTCCACATAACAAAATGCCTTTGATACTTGTTAGCCCCTCCACGAAATCAAAAGCAAAGTGTGAGTCTTGTCAACAAAGTTTGGATGAAAAATCCACGTTCCAATGCCACATTTGGTTGAAGTGCAAATGTAGTACGACTCATTGATTGACTGATTTTTGTTTTTTTATGAACCGCCCTCTGCTTCTACATCCTATTAATGATACATTAACACATTTTTAGGTCTTGCTTGATGCTTTCTCAACAGTCTTATGCCTCTTTTAGCCTTGAAGTAACAAATGCATGAACTAGTTTTTCTGCATAATTTTGAGACAGGATGTTCCTAACTTTTGCAATATTGTGCAAGTGAAAGAAGGCAGTTCTAGGTCCTGGTCAAAATTAACTCCAAGGCTTTTCACAGTAGAGCTGGACGCCAGTGCTATGCCATCTAAAGTTATATTGTTCTATATTATTAGAAAAGCTGTTCCTGAGGCTTTTAGGCTGAAATACAATAATTTATGTTTAAAAGTTTAAAAGTAGAAAGCTTGGCCTTTATGTCTTTTAGACACACCTGAAATCTGGCTACCTAGTTTGTGTTTCATAGATAGATAAAGCTGAGTGTCATCTGTATAGCAGTGGTAATGCATCCTAATAACATTGCCTAAAGGAAGCATGTATAAGGTGAACAGAATTGGTCCCAGCACAGAACCTTGTGGAACTCCTTGAACTTGGAACATCTGGAAGGTTCATCATTAACATGAACAAATTGAAATCTGTCTAACAAATAAGATTGGAGCCATTTTAACTGTGTTCCTTTGATTCCAATCAGATGCTCCAGTCTCTGTAATAAGATGCTGTGGTCGAAAGTGTTGAAAGTGAAGATCTAACGGGACAAGTATAGAAACAAGTCCATTATCTAAGGCTAAGAGAAGATTGTTAGTGACTTTTAAAAACTCTGAGTAAGGGACAGGTGGACAGTACACAATGACAAGTAGAACTGGTTTTTGTGTTTTCCAGTTTGGATGTGAGAGACTAAGAGTGAGTTAGAAATGACTAATGACTGTTCTGAGAATGAAAGTTTAATAATAAGTTTGAGTGGAAGATTGCAGCTACTCCTCCACCTCGACCTGTGCTTTGAGGAACATGACGATTTTTATGACTGAGCGGGGTTGATTCATTCAGACTGACATATTCATCCTGCTGTAGCCAGGTTTCAGTAAGGCAGAGTAAGTCAATTTGGTGATCAGTTATCAAATCATTTACTAACAGAGATTTAGACGAAAGAGACCTAATATTTAATAATCCACATCTGACTGTGATGTTTTATTGCAGGTATTATTTTTAAACCTGTCTGATGGTTAGTCTGCCAACCACTAGGTTGTTTCAAACTGACATGACGGCAGTGTTATTGTATCCAAAGTGTCTAATCATAGCCTAATCTTTTTGAAGGTAATGCCTGGCAATGTGTTCGTCAGGGGGTGACAAAGCCTTGCCGTGGTTTTAATCTCAGGCACTGAGGTGCCACGAGTCGAACAAATGAACCTGAACTCCAGTCAGATGAAAGGAGGAATCCCTAGTTAACACTGAGATGATGCTGTTTATTGTTTTGCTGCACTTATCAGCTTTAACATGTAAAGATTTCACAAGGAACAGCTCTGTGGTTTTAAACAGATAAACACGGCTTAGTGTCAAAGCTGTGTTTTACTCACACTGCCTCACCTCCCTTTGGTGTCATCAGGAAAAAGAAAGAAATATAGCGCAAGATTGCAGAGGAAAACCACCAGATGTGAATTCTGATAAACCGAAACTGTGGTATATAAAGAACAAAAAACCAAAATAAATGTTCTCACTTAATTTCACACTGCAATGGGATCTTCATTTTACTGTAGTGACAGCAAAAATCTTAGACATAAGGGAGAGAACATTTTGTAAATACTACACTTTAAAAATAGTATGTGACAAGTCCTCTACTATTTGTGCAGCTTGCGCTTCCTAAATTTTTGAGCATTGTTACGGATACATTTTCAAGTTAATGAGAAGACTGAAACCCAGTCCATATTAAAAAGCTGATCAATATTAATCTGCCTATGTGTGGCAATTGAAATCTTTTGATGTAAAAGATTTTGCTAACAAGTGGATATTAGAGTGAATGCTTCTGTATAATGTAGTGATTATTGCTGGACATTAGGCATTTGCACAGCCACAAATATGATTGATCCAGTATATTCCTGACATACTGTTTCCCCACATCCTCTGGAAGTATGTGTTACGTCCCCGCCCGAACAGAACTTAACATAATGTAAAAAGGGAAGGGAAAATGGAAAGAAGGCGAAAACAGCTCACGTAATGCTTAATGGTTTAGTGTTTATTTTAACAATGACAATAAAGGGACTACTGACTATTTACAAACAATCAAACAAGACTAACGCAACAAAGTGTAAGACAGGAACAAAACAAACCAACACTCAACAGTTGCACACACGAGTACCCCGAACGGAGCGTCAACCCGTTCAGCGTACTCTGACCAACAGATCTAACGAACAATACTATGTCTACAAAAAGACATAAATGGTATCAAAGGCTTTGCGTATGGCGAACTGTTCATTTCAAATCCCAGTTCGCGCCTGAGTAAGGCTTTTCCGGTCTTTATAAACAGGACAAAATGATTGGCTGAAGCATCTCAGCTGGCGCACATCACGCGTCACCAGCCAACAGCCAACGATCATAGCTGGAGTTTCCTAGGGAGTGCCAAAAAGCACCTCAGGGGCCATAACATATGTGAAAAAGGGAGTGAACACTGATAAGACAGGTTTGTGTTGTTGTCTTGAGGCTTGACTTGACATTTTAAGCTATGTTAGTAATCTTACCATGTGGCCCTGGGGAGGTAAAGCCAGTAAACTCAAGTTTGGTACCAATTTGACTTTTAATCAGCACATTTTTTGCTAAATAATGTGGATGTGAAAACAAACATGTGTCTGAAGTTTCTCTGTGTATCATGCCACCTTACTGAGTGTTTGTGCTAATTAATTATGTGCTTATTGCTAGAAATGGGTACCGCTTTTAGGAAAGATCTTAATATGAACATGGTATCTGTGTATTGAAGCTTAGCTGCCCTTAGTAATATTTTATCCGAATGTTGGATGTGTCTAATGGTAAATTTGAATAATGCCATAAGCTATGCATTACCATTACCAAGTAATGAACACTTTAACAAAGTATGCAGTTATGGGATCTTAACCTTCACATTGATATGTATGTTTTGCTATATGAAATATATATGCTACACTGTTCCTTTGTGGAATGTAAAGTTGGTCACAGATCACACATAGCTTGTGTAATACCAGATAAGGATAACATAATGCTCTAGTTTTCTTACTGTCAACAAATTTTACCAATGATGTGTTAGCCTGTGTCTATACTTAAATGTGGCATACAGCCCACTGGCTCCTATGCAAATTTTAGCAAAAGCTAAAAATACAGTTTCATCTTTAAAAATGTGAACCAGTGCTCATAGTGTGCAAACCTGTCTCCTAGAAATTATGTTTATATACTACTAAATTATAAATGTCATGATGGTAACAATTTCTGGTTCGTCATCTGTGGCCTCCAAGTAGGAGTTTCTAAGTAATGCTTTGGTCTTTTAGAATCAGCTACACACACGCATGCACTGTCTCTTAGAATGATGACAATTAATATTCAGTGCTAGGTGAAGAATACAATAGTGTGGAAAAACACTGGAGAAGTTTTCATCTATTCACTGAACAGATGGAACCATTCTACTATCAATCATTTGACACATCTGCAGAGTTTGAGGAAACATGACACCCATGCACTAATCTCCTTCATCCATCCTTTTCATCTTCAGTGTATACAAAGGATCATCTCCACTGGATGGTGTGTGAAAGCAGGCAGTGGCAGGCCTGAAGAGTGGTGTGTGTGTGTGTGTGTGTGTGTGTGTGTGTGTTGGGCTGTGGGGACTGGTGGGTTGCAAGGTTAAAGCTGGCTGTGACCCACCTCGAGCTCTGTGCTGACTAACAGGCAGCAGGCTAATAACTTAAATTATCTCAGCACTGGGCTTCGGGCCACAGCTGATAGGACAGCAGCAAGCATTATCTGCCTTTGATAGAAACTTAGGACACACACGCACGCACGCACGCACGCGCGCGCGCACACACACACACACACACACACACAGTGTGTGAAGCAAGAGCCAAACATAAGTTGCTAAATTTGTGATCACCTCTATTCACAGGAACAGTAAGGACTGGACACACACACACCCAGGGAAAGAGAAAGATAAAAAAAGATGAAGAGAGAGAGAAAACTCAAACACACACATATACAAGCTCTTAGAAGGACACATAAAGCTGTGCTGAACATCATCAGTGGATAATTCAGCATTCCTGGGCTGTTTATGCTGCAGTCTCCTTGCACAATTAAAGACTGAAGTGTAGGGCATAAACCCAAAATCAAGACTGGAATGATACTTTTACTAATCCACCCAGTCTTGGTGCCATTTAGGAATGCAGTAAATTGTGAGTGAGAGAGCTCACTGAGTGCTGGTACTGGGTTAGCAACTGCTGTTGTTGAGTCTCTTTTTTACTGGCTTTATTAGAGAGCCAGTGAACTCCTTGGTTGCTTTTCTACATACGCAGTTATCTATGAGGCCAGTGTGTAATAGTTGTACTGTTTGGTTTTCATTATCTTTCTGTTGATTTTTGCCTCAGTGGTGAATTTGTCCATTATCATCATCATCATCATCATTATTATTATTATTATTATTATTATTATGCTTTTCCTTTCGGCTGCTCCCTTCAGGGGTCGCCACAGTGAATCATCTGCCTCCATTTAACCCTATCCTCTGTATCCTCCTCACCCACACCAACTACACAACCACACACAGTTACCACAACTATCCTCATGTCCTCCTTCACTACATCCAAGAACCTCCTCTTTGGTCTTCCTCTAGGCCTCCTTCCTGGCAGCTCTAACCTCAGCATCCTTTTACCAATGTATTCACTGTCAGTCCTCTGAACATGTCCAAACTATCTCAATCTGGCTTCCCTGGCTTTTTCTCCAAAACATCTAACATGAGCTGTCCCTCTGATGTACTCATTCCTGATCCTATCCATCCTCGTCACTCCCAGAGAGAACCTCAACATCTTCAGCTCCGCTACCTCCAGCTCTGCCCCCTGTCTTTTTCTCAGTGCCAGTCTCTAAACCATACAACAGCGCTGGTCTCACCACTGTCTTGTAAACCTTTCCTTTTGTTCTTGCTGACACTCTTTTGTCACACATCACACCTGACACTTTCCTCCACTCGTTCCAACCTGCTTGCACACGCCTCTCCACTTCTTTTCCACACTCTTCGTTACTCTGGACTGTTGACCCTAGGTACTTAAAATCCTCCACCTTCTTCACCTCTACTCCCTCTAACCTCACCATTCTACTTGAGACCCTCTCATTTACACACATGTACTCTGTTTTACTGTGCCTAACTTTCATTCCTCTCCTTTACAGAGCAACCTCCACCTTTCTATATTTTCCTCCACCTGCTCCCTGCTCTCACTACAGATGACAATGTCATCTGCAAATATCATAGTCCACGGAGATTCCTGTCTAACCTCATCTGTCAGCCTGTCCATTACCACAGCAAAGAAGAAGGGGCTCAAAGCCGATCCTTGGTGCGGTCCCAACTCCACCTTGAACTCCTCTGTCACCCCTATAACTTACCTCACCACTGTCTTACAGCTCTCATACATGTCCTGCACCACTCGAACATACTTCTCTGCCACTCCAGACTTCCTCATACAAAACCACAGGTCCTCTCTTGGCACCCTGTCATACTCTTTTTCCAAATCTACAAAGACACAATGCAGCTCCTTCTGAGCTTCTCTGTACTTCTCGATCAGAATTCTCAAAGCAAATATTGCATCTGTGGTTCACTTTCTTGGAATGAAACCATACTGCTGCTCACAAATACTCACTTCTGACTTCAGCCTAGCTTCCACTACTCTTTCCCATAACTTCATTGTGTGACTCATTAGCTTTATTCTTCTGTAGTTTCCACAACTCTGCACGTCTCCCTTGTTCTTAAAGATGGGCATCAGTACACTTCTCCTCATTCCTCAGGCATCTTCTCACTCTCCAAGATCTTGTTAAGTAGCCCAGTCAAAAACCCTACTGCCACCTCTCCTAAACACTTCCATACTTCTACAGCTATGTTGTCAGGACCAACTGCCTTTCCACTCTTCATCCTCTTCAACGCCTTCCTCACTTCATCCTTACTGATCTTTGCTATGTCCTGCTCCACAACAGTCACCTCTTCTACTCTGTGCTCTCTAACATTTTCCTCATTCATCAACTCTTCAAAGTATTCCTTCCATCTGTCCATCACACATGTGGCACCTGTCAACACATTTCCATCCTTGTCTTATAGTTTAAGAAAACATTGTGAAATCTGAGCAGATATCTCAACCCTGAACAGTATGCCAGTCATCAGAGATGTTAGGGTTCGTCCTCTGAGCAACAGGAATGTACAAAAAAGAAAGCAAATACTAAAACTGGACCCCAAATTAATACAGTTAGTTTACAATATGATAGGAGGAGAATCTATGGAAAAACCTATGGAGGTGTAATATAAACAATGTAGCAATAAAAATTAAAACAGAAGAGTGTTGCACTTTCATGTTTCTTGTAGTCAGTATGAATTCCAACAGTGGCTGAAATAGGAATGTATATATTCTGTGAAAACCAGTAAAATAAATTTAGAAACCCTTCAGAGAACACTGCTGGTGGATTGACCTCAAGTTACCAAGGGTGTAGGACAGAGGCCTAGAGAGCGAAACATTTCATAGGAGAGATAAAAAGGTCTTTTGCTTTTTTTCTCTTGGTGCCATGGTGACCAGTGTGTGCCAAAATCAAGACTTTGTACTTGCGACGTACTTGTTATAAAGGAAAAACAAAGGTGACACGGGGAGAAAAGAAAGTGTGTGCATCATAAAAGGTGCTGCAACATGATAAGACAACTGATGAGGCAGCCGGAAGACCAGTTTCCTGGGGTTTAAAGACTGTGGGGAGAGAAACATTGATACAGCAAGGAGAAAAAGTAGGATGGGGAAGTGGAGGAATGGCAGAGGGGAGAAATCAGAGAGTGGATGGGGAAGAAAAGGAACAGCAGGGCATCCAAAAGACAGCAAGGGGAGGTTCAGTGCTCTTGCTTCCTCTTTCATTTTCTTGCCTTCCTACCTCGCCTTGCCTACCTGCTAACTTGGTGGCAGTGGCAATTGTGCAGAATGGGTCCTGATGTTTAATTCATTGAAGGAGAGTCAGAGAGGACAACAAGAAATAAAGAAAAGAAGAAAGAACGGAGGAGGAAAGATTACCTTTTTTTTGCTGCTTTGTTTCCAGCCATGATAGAGAAAGAGAGATAGAATACGAATGTGCGAGGGAGAGATTGAGGGGAAAGACTAAGAGAAACAGATACAGGAGATTTGTTTGGTGATTATGGAGGTATACTGTTTTCCTGTCTGTGGAAACGCGTGTGTCTGTGGGTGCATCCACACAGTAGCCCTGATACTGTTACACACTCGTTAATCAGAGCCTGATTAAATATCCTTTGAGAAGGGCAGGATCAGTGGGAGTCCCATTAGACCTTGACCTACAGGAATGTGTGTCTGGTATGTGTAGTGTCACTCTGAAGTTGTTTGATTCTTGCTATGAATATCACTATGGAAATACGACATATGACTATAACACAGAAAAACAGTTATTTTTGGAGCCTTGAGTGTGCGAATGATGAGAGCAACGAAATGATCTTAATGCAAAAAGATGTATTCAAGGATTAAATTAACGCAACAAAAAGAAAGCAATAAAAAAAATGAACCATATATAAAGAAACGAAAAAAAGAAACAACATCCAATCAACACAATTCAAACACTGGGATCAGGTTGTTTCACAGTACATAAAGTCCTTCACTTCATTTGATAGATAGATAGATATATAGTTTATTAATCCCGAAGGAAATTATGTTTCCCAGCTGCTCAATTTAGATATTAGATATTTAAAAGATATACATAGAAGACATAGAAGCCATTCAAACAATATGAAAGAGCCATTCAAACAATATGAAAGTTAAAAATAAATACATTAAAACGGGTAAACACTATTAATATCAGTCCTTCGGTGTTCTTCCTCCCCTCCTCACTGACTTATTAAAAAGTCTTACAGCTCTGGGCAGGAAGGACCTCCTGAGCCTTTCTGTGGAGCAGATCATGGAGAGCAGCCTCTCACCAAAGGAGCTCCTCTGCCCCATCACTACTTCATGCAGTGGATGGCTGCTATTGTCCATGACAGAGAGCAATTTTAGAAGTGTTCTCCTCTCTATGACCGACACCTCAGAGTCCTGCTCTGCACCAATCACAGAAGTGGCCTTGTTGATTAATTTGTCCAACCTCTGTGTCCCTCTGCCTAATGTTTCCCTCCCAGCACACCACCCCATAGTAGAGAGCACTGGTAACCACAGATTGATAAAATATCTGCAGCATTTTCCTGCAGATCTTCAAGGATGCCAGCCTCCTCAGGAAGTACATCCTACTCTGCACCTTCTTATAGACATGGTCAGAGTTTACTGACCAGTCCAACTTGTCATCCACCTGCAGCCTGAGGTACTTTTAGGAAGCAACCACCTCAATCTCCTCGCCACTGATGTTAATAGGCAGAGGTGCTGGGTGGCACCTTCAGAAGTCACCTACCATCTCCTTCGTTTTCGAGGTGTTCAGCTGCAAGTTGTTCAGATGACTCCAGGTGGAAAAGTCCTTAACAAGGCACCAGTACTCCCCCTCGTCCCCCCCTTTAATACACCCGACGATGGCGGTGTCATCCGAGAACCTCTGCACATGGCACAGTTCTGAATTATACCAGAAATCTGATGTGTAGAGGGTGAAAAGGAGTGGGGCCAGTATGGTCCCCTGTGGCGCCCCTGTGCTACTGGTGACTGTATCCGATGTAATAGTCCCCAACCTGACAAACTGTGGTTTGCCAGTGAAGAAATAAGTAATCCAGAACATGAGGGGTGGGTCAACCTGCAAGGTTGTAAGTTTGTTCTTCAGGTGGAGAGGCTGTATAGTATTAAAAGTGCTGGAGAAATCTAAAAAAAGATTTCTCAAAGCTCCACTCTCTCTATCTAGGTATCAGAGGGCATGGTGCAGGACGTAGAGAACAGCATCCTCCATCCCCACGCTCTTCCGGCACGCAAACTGGAGGGTATCCTGTGCCTGCTGCGCTTGGGGTGTTAAGATGTACAGAACCAATCACTCAAGTGTCTTTACCAGATGGGAGGTGAGTGCTACGGGTCTGAAGTCGTTGAGGTCACTGGATCATCACTTCTTGGGCACCAGCATAATACATGTTGTTTTCCAGAGTGTTGGCACCCTCCCCAGGCGCAGGCTCAGATTATAAATGCACTGCAGGGGCTCTGCCAGCTATGCAGCACAGGCCTTCAGCAGCCCCAGGACCAACTGATCCAGACCGGCAACTTTCCTGGGACGGAGTCTACTCAGCTCCTGTCTGACCTGCTCTGTGGTAATGGTGATGGATGGGGTGGCAAAGTCGGTGGAAGGAAAGACGGATGGGGAAGACGAAGGATCACAGGAATGGAGAGCTGGTGAGGAGGGTGGGGGAGGGGGCAGGTGTACAGTCAAACTGGTTAAAGAAGAGATTAAGTTAATTCACTCTCTCTCTGCTCCCCAGCTGCAGCGTTCCTCAGCTTACAGCCTGTGATGGTTTCAATCCCCTTCCAAACCTCTCGCATATTGCTGGCCTTCAGTTGTCTCTCCAGCTTCTTCCTGTAGAAGTCCTTGGCTTCCTTCACACAGGTCTTAAGTTCTCATTGAGCCCTCCTCATCTCTTCAGCATCCTTGTTTTTGAAGGCAAAGCAATGGACAGTTTTAACAGGAACCACCACGTCCAGACAAAAGTTTAAGTAGTCTGTTAGGCAGTGGTAGAGCCTTTAATGTCCCCTCCATCATCAGATCAAACTGCTCCCGATAAAGCCTCTGAGTACAGAGGCATACAACTCATCGATCTTGTTAAGAAGTGCGTTGACATTGACAATCAGTATGGAAGGAATGGATGGCTTATATCTTACTATTTGTTACTCCGGTCTTGACTTTCGCTCCAGCTCTGCACCCGCGGTACTTCCTCCTCGATTCCCTTGGGATAGATGATGCACACCAGCTGCGTTCATTTCCGTCAGCGTGAGCAGCTCCTCTCTCGAGTAAACCAGATTAGCAGCATCTTGTTTGAAACTCCCCACCATATAGGATACATGAAGTAGTGGTAATGGTAGTAATGTTAGTTCGTAATGGTAATGTTTGTTCACTTGTTCATTCATACATTCATTCATTTCATTCACACAGAGCAGCTGAGGGCAGCCTGTCCACACAGGCACCGAAAGTCGGAAGAGATAGTCTTGGCTCTTTTTTCTTTTTTAGTTCATTTACTTGTCTGTTAAAAAAAAGTAGTCCATAGTCTGGATTCAGGCGGTATTTTCTGCGTCAGGTCAGAGTTTCTCTAAAAGTATGAATTAGTGTCATTAAGTGGCACATTCAGATTAAGTCAGCATTAAATCAAATTAACACAAACCCAATGTGACTAGATCAGCTGACATATTAGGCTAATTGTTAGTGGCATGGTGTGTCTCCTCCGCTCTGCAAATGAAACTGAATCACTGGTTTGTTTTGGGCTTGAATGTAGCTGTAGGCATTGAGCAGCTGACTCAAACCACAGAAGAATTTGTTAATGATCACCAAAACACATGACAATACTGAGAAATACTGTACTACTGAAGCATTATCTTGATGTATCACTCTACTTGAATGATATTCGAATGCTCCACATGTAGATGCTCCTGTCCCAGTAGACATTTTGAGCACAGGCACTTCATCTCCTTCTTGTGTTCATATGGTATGGTAAATTTATAATTGACAAATGCACAAACCAATGTGTGCATAAACAGTGCTAGCTGGCAGCTTTGTCTTAATTATTCACAGGCACATCAGCGTTGAAAAGATGATGCGTTAGCGAATTTACACAAGGTTTAAACTGTGCCACTGTTGAAAAGCTGCTGTGGAACTGTGGAAGGGGAAAATCCTCTAAGGGCTTTGTAGCAGCAGAGAGGCAGACTTCCTCAAATTCTTTCACTTATCCAGAGCAGGGAAAAGACTTGATGTTTTTCCACAGAAACATCTTCACAGTGAAGTAAGATGAGTGGCTGAATTTACATCTCTCAGTCTGAAGCCAAAAAACCTAGACACCACAATCACCCCTCTAGGGAATTGCAAGAATTGCTTTAATTGGAATTAGTGAAGGTTCCCTTAATATACATAATTATTTGTTTGTCACAGGAGTACACAGAAGTAAAAAGTACACACTATCTAACAACACAAATATTAGAAATACACAAAGATTTAGACCACTGGCCCGAAGAAAAACTCCACCTTCACTGCCCTTGAATCCTTTACCAAGCTATGCAACGACACATTTTCTGTCATATTTCATTATGAAACAAGAAATTCAAATTTTAGAAAATATATGTCCACAACTGTAATGGCCTTACTGTCATTACTTGTTAATGGGTCAGTGACATTTTAGAATTTCAAAATGGTAAAAAAATAAAAATGAAACAGGAAGTCAGTTTCATCATTTCCTGTGTACATCCACATGTACACCCATTTGAGTGTGTGCAAATGCTTTGAAATCATATTAAACTTCATGTGTTAAGTTCCCTTCTTTATTTTCATTATGTCAATTAATGCAATATTTTATACATTATACATGTACTACATAAATTTATTGATAACATAAAAATAAATAAATCTGATATTGAATGAATATAATTCTAGACAACACAAAATATACAAAAATGTTAACCTTTCATTCACTTTATAACATTTTCTAAAAATTTTATAACGTTGTCATCCATCTTACAAACAAAATGATAATACTTCTAAGTTTTAATATTTTAGACTCAGTTCTTAAGTAAAACTCCTCACTTAAAGTTAATGAAGACAACTGCTGGTTAAATGATAAAAATTATTAAAAATCATTCAGTTTTCTCTTTGGCATATTTTTTAAAGTCTTGAGATAAGCCTGCATGATAGACCTTTTAAAAATATTATTAGTATCTAACATTTTGTTTTGCAAAGATCTATTTCCTTCAATGTCATTTGGCATCTGTAACAGTGAGACTGAGCAGAGAGGACAAGTTGGCAGTGCTCCTGGACGGGTCTACATTAAATGTATGAGTGTGCATGAATTAATGTATACATGTGTGAGATGACCTGTCCAGGGTGTACTCCTGTTTTCCACCTGAAAGACAACTGGGATAGGCTCAAGCCGATCCCTGTGACCCTGGTTAAGGAATAAGCGGGTATAGATAACGGATGGTGGATGGATGTGTGAGATGAATTACTCCTCTCTCCTCTGATGTTCTCTGAGTACGTGTGTGTGTCTGTGGAGCCATTGTGTTGGTGAGTATGTGACTGCGACATTGATCCTGGGTCCTTTACATGGATTGTTACTGCTGTAAACCCTTTCATCTTTCCTGCTACAGCTGTTTACAGACACACCTACACATGCCATATGGGCACACACACACACACACACACACACACACACACACACACACACACACACACACACACACACACACACACACACACTTTTTTATCCTTCCAGTTCCAGCAGACTGGGGAATGGGCTGGAGGTTAGAGGGTCTAGTACTGAGGCTGGGGAGCAGCTAGCTGGCTCACTAATAGCTGACTGGTAGGCTGGATTGATATATGGCCATACAGTAACTAGAGACCCCTGACTGTACACTTCTGACATGGTGTTTACCATTCTTAATTTCAAAAATTGTCATATATGAAACCCTTTGCTTTCCGTCAGCTATTTGGTGTTATCTAGGATACTTGTAAACAGAATTACATTACAAAAAACAGAGAAAAAATATAGAATCTAAAATGTATTAATTTCGTATCAGGTGATGTTTAGCCCATTAGAGTTGTGAAACATTCACCTTAATTGTTTTTATCCCTAATTAACATGAGTACAGTTTCAGTTAGTATCACTAAAGTCTTAATTACAAATCATGTCCATGTAAAACAACTTTAGGTTATTTGATTTCTGCCAAAGCTTAAAAAGCTTAAAAGCTTAAAAAGCTTAAAAATAATTAATTCAACTGATTCGAGAAAAAGAAATGTGTGATTAGTTAAACTCAATTGTCACTATATATACCCATAATTAGTGAGAATAAATTCATTGTTTTTTATATTTTGTATGTGTACTGTTACATTTGATGACAAAATGGATGCTCTGGGCATGGATGAGCCCAGTCTTGCACAAATCTGCAAACATTCTTTTCTACTACTCATTACTGGAGGGGTTTTGTTGATCTAATGCTTGTACTCCAGTACTCCAGTGTTCTGTTTGATTTAAGTCCGGGGGCGTACAGGTCATAGTTTATAGTTTTTCTCTTTTTTCTTGAGGTCCTGCCATAATATCTATGCTAAAAATGCTGGACCCCAGTAGAATCAAGCAAATTAATTTTGGTTCCATCTAACCAAAAATGTACTGCCAATATTCTTCAGGCTTTTTTTCTGTTCTTTGGTATAGTTTAATCTTGCATATTTCTGCTGTAGAGAGCAGTGGTATTCTACTTTGATCCAACAGTCCAAACAACATTTCAAAAGTTAACCTCTACTAATAGCATCAGTCACTGAAACAGGGATAGAAACACAAACCAATGCAAGATTGCATGAAAAGCAAATTGTGGTCTCTCTGTTATTGGTAGCACAACTCTTTCTATAATTCCTAACCACTGCTGCAACTGCGTTTTAGCTCATGTCCAGTCTCCCAGTAATGCTCTTCTACCATTCCCATGTGTATGATATCTCAGTCTGGTTTTTTACTTGTTCAGAATATTCCTTACCATGGATCCAAACTGACCCAGCCCAAGCCAAAAGTTGCAGAGCTGTGGCATTTCCTAACCATATTAATGGAATTAGTCTGAATTGTTGCACTGAGGTTGTACTTTGGGGTCAGTATTTTCCATTTAATCTGCTGAATCATAAGATTACATATAGATCTATCGATCTTTTTTATCATTTCTGTAATAGTAGTTCCTTGATAATATTGCCCTTATAATCAATTCGGTTTGAGAGGATTTTAATAATTTTATTTAATTAATTTACTTGTGGAGTTCCTCAAGACACAACTTTGGGGCCTGAACTTTTTATTTTGTATATGAATATCTGAAATATCAAAGATACTGCAGTTTGTTCTTTTCACAGATGATACAAAATTAAAACAAATAGTAGAAAGTATTGTAAAGGAAATGGTCGGATTAAAAAAATGTTTGATAACGGGAGATTGATGCATCAGTGCAGCGGCAGCAATGTAACAGTCTGTTGTGGTGAAGAAAGATTTACTGGTCAATCTGCCTTTCTACCTTCACCTATGGTCATGGGTTTTGGGTGATGACCTAAAGGACAAGATCAAAGGAACAAGCAGCCAAAATAAGGGTGGCCCTGCGCTCCCTTAGAGATAGGATGAGGAGCTTGGTCATGCTTGAACGCCACGGTATTCCCCCGGTAGAGCTGGAGGAAGTGTCTAGGGAGAAGGAAGTCTGGGCATCTCTGCTTAGACCACTGCCCCCCGTGACCCACCCCAGATAAAGCGGCAGAAAATGGATGGATGGATTTGAGGAAAATAGGTTGTCATTAAACTTGGATAAAACTATTATCTTTTCTGAACACAACAAGAATGGATATGTGCTATTGTCTATTAATAAAATCAGTATTGAAAGCTATTGTTACACTACAAAGCAATGTGAATTTTGTGTTGCTTACTTATTTTGCCATTCCTTAAGTTATTGTGTTGAAGTGTGGGGTAATATACAGTGGGTACGGAAAGTATTCAGACCCCTTTAAATTTTTCACTCTTTGTGTCATTGCAGCCATTTGCCAAAATCCAAAAAGTTCATTTTATTTCTCATTAATGTACACTCAGCACCCCATCTTGACAGAAAAAAACAGAAATGTAGAAATTTTTGCAAATTTATTAAAAAAGAAAAACTGAAATATCACATGGTCATAAGTATTCAGACCCTGTGCTCAGTATTGAGTAGAAGCACCCTTTTGAGCTAGTAAAGCCATGAGTCTTCTTGGGAATGATGCCACAAGTTTTTCACACCTGGATTTGGGGATCCTCTGCCATTCTTCCTTGCAGATCCTCTCCAGTTCTGTCAGGTTGGATGGTGAACGTTGGTGGACAGCCATTTTCAGGTCTCTCCAGAGATGCTCAATTGGGTTTAGGTTAGGGCTCTGGCTGGGCCAGTCAAGAACGGTCACAGAGTTGTTCTGAAGCCCCTGCTTTGTTATTTTAACTGTGTGCTTAGGGTCATTGTCCTGTTGAAAGGTGAACCTTCGGCCCAGTCTGAGGTCCTGAGCACTCTGGAAGAGGTTTTCTTCCAGGATATCTCTGTACTTGGCCGCATTCATCTTTCCTTCAATTGCAACCAGTCTTCCTGTCCCTGCAGCTGAAAAACACCCCCACAACATGATGCTCCCACCACCATGTTTCACTGTAGGGATTGTATTGGGCAGGTGATGAGCAGTGCCTGGTTTTCTCCACACATACCACTTAGAATTAACGCCAAAAAGTTCAATCTTGGTCTCATCAGACCAGAGAATCTTATTTCTCATAGTCTGGGAGTCCTTCATGTGTTTTTTGGCAAACTCTATGCGGGCTTTCATGTGTCTTGCACGGAAGAGAGGCTTCCGTCGGGCCACTCTACCATAAAGCCCCGACTGGTGGAGGGCTGCAGTGATAGTTGACTTTGTGGAACTTTCTCCCATCTCCCTACTGCATCTCTGGAGCTCAGCCACAGTGATCTTTGGGTTCTTCTTTACCTCTCTCACCAAGGCTCTTCTCCCACGACTGCTCAGTTTGGCTGGACGGCCAGGTCTAGGAAGAGTTCTGGTCATCCCAAACTTTTTCCATTTGAGGATTATGGAGGACACTGTGCTCTTAGGAACCTTGAGTGCTGCAGAAATTATTTTGTAACCTTGGCCAGATCTGTGCCTTGCCACAATTCTGTCTCTGAGCTCCTTGGGCAGTTCCTTCGACCTCATGATTCTCATTTGCTCTGACATGCACTGTGAGCTGTAAGGTCTTATATAGACAGGTGTGTGCCTTTCCTAATCAAGTCCAATCAGTTTAATTAAACACAGCTGGACTCCAATGAAGGAGCAGAACCATCTCAAGGAGGATCAGAAGAAATGGACAGCATGTGAGTTAAATATGAGTGTCACTGCACAGGTATATACAACTAACATAAAGCAATTTTTTGTTTTACAGAAAAAAGTAGTATGGATTATACATAAAGTATAAATAAAAGAATGAAACTTAATTAGCTCATTGAATCACACACTATTAGTTATGTTTAAGGTAAAAGAGGTTTTGTGTGGATGGAGAGTGTAGCGGTGAGATGTTTTTTCTTTTCTTGTTTTTCTCTCTTTTTGTAACTGACAGACCACCAATTTCCACTTGTTTTTATGTGAGAAAAGATCTTTTTTTCTCCCTGCCCCATAGATAGATAGATAGATAAATACTTTATTCATCCCCCATAGGTGAAATTCAGAAATTCATTGTAATGTAATGTATTTAACAACAATTAAAAATTAATTTATGTCTTGTGGTTGTGAAGTGTCTGTTTCCATGAGCAGAATATAACATAGTAAATGTAAATGTGTTCATATTGCTGATGTGCAGTTACTGGCCCCACCAACCTGCAGTGTCTATTTGTTGTTTATTGATTCTGTTTTTTTCTCTCTCCTCTATCCACTCACCCCAACCGGTCGAGGCAGATGGCCGCCCAAACTGAGCCCAGTTCTGCTGGAGGCTTCCATTAAAGGGAGTTTTTCCTCTCCACTGTCACCAAGCGCTGTTCATAAAGAATTTGTTGCGTTTCTTTGTTTTTGTAAAGTGCCTTGAGATGATCTGTATTGTGATTTGGCGCTATAAAAATAAAATTGAATTTAATTGAATTTACCTGTATTAAGCTTACATAAAGCAAAATGAAAGTTAGGCTGTCTCACAGTGTTGAGGTGTGCACAGGCCTAAGCACTGTCATCTCCCTGGGGCCTTTCAGGCTAACACTGAATAACTGGGACACACACATCTGCTGAATAGGCAGTGGTCATATACAGGTAGGTGTGTGAGTCTGTGTGAAGGTGATAGAAGAGTGCGAATGAGCCCAGAGGCAGTGCTGACTCCACAGCATGGTCATGGAGACCTGTAATGAACCCCTTCAGCTGGGACCAGGTCCTCAGTGTGTATCTGTGTCTGTATTAAATGTGTGTGTTTGTGTTCGTGTTCCTGCTGTGTGTGTCAGTGCGGTTTAAAAGTGGCTTATCTGTGTGATGTATCAATATCATCCTTGGCTGCTTAAGTCTGTGATAAACAATATCTATAGTAAGGGATCCAACACTGCACCAACAACACCTTCCAGCATTAATAAATAAAAACTCAAAACAAAAGAAAAAACATTCCAACCACAAGAAGCAGAGGGTGGTATATAAAGGAAAAAGAAGACATTTAAAATGGATGGGTGTCTTTGAGCGTGTGCTGCAGGATAGCCTCAGGGGAAAGACAGGAGTCCAACAGGTAAAAAAGGGTTTCTTCAAGAATTCAGAAGAACAAACTTAAACTTCTGACATTCACACTGCAACCTTCACACACCCTTCACTAAAGGGGTGGAATTTTTGTGGGGAGGGAATAACAAGAAGTTGTGGCAAACTTTGAATTTATTCATTACAAAAGCAAAGCCAGAAATGGAACCAATGATCTATCAAATGAGAAAAAAAAACATACAAAAATGTATAAAGAGAAAATTTGCATAAACAGTAAAAAGTTGAGCTTTTCTGTTTGATGTAAGCTTCCTTATCTTTGTTTCATGATGATTCAGTTTGGGGGGCATTTCACAAACTGTTTGCCAAATGCCCTGTGTTGTATAAGGCTTAATGTACTGTGAAATTAAAACCCTCTTAAAAAGCATCCTCAACACCGTTGAAACAGCATGGCAGCCACTTGCAATTGTCATACTTGGTCCACCAAAAATATGAAGGTTATCCATTATGGAGAGGGGCTGTTGCTGACAGGACTGATGGTGGGGCTGGGGGTGTATGGAGCTGTGACCCTGTCTTAAGTTTCCACTGGTGTGCATTGATTATTTATGTGGTGTGAAGATGTAATCTGGTAAAAGAAAAAAGAAGTGTTTAATTAGTACACTTTAATGAATTTGTGTAAACTGCAAGAGTAAGTTTTAGTCAGCTGCTAATTAAATTGCTAAAGGGGACAGTGATTTAGGATTCATTTTCCTATTGGTAAATGAGAGTACCTTCATGTGTACTTGATTGGATGAAACAAAGCAGGGAGAAAGAAAATATTCCAATTCTCTATCATTCTGTTCTGTTTATGTCTTATGACTTTTGGCCGTGTATGTGAGTGTAAGTGTGAACATATGTGTGTGGGTGGATTTACATCTCAGCTGCTTTGCTGTTCCATATGCGTGTATTTATAAACGGTATTATGTCAGCAGTAAAGTTTTTATTATGTTGTTGTTGATGATGTTTCCTTCTCAGAGAGGATTGAGTTGTCTCACTTCCTGCCAGCTCTCAGATGTTATATTTTATTGGTCTTCAAACTATGATACAGGTTGGACTGTTTGTAATATAGAGAAAAATGCATCAATAATATTGCTTTTGTATAGGATTTTTGTGCCATATCAGAGAAAAAAGTGGTGACAAAAGGCAGAAAAATAACAAAAGGAATATTTTGGTCTTATAACCCTTGTCAGCAAAATTTCATTTTTTCATGGCAATATGTGTGTGTCATGTAATCTGCAGTGGCCACTATGCTAAAATTCGTTATTTAATTGTTTTGTTTTTATTTGCCCTAGAATGGCATACGAAAATTAATTTCTCTTTCCGGTAATAACTGCATCACTCAGGATAGGCTTCACTGACAGCTGACAATGTGTTTCATTCACCTCTGCTGGTGAAGTCAGAAATTTCTGTTCCAGTTAAAGTAAGAGGTAATTGCCTCACTCAGACTTGAAACTTCACTGCACTGCCCACACACACTTTTCTCCTGTAGAGTGTACAGACCAATAATGGATGTTGATGATTTGCTATTGATGTTCCAAACATTATGTTGACAAGAAAATAGGAAGAAACTACAGCTTTAGTTGGAATAACAAGTGATACATGAATGTTTCTATAGTATTTCTGTTATTGACCTTTAAAGTTATTAATGAAGATGATGGACTGCTTTCAGGGACATTTTCTATAATCCTTTGATCTTATTTGTAGAAAAAATACATTTTGGTAAGTGAAAATTGAGAGTGGCTTGTACTGTTAAATCCATTAGCCTGGTTGAGCTGGTGGGCCAAAAAAGACAATTTTCAACCTTTCTCATTCTGTGTGTGTGTGTTGCCCCTCAGTTGCTCTTCAGCTGGTCCATTGATTGGTCATCCCCCCTCTGTGAGCTCTCACACTGGGTCAGGAAAATGAGTCAAGATCTGCTGTGACCTCTGGGTCATTCATCACTTTTCCTTCGTCCAATTCAATTTCTCTTTGCTCCTCTTCCTCCTCCTCCATTACATACTGTAAGATGAAGGTATGACACTCAACAGGGTCCCCCACCTCCACCCAATCCTCCATGTTCCCATCCTCATCCCTCTCTACTTTCTTCTCTTTCTCTTTCATCATACAGTCTTTTGGCTTGTATTAAGCCTTTCCTTGCTTCACTTTCATCCATCTCTGTGTGCATCACACACACAGCTGGCTAGCACTTTGGCAAAAAGTGATACAGATCACAGAGCAAACATTCAACTTACAACTGAGCATGTCAGGTGTAGGCAGGAGGTGTGCGTTTGTGTTTTTTAAAGTGTGAGTGTGTGTATGTATGTGTGTTTTGAGAGGAAGGCTTTTGGGCAGTCCAGGGGTCATTCTGAATGTCCTTTCATATCCTACATTTGGTCACTGCTCCTGTCACTCAGCTGTTACCACTAAAGATTAATAAGTGACATGTTAGAAATATTTCTTTCTTGTGTCTGAGTCACGCTGAAATGTGTGCTTGCTCATGCATCTTTGTAGGGACTGGTGTATGTTTGCTTGAGGGTCGGGGAGCTGCTCAACCTGGCCTTGCAGCCATGCAGAACCAGCTGACAGCTCCCTCTCCCCCACCTCCTCCTCCCTTCATCCTCCTCTTCTGTTTTGCCATCTCCACTCTACCTTGTCCTTTGGCTCTAACCCTTAGCTAACTACACCAGTTCCCAATACATGTAAGCTTGTGCAAGTTGTCATACTGTGGGAACAATCTGTTTTTGTGACTAATGGTTTGTCTTGTGCTTTGATATATATACATACATGTGTATATATAGACTGCGGCCCAGATGCTCTAAGACTAACCAGGTTTTTTTTGTTGTTTTAGAGTCACACACCTATGTCTGCCACTGGCACATTGTGATGTGTTAATCTGTCATTAGTACCAAGTGTAAATTTAATCTAAATAAATAAGGAACTTTTAGGGTGAGTATAAAATATATTTATTTATGAGTGAAGTTGTCAATTCAAATGCCTATTTCAGATAGATAGTCTTAACTCATCACTCTGGCTTCCTGTAATGTTCCTGTAATCAAGTTATGGCCTAACTAAAAAATTACATTAGCTGCAAGGAATTGAGGTTTCATGAACAGGTGCTCCTGAGCGAATACATGACACATCAGGAACATACAGTACACACAGCAAGGCTGAAGAGCCCCTCCCAGAATACTATCAGGCCAGAGGGGCTGGTAGGGTAGGTAATGAAGGTGGCCAGCGCTGGAGGTGATCCCAAAGCAGGTGCAGGGTGTCAGGTTGCCCCTGTCTGCAGTAAATGAGCCAGCAATGACATGTGTGTGTGCCTAAATTTAAATACACCTCACATATACATTATAATGTCCATTTATTATAACAGTGTTTCAGTAATGAGCCTCGAGGGTATGTTGTGGATATTTTGTCAGCTAAATGTATAAATGAATATGACAAAAAAAAAAAAAAGAAAGGCAAGGAAAAAAAACCCAAAACGGGATAATATGGGAATGTCCCTTTGTATATTGTAAACAATTAAATGGAACTTACCATAAATCCAGTGCTGATGTCTCATAGAAAATTTCACATATGATCTGATAAAATAAAAATAAATGTATGATCTCATATTAGAAAATAGATCTAAAATGTCTTGGCTACTGCTATATTATAATACCCTACCAGATGGAATTTATACTTTTAAAGGGCTGGCACACAGTCAACTACGGCAGCTAATTAATTCAGTCAAACCCACCTTTTCAGTTTGTTACACCTTTCTTTAGCTTCCAATAAGCCAGAGGGTACATAAAACTGCCACATAATTGTACTGTTTTAATGCACCTATGATGACTTTATTATGATTCTGTACTCCTGGTCACAAGTAGTCCAAATGAATGTGGACCTCTCCTGAAGGAAACAGAAAATAGCATTTTTCATCCAATCCATTTGTGATGCTGGTGAAATTTCAGTGCTAGTGCTGTGGAATAAGTGTTGTTATGGCTCCAACATTATTCCCAATTATTTTTTCACAAACACGGTGTATCAGGTGCCAACTCTGGTAGAAAAAAAAGAGGCAGAACAATTTGGGAGTAGCCCTGATTTCTGTGTGGAACCGGAATGCAGAATAAGGGGAGGGCACAGATAAAAAGGGGGCAGTACCGACAGAAGAGGAATGAAACAAAAGGATTTGAAATTCTATTTGATGCTATGATTTTTTTAAGTGGAGACTGAGAACATGGAACTTTTCAATGTGCTGGACTTCTCTCCTCAAAGGCTGACTAGGGGCTCTAGCTTTCAACACAGTCCTCTCAAGCTGTACAACATAACAGCAGTTCAAATGGGAGCGGAATCCAAGCTGGCAGCTCCTCTTCATCCCCTAGCTAATTACCTGCAGGGTGACCGTATGCTTATTAAAATGCCAAAAAAAAGAGTTCTGAGTTGTTTTCAAGCCTTACAAGGCAACAAGGACCCAAGGGAGCTCAAAGCAGAGAAACAAACTGCCTTGAAAGTTTCCTTTTTTAGCAGTTTGGATAGAGAGGAAAATTATGAAAATGTTCCATGGGGAGAAAAGTGGAGGCCTGACATTGCAATAATCTGGCGTAAAATAGGCTGAAATTGTATATTTGAAATAAACAAGGCGAGTGTGAGAAATGATGATGCTGCAGTCTCCTGTAATGAATAATTCCAGTCTTTGTCTCATTCTGTTCAGTGGCTCAAAGGGAGATGCTCCCCCTCATCATTACTGACAGTTGTAATTCTGACCTAGTCACCAATCCTATGGCAAGTAACATTTCTACTAGTTAAATTTTCAGTTCAAATGCTCACCGTCATTATCTGTATCCACTGCTAATTTATATATGCTGTGTGGTGGCTGAAATAGTTCCTGCAACATAAAACTGCAAATGACATTTAAAGAAAATGACTGTCCTTATGTGTAGGTCACATACTAAACTCCATGACAAGATTTATTTATCCTAATGAAAAGCCTTCTCCACAAAGAGTCTTTCAGAACAACCCTCCAACCTTACAAAATGTCTGACAACAGTGTTAAACTTATTTCTTCCAAGCTCTTTATGAAAGAACCAGTGATTTATTATGCAGATCAAAGAAACTGTGGTTTACAATTAATTTCATGTAATAGTTCTTTAAAACGATGGTTAAAATATGTCCCTTTATTGATAGGGGCTACATGAATTAGAATTAATTCCTGTTTAATTGTTCCTATATTTCATGGCTGTGATGATGGTGGCCAGACTGAGGTAATTTATTTCCTGCTTAGGATGAGAGATGGTCCATGGCTAGGGCTGCCAAGGGAGGAGTGGTTAATTGCAGAAGATTGCCTTATCTCCTTGTAATTATGCCTGTCTCTATGGGGTTCCCTGGCTCCAAATGGTCAATCGATACTATTGGACCACAAACAAGGAGGTAGAGGTAGAGGCAGATATGTAGGTCTTAGTCCAGATTTTTTATGGATGGCAGAAACTCAGACCACAGATAGCAAGGGTTTAGGGACTAAATAATATCAAAAACAGAGTAAAATATGTGCTTTGTTTGAAATGGTTTTGAATGAAGAGCTTTGCCACCATTACTTCAATTAACTTAACTAAGAAACACACTATATTGCTGCTGTCACATCAAAACACTTGCACAAGAGGTTGCCTTTATTCAGTTGTTTAAATGAGTTTTTATGGTTCAGAGAGGATTTGATGTGCCAAAGTCCCATGAAGCCCATTTAGAACATCCTGAAACATGCTTTTCTTCAACAAAATTAGAATACAGTCAAATGAGTTTTGGGCACAATCCAAGGCAATGGATCCATCTACAGACACATCCATGCACTTAAACACCAATTTACTCACACAAATCTATGTTTCCTAACCAGCTGGCTTAATGAGTGCTCCGTTTGTCTTTTTGCAATGAATTGCATGGAACACTTAGAGGACAAATTTAGATCAGAAATCTTTGAAAGGCCATTTGGGCCTCTGGTTAGGTCCTTTTTGTCTAACTATATGTTCTCTTTACTTTCGCTAATGCCATTCAATTTAAATATTTCTTAGAAATTTGTTTTCATATATCTTGATGTTTAAATAGGCTTGGTGTGGCCATTGAGAAGTTTGTTGATTTTACCTTTGGGACAGACCTCTTATAAGGGCTGATCTGATTTTTTTCTCCCCAATCCCCTTAGAGTCTAAGGGGATTGGGCTAAGGCTTAGACATTATATAGCCTATACTAATAGGCAGTGGGCCATCTTCCAGTGTAATAGCACTGTAATAGCAGTAAGGACGATTGCCATCACAACTGGCAAGAAGTTATGGAGTAGACAAAAGCAAGAGCATCAGACAGTAGCAAGCACAGAGGCAACCATACATTATTTTTTGATTTTGAAATTGGTTTTGGTGTTCATAATGATGTTTTTGAAATCTTTCTCATGTGTCTGAACATGTAGCAAAATTTTCAAGAACCATTGGTCAAACACTGTTTTCTCCTTATTTAGGCCCACAGCCTGAACTGACAAGGACAAAGTACTTGGGCTTTTATAATAGTGTAACCCACCACAGCACTCAACCTGCTCATAGCGTTTCCGCTATCATCTCCGTTACTACTCTCCAGCATATAATTGACTTCTAGCCACATTTGCTTCGATGTTAATGCTACTTTAGCTACTTTCTAAAGGAAAGGGTCTGGGGTCCTTTGATGTGACTGCACGTTCGGGTATATAAGCCCTTGGCTTCTCTGCAGCTGATTGAGTGTCAGCTTCTGTCAGTGTCAGAGTGGGAGGTGGAGGTGGGAGTTGCTGCTGCTTTTATCACTAGGCCTCCTTCAAAGAACAGATAGGGTGTTGTGATAATGAGAAGTTGGTGTAGAGCTAGAAGTGTCACAGAACAGTGCAGTTCTGAGGATCAGCTGACTTCACTCCCAAGGTTCAGGGACTCCAAATTTGTCAGCAATACAATCCAGCAGACTCATTTTCATGCACATTCTCTCTGCCTGAGGTGACACAGAAGGGCTGAAGGCATAGAGAGAAACAAAAAGAGAGCGCCACATATACTTAGAGCAGTTCCCATGCTGGGTCTATGGCAGCAGATGGAGTGATGGCATGGCAGATGAATGGTACATAAAGACGTGTGTGTGTATTGGTGAAAATGTGTATCCCTAGCATTCAGTCTGTAATTTTCAATCTTCTGAGCTCAAATGTGTTCAATGTTGCATACTGTGTGAAATTGTGTATGACCAACCGAGTAATAAAATGTTTAATTCTAAAAAGAAAAGTTTTCAACTTGTCTGCTCATTTCTTGCCTTGTTGGACTTATTTTGAATGTTGTCATTATGTTCACCTTTTTGCGTACAAGAACTGATAGAAATGAAATGATGTGAAATGATTGATATGATGGCAAAAACTAACAGACAGTTTCTTTTATAAGAATTCTTCAAGTTAATAAAAGGTTTTGATCAGAGTGTTTGAAGTTCAGACACGGAACATGAACTTGGGCCTTGAGCCTAGTGCACAACACCAACATAACTTCCATATCAATATTTCCACCTCAGTCTCTAAATCGTGGACTGTATTGTCCATCATGAGCATAATTCTAAGTGACATTGTGAGCATTGGTCAAAGTATATGTGTGTGTGGGTGGGGGGTGAATATGGACAGGTGTGATGGCTGCCTCTGTGGTCCTGGCCTCTTTTGGTGTAGAGCAGCAATGGATGTCAACATACTGGCTCTTCTTACTGTCACCAAACCTGGATGGCACCACCGCATGCTGCTCTGCGTAACATTCACAACACAGTGAACAAGAGTGAGACACCAGTCCAGCCTTGGATATCTACGCAGTTACTGTTCTATTAATGATAAACTATATATCTGAAAGCAGAAAGCTCCATGATTCAAATGGTGTAAACCAATGTAGGACTGAATTATCACAGCAACAACAGTTCCTAAAGCACAAATACAGACAATAATTCTTAACTTGCTGATGTGTACAGTTCCACACTGTACTGTAGTGTTGCATATCTGTTTTTTTCGTAAGAGTCCAGTGAACAAAATGCCTCAATGTTTTGAGTCCAAAAGACATATTATCCTTGAGTAAAAGCCATACAACCATCATCCTTCATTTTTCAGTCCTCATTAAAAAGTTTTAATTCTGTTTGCTCTCTGGTTGTTTTCACCGTTTATTTACCACGAAACAAACAGACAGTAGATTTACATTCTGCAGATTGCTGTGTTGCCCTGATAACACCTGTGACACAGTGAGAGCCAGTGATTCTAGAAGGGATTTTCATTCTGTTTTTCTATGTGTTTCTACTGTTCAGATCTGCCCAGAGCAGCTGCTAAACAGTCTGTTGTGCCCCATAGATTTTGGTGAGAGCAGAGCTGTGGGTTTGACACAGAGAAGGTAAACTGGGATCGACCAGAGGAAGTAATAAGATAGGAGCAAGGTCCAGGCAGAAGGAACCAACTGCTTCTACTAGCAGCACTACAGCTGTATCGGCTGTTTTGCTTCTTTTTTTAAATTTTTTTTTACAATAAATCCACTTTGTATGAATAGTTAATCTAGTTTTGCTTATTTGTATAAAATAATATATAATATAATATTTGCGTTTTACAGTTCTAAAACCCATAAGTCATTTAGTTGCATTGTGCCAATTTTGGAGTGTCCAAATGGCACAATGAGGTCCACCTAGACATAGTCTTACAAAAAAAAAGTTTGATTTTAGCTCCTTTGTGACAACATTTGGACCTGTGTTGGTCCACAAGTGTGGGCTCTAAATTCATTTTGTCACTAGGTTCACCAGAATAACCTAAATTTAGAGCTTTCTAGTCAAAAACACATTAAAAAAAAGGCACAGATCTGGCCAAAAAATCCTTTCCAATGATACCAAGGTCATCAATATAGGCCAAACCCTTAAAATACAGTACAACAAGTTTAATTTTTCAGGCATGTGCACAAAAAATTGGAGATTGCAAAAATGTATTTGTGCCCTCAGAACTTCAAGGGGATAAGGATGCTCTTTTCTCTTTCCTTTAACAGAAAACCTCCAGCATAACCAAGCTTTATGAGCCTGGTTATGCTGGAGGTTTTTTCTTTTGTTAAAGGGAGTTTTTCCTCTCCACTGTCACCAAATGCTTGCTCTTGAAAGGATTTGTTGGGTTTTTTGTTTTTTGTAAAATGCCTTGAAATGATTGTATTGTGATTTGGCGCTATACAAATAAAACTGAATGCTGCTGGCTGCATAGTCAGGATCCAGTGTTTTTATCTGCATTGATGTGCCATAAACATCTTGCAAGCCTTAACTTTTCCTAAATTCCTGCATTGTTTGTTACGGTGACAAACCAAATTTCAAGGGCTACCATAACCTGCGAAAGTATTTGTCAGTTGCAGTATCATTCACCCACCCACACACACAAACAGAGACACCAACACCAGGTGCCTAACTGGCCGTCAAAGAGTAGAGGTGAATAGAACAAAGTTGTGTTGTTGTGAGCGTGACGATGAACTCCCCATGCCTGACCATCTGCAGTGGGCCAGACTCAGCAGGAGGACAGGGAAATTAGGTCAGCTCTGCTTTTGAAGCTGGCAAGCTGCAGGCAGACGAGGCTCCATGTCAGAACTGGAAGCTCACATGAAAGGCAATCAACCAAAATAGACAAATTTTGTTACTACTGTAGATGTTGTATTGCTCAGTCTGAGGGCTGAGAATTTCAAGCTAGACTGAAATTGTCCCCACTCCATTGTTGATGTAACCTGTAGAAGTGAGATTTCCAAACTTAATACTCAATGTATAGAAGCCATTTTTTAAAAAATATGGAGGGTCTTGTGCATTTGAACAGATGGTGACTTATGCATATGTAACAGCAAAGTGATAACAATAATTGTAATAATATGCAAAGAAACAAAATAAAACTTTCTAACTTTCTTTTCTGACAAAGGCTGCACAACCTATATGTTAGCCTATCGCATTCATATATTTATTCCATGACACGAGATCCATCAACTATTTATCCACTGACAGAAAAATAATCTGCAACATTTTCTTGATACCGCTTGTCACTTGTGAGGATTTACTGGTTTCCCTATTCTTAGTAAATCTTGTAAATGAAATATCTTTTGATTTTAGACAGTTCGTAATACAAAGCATGTCATTCCAACTCCTTGGAGCTGTGTTGCATCTCTAGTCTTTAGGTGGCCAGGTTCCACTGTGGAAGTGTCTCACTCCTATTTCTCTCTCCTTGTTCATTTGAAGAATCCCTTACAATGAGCGTGTCTTGTTCCCAGGTTTATGTATGGACTTCTTTTCTCTGGTCAGTTGCTTTAGATTGCTGTTAATCTGTGTCATCCTGTTCATGAATCCCTTTGTGTCTGTGCTGAGAGGCAAAGGTTATGTTACTTACCTATGCATGAACTCTATCCTGTGAAGTCAAAGTTGAGTTTCTTACTCCACTAGTTACTCATGCATTATGAGGAGTTTACCTATCCTGCATCAGGACTTGCTATAGTATCCTTCTACTTACTTCAGGGTATTAATTTGAAAGATTTGACTCTTCACCCTACTCCCTTTCATAGCTCTCTCTCTTTCTTATCCTCCCCCACCCTGACTATTAGGGTTGTGTACAAGTGAGCTGATGAATAAACCTTCCTCAGGACCATGAACCAGCTGATGAGGCCTCAAACACTCAAAGATTCCAGCTTCCATACCTTCCACTGTACCTTAGCATTTCAAAATGAATAAGAAACTAAGTCATAAACCTATAGAGTTGATCCAGAGTTCAATACTGTGATCCCTTCAACAACTTCATTTTCAGTCATATTTGATTTAACAGCCAGTGGAACTGTAATCCTTTTCTACATGAGTGAGCAGGTTTAGGTCCAGAAACAGCACCAAATGTTATTTACCAGTCATGACTGTACAGTACAATTTACAATTCTCTGTTGCTTTTTTGTTTATGAGCTGTTGCCTCTAGCACAAAGAGCAGGAGAGGGGGAAGGAAGCCAGGAATGTAGGAGAAGATATGAAAAGTGCATGGAGGTAAAAACATGACAATTAATTTTCCATCATTTGGAGTGGTAACAATACAAACATTTGGGGTTTGCACAGAGTTTAATGTCCTCCCCACACTGCATTAGAACTAAGCAAGTTGTGAAACCAGCACAAGTACAGCTATTGCTAATCTGCATGCCATTTGTAGCTCTGTATTCACTTCACACAAAGTATTTGAGGACTTTTATCAGTATCAGCACTAGTCCTCACGGTTGATGTAGTACATATAATTGAAAGCCAATATCTTATTTTCAATTTATTGTGCTGTAAAGCATATTGTAAAATATGTTTTTATTAGTTTTCTGTCACTCTCATGGTTTTTATAGTTATTTTCAGCATTTATGATCGTAATGCATTCATGCATACTATTGTATGCTCTCCTTTGCTCTCCTTTCTCAGCCTCACTCTCTGCTTCCCTCAGCATACATGACAGTAGTAACAAGGACAAGCTGTTTTCTCTGCTGATAAATATTCGAACACGCTGCACTGACAGGCTGGGTCCACAAGGCAGAACCAGGGTTAGACAGGCCATGCATACATGGTGTCAGGACCACTTTCTCAATCAACTTGAGACACTCCCTTCAGACAGGCCCCAGCGGACTTGTGTACCTCATCCTCTGTTGTTCGCAAACCTCCACAACAGACATCCCTGCTCCCGCCACCCTAAGTTTGATTGGATTGGAATGGTAAAGAGAAATAGGAGATTACCTGCCATTACTGTGGGTTGCATTACTGTATGTTTGTCAGCCTTTCAAATGAAGTGATTAATGGGTGTGCCTAATATGAGAGCCACATATTAGAAAATGTACTGTATGAGATGGACAGTACTTAATAACACTAGTTGGGTTTTCCATCTACCAGTTTTTATGGGGTTAGTCTAGGGAAAGGGCTGATTGAACACACTTAGATACACAAGAATGGAAAAGGTTACTTTTATAAAGATCACTTTTTGACAGCCATAATGATTTTGACAGAATTGATCATTTTAGTTGTCCATTAATATAAATTCTGTGACTTCAGAATTGAACTGAAAATGTGACTGTGTGCATGTGTGATTGATGATCAGGTTGGCTACGTGTATGTGCTATAGAGTCTATGTGCATTTGATGTAAGCTTATTGTTATAACTCCTGTGATGCTCTTTCTAGCATCTGTATTTGCACACATACACACAATTCAGTGTAATGACAGTTTTGCTCTGTCAAAGCTGTGACGTTGTTGTGTTAAGAGTCATTAGTTTTACTTTCACTGCCTCTTTCAGAAAAGGTCAGCCAATCAACAGCTAACAGCAGCAGCACATGGGCTCCATGATGAATGGTGATTCCTGACTGATTCACAAGTCTATGTGTATTTGTGTTCTGTGATGAATTAATACACTTGCTGTGTACACTGGCTATTGCTGTGTACACTGGCTATTTCATTTTATATTAAGTCCATACTGTATTGTGGTTGAGGAAATGAAAGGAAACCTGTAGTTTGACATTTTGGATAATTTGCTTTCTTGTCAGAAGTTAAATAAAAAACTTGATACTAATCTCATGCCACAGCATGGTTAGTCTAGCTTAGCATGTTAACTAGAGGTATGACAAAACTTCTAGGCTGCTCTGTTAAAGTTAAAGAAAGTATAACCTCTTTTCATCTCTGAATAGAACTACCTCTTTATTTTCATATTGCCAGTTGATAAATGGGCAATATCTTTATCCATCAGTATAATGTAATTCAGAACTGTGCAGTTGACTGTGATATTACACTTTTGTGTGTTGAGGCTGAATTTGAACACACAAGTTACTTGGGACTAGCGCCTCTTTAGCCTTGACATACAGTTTATGTGTATGTGTGTATGCACTGGTATTACATAAATCTCTTTAGGCAGTCCCATGGTGGGGAGTGTATGTCTTTATTGGGACATAAAGCAAGTCCCCTGATTTTAGAGTGACACCTTGGTTTAAGTTTAGGGTTCTGCTGGTTATGATTAAGGTCAGGGTATGTGCTAGAAAATGAATGTAAGTCCATGTAATGTCCTCTAAAGAGATGAAAACATGACTCTGCGTGTTTGTGTGTAGTAATAGCAGTAGTAGTAGTAGTAGGTTGTTATTTTGTTCTTCTTAGGCGAGGCAGTGGGGAACAGGGTTCATACTCTCACACCACTGAACAGGTGTGGCGGTCAGGCGCCTGGAGTTTGTATGTGTGTATCGAGAGTTGCTATAGAGCATGTCAAGACGTGGTGCTTAGTGGCATGGAACTGATTGCCCTGCCAAAACACTGACAATTACCAATATCTGGGCTTGGAGACAGCCACACACACACACACACACACACACACACACACACACACATATATATACAATATATATACAGTGGGTACGGAAAGTATTCAGACCCCTTTAAATTTTTCACTCTTTGTGTCATTGCAGCCATTTGCCAAAATCAAAAAAGTTCATTTTATTTCTCATTAATGTACACTCAGCACCCCATCTTGACAGAAAAAAAACAGAAATGTAGAAATTTTTGCAAATTTATTAAAAAAGAAAAACTGAAATATCACATGGTCATAAGTATTCAGACCCTTTGCACTGACACTCATATTTAACTCACATGCTGTCCATTTCTTCTGATCCTCCTTGAGATGGTTCTGCTCCTTCATTGGAGTCCAGCTGTGTTTAATTAAACTGATTGGACTTGATTAGGAAAGGCACACACCTGTCTATATAAGGCCTTACAGCTCACAGTGCATGTCAGAGCAAATGAGAATCATGAGGTCGAAGGAACTGCCCAAGGAGCTCAGAGACAGAATTGTGGCAAGGCACAGATCTGGCCAAGGTTACAAAAGAATTTCTGCAGCACTCAAGGTTCCTAAGAGCACAGTGGCCTCCATAATCCTCAAATGGAAAAAGTTTGGGACGACCAGAACTCTTCCTAGACCTGGCCGTCCAGCCAAACTGAGCAATCATGGGAGAAGAGCCTTGGTGAGAGAGGTAAAGAAGAACCCAAAGATCACTGTGGCTGAGCTCCAGAGATGCTGTAGGGAGATGGGAGAAAGTTCCACAGAGTCAACTATCACTGCAGCCCTCCACCAGTCGGGGCTTTGTGGCAGAGTGGCCCGACGGAAGCCTCTCCTCAGCGCAAGACACATGAAAGCTCACATAGAGTTTGCCAAAAAACACATGAAGGACTCCCAGACTATGAGAAATAAGATTCTCTGGTCTGATGAGACCAAGATTGAACTTTTTGGCGTTAATTCTAAGCGGTATGTGTGGAGAAAACCAGGCACTGCTCATCACCTGTCCAATACAATCCCTACAGTGAAACATGGTGGTGGGAGCATCATGTTGTGGGGGTGTTTTTCAGCTGCAGGGACAGGACGACTGGTTGCAATTGAAGGAAAGATGAATGCGGCCAAGTACAGAGATATCCTGGAAGAAAACCTCTTCCAGAGTGCTCAGGACCTCAGACTGGGCCGAAGGTTCACCTTTCAACAGGACAATGACCCTAAGCACACAGCTAAAATAACAAAGGAGTGGCTTCGGAACAACTCTGTGAGCGTTCTTGACTGGCCCAGCCAGAGCCCACACCTAAACCCAATTGAGCATCTCTGGAGAGACCTGAAAATGGCTGTCCACCAACGTTCACCATCCAACCTGACAGAACATCCAACCATCCAACCTGGTAGAGGATCCCCAAATCCAGGTGTGAAAAACTTGTGGCATCATTCCCAAGAAGACTCATGGCTGTACTAGCTCAAAAGGGTGCTTCTACTCAATACTGAGCACAGGGTCTGAATACTTATGACCATGTGATATTTCAGTTTTTCTTTTTTAATAAATTTGCAAAAATTTCTACATTTTTGTTTTTTTCTGTCAAGATGGGGTGCTGAGTGTACATTAATGAGAAATAAAATGAACTTCTTTGATTTTGGCAAATGGCTGCAATGACACAAAGAGTGAAAGATTTAAAGGGGTCTGAATACTTTCCGTACCCACTGTATATAGGAAATTGTGCTGCTCTTATGTGCTGTCAGAATAAGCAGAACTGTCAGTTCAACACAGGCACAACCCCAAAGAACAACTTGGTACATTGTTTCCTGATAGATAAATAGTAAAAAGCAAAAATTGACATTGTTTGTCTTGGACTTCAGTTGTTCTGAGGTGGTAAATAGATGTTATTCATTCATGCACTGGGGCGCCTTATTATTAACATTCTAATGAACAGGGGATGCTTTGGATTGATTTGGTTTTTTCTGCATTTGATGGATTACAACCCTCTCAACTCAAATATTTAGAAGGAAATGCAATATTACCTGCATACATCAGCATAAGAAAATAGTAAACATGCATGCATCTGCAAAATGTCCACTAACATATCACAGTAAGAAAGAATATCAGCTAGTGTTAGTGTAATCAGTATCAGGTTTATTGCCAAGTAATTTGGACACACAAGGAATTTGACTCCGGTACATTGGCTCTCAGTGTGCGTCTCACAACAGTTCACACAATATGTACATAAGTGACAAGATTAATTAAATACATGTGGGAGAAATAGAGTGGAAATGGAAATAGAAATAGGAGTAGGTCAAGTCCAGAGAGTAGAAGAGTTTCTGAGTAATTGTTGCATATTTACAGTATTTAAAGGTGATATTGTTACAATATTTACAGTTGTTATTCACAGTTATTGCACCAATAATAGTTGCTGCACTTGGACAGATATTGCACTGGGGGTTGTTCACAGTGTTCTGTTGTCAGACAACATGGATTAAGTCTTTAAGTGTTCACCAGAGCACAGTTAAGGAAACTGTCCTTGCTCCTGGTTGTTTTGGTGTAGTGTTCTGTAGCACCAACCAGAAGGGAGGAGCTCAAACAGTTTGTGACCCAGATGTGAGGGGTGTACAGGTATACGATGGAGGGCAGCCCGAACTGTCCACTGGAGTCTGTTTCTGTCATGTTTAGATGCTGAACCAAACCAAACAGTGATGGACAAGCAGAGAACAGTTTCCCCTGTAGCCATACTGTACCACCAGCTCCTCAGGCAGGTTGTACTTCCTCAGCCTCACCAAGTCCTCAGCCTCACCTGCTGTCTCCAGTCTGTCAGGATGTGAGCTTGGTGAGTTTGGACCAGATGATGTCTGGAACAATGGTGTTGAATGCAAAGCTGAAGTCCACAAACAGGACCCAAGCATAGGCCCCAGGGGAGTTGAAATGTTCCATGGGAATGTTACTGGGAAGTGAGAGGATGAAAAAGAGAGAAAATGTCTCTTGATGCTGCAGATCATTAATAAACATAGCCACTGGGTGCAGAATAAGATTCTTTTCCCAATGAAACAAAATTTACAGTGCATGCTTGTCTCCACAAGTAAATTGACAGGGACTTCTAGTGAAATGTAAGGAGCAAAGTTTGTCAAAGATAGTGTACCATGTTGACAAAGGTACTTTGTAACCTGACAAAGTACTTGTTGCATAACTTTGCATCAACTTGCATAACTTTATTTAAGCTTAATCACAGTGATGGCATGTGACGAAAAGTCATCATGAATCATTTTTATAATAGTGATGTGTAACAACTTTGGAAGATAGTAATGTCAAACCACAATTTTGATTATTTTGCTATCTTGGAAGATTTTTTTTAAATAATGTAAATTTAGTTAAATTTCCTTTCATTTAAATTGTAGAAATGGAAGGAATGCCTGAAGGAAGTTATGCAACAGCAAGGAATTTTGACTGCATCTTGGGTTTAGCTTAACCTCATTATATTGTTTATTATTACATTCCTCAGGCTGTATGACAAGCCCAGTCCCTACATGTGAAGCTGGCATATTGGCTTGTTGAGCCACACACTAATATTTACTTTGTCTATTCATGTGCACACACATACATGTGTTCACAAACATGAATGTTTAATTTAGCAAAGCTATTTTGAGCCCATCATCATTATCTTTGTGAAAGTGAAGTGAAACATTCTTTAAATATGCTAATTCAGCTGGTTGAATCTCTAGCAAGGTAATTGTTAAGCTTGTTGAAATTGACTTTTCTTGTGTTCACAGCAGACTCCCTCTCTTTAAGAACATGCTCTCAGCGTGTTTATTTCACTCAGTTGTGTCTCATTCAGATTGAAACTACAGTACATGGCACTGACTTCAAGTTCCTTGTACTAACTGCATGGAAAACCAGGTTGAACTCAAAGGTACCCATGCAAAAGTGTACACAAATGAGTAAACTAAGTCAGACTGCATTTTGATTTCTGGCCAGTTCATTCAGTAGAGCTCTAAACAGTTGTGAAAGCTCACTGTGGTTTATGCCTGTATGACAAACTAACAAGGTGATGGCCATGAAGAAATAATCCACAAAAGTGTGCATCTAGATGTATTGATTTTGGTGCATCTATTTGTATTTGTCTCTGTGCGATCACACATAATCACACATAACATTTGCAGAACACTTTAGGAACAATACCTGAGAATTGTTCCGTGATTACAGTAATTGTTCTAAATTCCTTGTGCATTTCAGTTTAAAGTGTTTAGAATATTCAAAACTTATATGTAAGATATTTAAGATTTCTTCATAAAATGTGACCACATCTCAAAACAGTGTTTCTCTCTTGATATATGTATACTTATGTTGAAACACATATCTATGTCATCATTACGTTTTGAGTGGTTCTTATAGTGGCTATAAAGATGGACATGTAGAAAAACAACAGTTCTTTTTACTTCTTGGACAGCTTGGCCAGATGAGAATATTTTTCTTCTTTATCACAAGAATTTAGCCAACTAGAGAAGTTTGACATTTTTTGGTTTTAATTTGTACATAGAATTTGGTGCCATCAAACTAATTAATTAAATAACTAATTAACATTAAACTGGTAACAAATTACCAGTTAGTACAGCTAGGTCAGTAATAACCAAGACCCTCTTAATATTTAAAAAGAGGAATTTACACACAATCACACTCACTCCTATAGGCAATATAGAGTCACCAATCAACCTGACATATATGTTTTTGGACTGTGGGAGGAAACCAGAGTACTAGGAGAAAACCCACACAAGCAGGAAGGCCTCTGCTAGGTTTTGAACCAGGATCATTCTTGCTGTGAGGCAACAGTGCTAACCACTAATCCACTGTGCTGCCTTCTGGTGTGAAACCCTGACACTCTTTTCCAAAGCTTTCTCAATGAGTTGTCTGTTTTGCTTTCTTTTGTCTCTTTCTACCAAACAGTCATAGTGAAAATAAATTTTTAAAGACCTGAAAGTAAAACAAGCAGAACAATGACATTTCTTCTCTGTCTATTTTCCATCTCCTACATCTCTTCTTATCCCCTCCCAGTATGGCAATACTAATCTGTCATTGCTAAACTATTTTCTTATATGCATCTCAATACTGGAGAAGTAATTGTCAGGAATGGAGAAGAAAAGGAGAATAGGGGTCTGACAAAAGCATTCATTGCTGTGTCACATAAACTGCCTCCTACTGAACACCTCTAACACAAATGAAACAGTAGTGGACTTTTGAAGGTCTAAGCCCCCTCCTTATCCAGTCAAGTGAAGTGGTGTCAACCTACAGATATCTAGGCATGAACCTGGACAATAGGTTGGACTGGTCACTGAATACAAATGTTCTATGTAAAAAAAGAGCAGAGATGACTTTTCCTCCTAAGGCTATTTAGGTCCTTAGACAACTTCAGGAAGATGCTGCACATGTTTTACCAAACTGGTAGCAAGTGTGCTGATTTATGCTGCAGTCTTTTGGGCAGGCAGCATAAAGCAGAAAGATGCTGGACAAACTGGTGTAAAAACCTGGTTCAGTGACTGGAATTAAACTAGACTCACTGGACACTGTGGTGGAGAGATACACATAGTAAAGAGGCCACAGGCGATCCTTCATCCCTACTGCCATCAGGCTATACAACAATGCAACAAGTTTTTCACACCTGGATTTGGGGATCCTCTGAACTGGAGAGGATCTGCAAGGAAGAATGGCAGAGGATCCCCAAATCCAGGTGTGAAAAACTTGTTGCATCATTACCAAGAAGACTCATGGCTGTACTAGCTCAAAAGGGTGCTTCTACTCAATACTGAGCACAGGGTCTGAATACTTATGACCATGTGATATTTCAGTTTTTCTTTTTTAATAAATTTGCAAAAATGTCTACATTTCTGTTTTTTTCTGTCAAGATGGGGTGCTGAGTGTACATTAATGAGAAATAAAATGAACTTTTTTGATTTTGGCAAATGGCTGCAATGACACAAAGAGTGAAAAATTTAAAGGGGTCTGAATACTTTCCGTACCCACTGTATCTTCTCTTTGTTTTCTCCCAGCTGCTCTCTTTGTTTTCTCCCATTTCCCTTCTCACCCCTACGGGTGGTATGTGTGTGTCTTCCTCAATCTTGGTTCCTCTACCAGAGGCCTGGGAGTTTGAGGGCTCTTCACAGTATCTTAGCTGTTCCTAGCACTGCGCTCTTCTGAACTGAGACCTCTGATGTTGTTCCTGGGATCTAGTGCCTCTGTGCTGTCTTTCAGTCCAGCTTTTTCCAGCCACCGGTAGGACTTTTCAATATCAGTTTGAGAGATGAGTGTGAGTGCGAAGTGGTAAAGGAGAACACAAAAGCGAAATCCTTCATATGGAAGAGGAAGCACCTTTCATGATTGCTGCTGTTTAATTATACATGTGTCACATGTGTATACATGTGCAATTCTACTGCCTGGAGCTACAGTCCAATAACAGAGCATCTCCACACTCTGCCAAAACTTCATACAAGCTGCTCCTCAAACATATGGAAGATTTTAAATGCCAAACTGAAAGTATATCAAACACAGAAGCAAAAATACGACAGTGTTAGTTGCATTTGCTCTTATATATGCGTTTATTTTTCATGGTGAACTGTCCACTGAAATACTGAAAACAAAAGAAAAACGATGTACTGCATTTTAGTGTTCAGTATCCAGTAGTTGGCAGTGTACATATGCAATACAAAGGACAGTCAATAGTTTTCATAAAGAGATGCAGAGAGGGCCTTTTCTTTTGGTTAATAGCAGCGTGCTATCCTGCCTGCAGGAAGCTGTTTTAATGTAAAAACAACTCATGCAATGTTTGGTTCTCTAAAGCTACCAAATAGGTAAAATTGATAGTATTGCATTGTTGTGCTTCATTTACACTGCATTACACCTACTTGACTTGCAGTTCAGAACATACAGAACAGGTTCAGTACCACCAGTGTTGATGCACCCATAAGGGTTGCTTTCAGAATCAGCTTTATTGGCCAAGTTTGTGCTCACAAACAAGGAATCTGATCCTGGTTCACAAAGTTCTCTTTTTGTACAAGCATTAAAATTAAGCTAAATTTCTTTTTTAAAAAAGTAAAATAGAAGATTAAAAAGAAAGCAAAAGATAAAAATAAATAAAATAAAAAATACAAAAAGGCTAGAATATATTTTAAATTTATATTATATATACAGTTTCTTAACTAGTGCAATATGAGCGCAAGGTACAGTGCTCTGTAGCACCTAAGGGAAAAGTGTGAACAGTTTGTGTCTAGGGTGTGAGGGCTCTGCAGAGGTGCTCATTTCCTATCTCCTGACCATGGACTGATACAGTTCTTGGATGGAGGCAACATCATCCCTGATGCAGACTGGATTGTCGGGAGTCGGGGGGCTTTTCCTGAAGTTCACCATCATTTCCAGTCTTGAGCGGGTTCAGCTCCAGATCGTTCTGACTGAATCAGTGGACCAGCTGTTCCACTTCCTGCCTGAATGTGATGCTCCCCAGCATCACCTGCTGTCTCCTGTAAGTGTTATGTCGCAGTGGTGTGCTGGAGAAGAAGAGGTGTAGGACCCAAGTGCAGGACAAGAAAAAAGGCTTTTATTTCCCTGGAATTATCAGGGCTCAGGAAAAATACAAATAAATGTAATCCTAGCATCCACTGACAACTACGAACAGATGTTAATGCGCCCAAAAACACAAGGGAAAGAAGAACACATATAAATGAAGAGAGAACAAAAGGCAGCGTGTGACCAGGTGAAAGTGATTACGGTTAATTAATGTAAAGCTGCCGGGGACCAGTACAAAGTAAAGGTCCCCAGCAGGAAGCCCCAAAAGGGAATCATGACAGTCAGTCAAGAAGCTGGTCATCTACTGACAGGTGGAGGTGGGCACTGTGAGCTGGGTGAGCTTCTTGTGCATTTCAGGGATGATGGTGTCGAACATCCAAAGAACTGCAGGCCTCACTTGCCTCAGTTAAGGTCACTGTTCATGACTCCACCATAAGAAAGACTTTGGGGAAAGACTTTGGGGAAAAACTCTGTGGACTGACGAGACGAAAGTTGAACTTTTTGGAAGGTGTGTGTCCCATTACGTCTGGCGTAAAAGTAACACTGCATTTCAGAAAAAGAACATAGTACCAACAGTAAAATATGGTGGTGGTAGTGTGATGGGGGGCAAACACTTTTTCACACAGGGCCATGTAGTTTTGGATTTTTTTCCCCTTAATAATAAAAACCATGATATGCATGATATGTTTACTTGTGTTATCTTTGACTAATATTTAAATTTGTTTGATGATCTGAAACAAAGTGTGACAAACAAGTAAAAAAAATAAGAAATCAGGAAGGAGCCAACACTTCACAGCAATGTATGTCCCTGGGGAGTCAAGGTGATGCAAGATGTAGCGCAGTTGCATGCTGACAGGATCATCCACCAACCTGTGATGGCAAGAGTCCTGTGATGTCCTTCAGGTGGCTCAATACCAGAATTTCAAAGAATTTGGGCACCAGCTCATCAGCACAGACTCAGGCAGGAGAGGGCCAGACTGTTAGAGCATGGAGCCTTCCTGATCTTTTGTCTATGAAAGAGCTGTCGAACATCCTGTTCACAGATCTTTAGTGCAGGCAGGGGTCTGGGTGGAGGGGGATGGGATTTGCAGGCAGTCCATTCACATGAGTGAGAGGTGTGATAGGACTCTCTTCAAACCTGCAATAGAAACTCTTCAAGTTGTCTGCCAGTCTAAGGTTTTCCTCAGGGTGGGGGGATGGTTTCCTGTAGTTGGTAATGTGCTGCGGGCTTCTCCAAACTGACACTGTCTATGACTGAGAAGCTCTTTTTTAGCCTCTTACTGTACCTCTTCTTAGCTACCTCATCTCCTTTATCAGCTTGTTTATGGCCTGCTTGTACAGGGCCCGCTTATGTTGGCCTCACCATGGCTGGAGGTAGGGTATGAACCATTATTTGTTGTTGTATACACAAAAGGTTTTGGTCTGCGCACACATGTCCTCACAAAAACTGATGTAAGATGTCACAATGTCAATGAGTTTGTTGAGGTCTGTGGCTGCACTTTCAAAAACACTACAATCAATGCTGTCAAAGCAGCCCTGCAACCCCAGCTTTGACTCGGCTGTCCATTACTTCACAGTCCTTATAACAGGCTTAGAGGATTTCAACTTCTGCCTGCAGGTTGGGATGACATGAAGCAGACAGTAATCAGAGAGTCCTAAAACAGCATGGAGAACAGAGCAATAAGCATCCTTCAAAGCGGTGAAACAGTGGTCAAGTGTGTTTGTGTCCCAGGTGGGATATTTTATATGCTGTCCGGAATTGGGAAGTTCACGGGTGAGGTTTGCTCTGTTAAAATCCCCCAGAATGATGAGCAGGAGTCTGGGTGCATGTTGCATCTCCACATTCGTTACCCACTCAGCCAGCTGTTGTGCCACCTCAGTGACACAGGCCTCAGATGGGATGCACACTCCGGCCAGAATGAATGAGCTGAACTCCTGCGGAGAATAAAACGGTTTGCAGTTCATGAAGAGGTACAAGGGATTATGCAATGTGCCTCAAACAAACTTGAATGAGGGCTTGTTTGTTTCATTTAGGGGGCAGTCGTGGCTTGTAACCTGAAAATTTCAGGTTCGAGTCTCAGGTCTGCCAGGAATTGTCGGTGGCAGAGTGAATGGCCATTGCCCTGTCCAGGCTCAATACAATGACTGAGATGAGACCCTTGAGCAAGGCACCGTACCCCCAACTGCTCCCCAGGTGCTGCAGTATTGGCTGGCCACTGCTCCTGGTGTGTGTGCACTTGAGTGGGTTAAATGCAGAGCACAAATTCCGAGTATGGGTCACCATACTTGGCCATATAAGTCACTTTCACTTTCATTACAAAATCCTCTTTAAGGATATTAAAAACTGCATATTGAACAACAGTGGTTTTATTTTTCTTTTGTATAGCCAAATAGGATAGAACTGATAGCACATTTTAGGACTAAATGCTTGGACATATTTTGTTCAGGATTACTGCACGGGGCTAGAGGCTCAATACAAAGGGCAAGTGAGTTTTTTCTCTGTTTAGTGAATTGGATATAAAATTGCCTAAATTGAACAGTGTAAAACATGGCTAACAGTGCAGTCTGAGAAAGGTGTGTCACTGGGGCAATGATAGGTAAGTGTAGAACTAATAGACTGGACTGAATTGTAAACTTCAACATATGTTCAGATTGTGACTGTTAGAGAGGTAAATTTCATCTTCAGAGTGGGTAGTTCTGTGATAGAATGACCAAGCTAACAAGGTAAACAGGATGTTGAGCTGTCCTTGTCCTGTCCTTGTGAGTATAGGCAATTCAATTCAATTCAATTTTATTTGTATATTTGTGTATTCAGTGGTGGCATATACATGTGAGGAGGGAGGCGAGGAGGAGAGGGTTAGGGTAGGGGAGCTCAGTGCACCGATGGTCATCAGGCAGTCTAGGCCTATAGCAGCATAACTAAGGGATGGTTCAGGGCAGGGGTGCCGCTAAGGGAGGGAAAGCTAGGACGATTCTAAGGGCCCACGAACTTTGGGGGCCCCAGAGACCAGCTTTATTCATAATAACATTATTAGCAGTAATATATTGATATAACAAATTTATCTATGAAAGAGATACAAATAAAACTAAATTACGGCTTATTTCTGCCTCTCCGGTCAAATGACACCCCTCCTCCCATTTACTGCATGGTTCTGTCCGTCCATCTGTATCCTCGATGCTGATTCGTCAGATCGTAAACTGTTATAAAGCAGCAATGTCCTCGCGGTCAACGACGAATAAATACGGCCATCAGAAACGAAAAGAAAGGTTTAACAAAGCAGGGAGAGAAGACAAGAAGGGCCGACAATTACTTACAATTTTTTTTTGAAAAGAAAGGTTTGTTTATCCTTTGCAGTAATGTTAGCCCTACTTTAATAGCTGACACTCTTATTCAATAAACGTTTTTCACCATTGAAAATGAAATAATGTAATTTTAATCCAGATATAGATCTTTAATTTGTAGCCACTTGCCAGCATTTTTGGAGAGGTGTGTATTGCCCTGAGGATCTTTTGCACTCTTCCTGTCATTGTTCCCAGTGGAGGGAGGGTATTTTGCAAGCTTAAACGAATAAAAAGTTACTTGAGATCAACCATGTCTTAGGAGAGGTTGAACAACCTTGCTATACTGTCCATTGAAAGCCAGTTGGCTTTAAGACTGGATTTTAAGGATTTGATTGAGGATTTTGCCAGCGAGAAGGCCAGACGTTTGGCCTTTGGCATTTAAGACATTGGCCAGTTAAAAAAAAGACCATTTCCAATTTATTTATGTTGTGTCTAATTTATTTTGAAAAGTCATTGTTGCAATGTATTGCATTTTGCACTCTGTTTGTTTGATATATTTGGTTGAAGATTTTGCAAGAAGGCCAGGTTTTTGCCATTTAAGTCATTGGCAGGTTAAAGACCATTTCTAATTTATTATAATGACACATTGATTGTTAAGTCACTGTTGTAGTGTATTGCACATTGCACTTTTTTATACATAGTTTATATTTTTTTGTGTTTGTAATGCATGTTTAAGAATGTTTTTTTTCATTTTTCAGTTATTATTTTTGTACTTTATTACTGTATTACTATACTTTATTTTTGTATAACATTTACATTTGCTGCTACGCATGGTGGATGAGTGGTTAGCACTGTTGCCTCACAGCAGGAAGGTTGTGGGTTCGCATCCCGGCCTTTCTGTGTGGAGTTTGCATGTTCCCTGTGCTTGCGTGGGTTTACTCCGGGTACTCCGGTTTCCTCCCACTAACATGCAAAAACATGCATGTTAGGTTGATTGGTGACTCTAAAATTGCCCGTAGGAGTGAGTGTGAGTGTGTGAGGTTGTCTGTCTTTGTGTGTCTATAGTGTATATGTGGCCCTGTGATGGACTGGTGACCTGTCCAGGGTGTACCCCTGCCTTCCACCCGAGAGAGAGCTGGGATAGGCTCCAGCAGATCCCCGTGACCCTGAGCCAGGAAAAGCGGGTATAGAAAATGGATGGATGGATCATCTGCTACCTACAGCTATGGTTGTTCTTTGACTGAATACTGATACGTTGTGGTCAAAACAAATAATAAAAGGCAGAGGTCAGTACTATGACTAAACTGCAAAGATTTTGGATATCTAGTTTGGTTTGTATGTTTGGTGCAGAATGGGTGAGGTAGAGGGCCCAACTTCAAATTTTTTCATAGGGCCCAAAACTGCTAGCGGTGCCCCTGGTTCAGGATTACGCTTTGTCAAAAAGGAAGGTATAAAGTCTAGCCTTAAAAGTACAGAGAGTGTCTGCCTCCTGAACCCAGGCTGGGAGCTGGTTCCACAGGAGAGGAGCTTGATAGCTAAAGACTCTGCCTCCCATTCTACTTTTACTTTTACTTCTGGGAACCACAAATAGACCTGCACTCTGAGAATGAAGTGGTTTATTGGATAATATGGTACTATGAGGTCTTTAAGGTATGAAGGAGCTTGATCATGAAGGGATTTGTATGTGAGAAGAAGGATTTTAAATTCTATTCTGTATTTTACAGGGAGCCAATGAAAAAAAGCTAATATAGGAGAAATATGATCTCTCTTGCTAGTTCCTGTCAGGACTCTGGCTGCAGCATTCTGGATTAACTGGAGGCTTTTTATGGAGATACTGGGACATCCAGATAGTAATGAGTTACAGTAATCTAACCTTGAGGTAACAAATGCATGGACTAGTTTTTCTGCATCATTTCAAGACAGGATGTTCCTAATTTTGGCAGTGTTGCACAAGCGAAAGAAATTGACTGTATCAGTGAGTCTGAACCTGCTGGATGGCCTGGATTTTTCCCCCAAGCACTGTACTGGTGCCTGTGAAATCCTGGGATTTGTATTTTATATCACAGCTTAGGGTTGTAGAATGTTTGTTGTAGGGCCTTGAAGATTTATCATGGTGTGACTGGACACTCATCTTTGGGACCACATGATCAAGCATAATTTAATATGGATGTGGAGATTCCATAGGAATGCTCAGTCACTGTTTGTCACGACCGGTCACGTAGGTTTCCGATCGACTCTTGTTTTGTAATTTCCCTGTGTGCCTAGGTTTCCTGGACCTCCGGTAATTAGCAGGCAACTCTGTTCACCTGTCTGTCTTTCAGGAGCCCACAGTATTTATCCTCCTCGGCCGCCACAGTCTAGTGCGGGATTGTCTGCTTCGCCTTACGAGGTATTACTGCGAGACCCATCATCAGAAGCTTCGGAGGGATCTCACAGAGGAGCTACATGCTGATCCAAGGAAGGTGGTCCGAACCTCTCCGCCACGTTACTCCCGGCAACTCCGGTAACAGTCTATCGGACTAAGTCTGTGCATTCAATGACTCTTTGCTCCGTTCTCTGATGTACAAAGTGAAGTCTTGGAGAGGGACTATTTGCTGTGTTTTGCCCTCCATTTCCTGCTTGGAGTTTTGTTTTGGAGGTGTTTTGTTTTCTTCCGTTGCCCCGGAATTCTGACCAAGGATACACTGCACCGTGAGATTCTGCTCTGCGGACCAAGACCCGGTTTCATTCCTCCTACCAACCTAGACTCCCCGTGAAGTTACCAGGTGCGGGCCTAGGCATAAACCAACCTCCTGTTGACTACGTCCGAATTCTCTCTTCCATACTCCATGGTCTTCATCACAGTCTTCGACTTCCTCATTTGTTTTTGTAAATAAACTCTCGTTCAGAACTTAAGAGTGTGGTATTTTTGGTCCTCTGATTCCACCTGACAGTACAATCCCACCACTATGGATCAAGCCACCTCTGCCACGTCATCATGGTGCGCCACCATCGAGACCGCTCTTCAGTCACATGAAGACCGATTCCTGAGTCTCGCCCAGTCCATGGAACGCATATCCGGCCAGCTTCAACAGTTGATTCCCGCCCGTCCATCCCGCGAGGCCTCCGACACGCCCCTACCGGCCTCCCCTCCCACAATCCGGAGTCCCGTCGTCTCGGAGCCACGACTCCCTCCTCCCACTTCCTATAGTGGAGAGGTTGGTCGTAGCCGTTCCTTCCTCACCAAGTGCGACTTTGTTTTCTCCCTTCAACCATCTGCCTTCCCCACTGAGGAGTCAAAAGTTATCTATATCATCTCCCTACTAGAGGGGGAGGCAGCCCAGTGGGGAACTTCTGCATGGAGAAGACAGGATAGTTATTGTAGATCTGCTAGAGATTTTGGGGAACAACTCTCCAGTATTTTCGACCCCATCCGACCTGAAGTAGGAGCCCAGAACCACCTCACCAGGCTACTTCAGGGGGACAGGCCCTTAGCCGAATACGTGGTCCAATTTCGACGCCTGGCGGAGGACAGCGCCTGGAACGCTGCCGCACTGTACGACCACTTCTACTTGGGACTCAACGGCCGACTTAAGGACGATCTGGCTCACCAACCGCGTCCCAGGGACTTAAAGGGACTGATCGAGGTTACCACTCGCCTGGAGGAACGGTATTTAGAACGCCGGTTAGAGCGGATGCCGTCCGGATCTCACACCAGCAATCATCGTCCAAGCTTCCAGCCCTCCTGGGATCAGCCTCGACCGTCAAACCCGGAGCCTATGCAGCATGGTCGAGGTCGACTTTCTCCGGCAGAGCGAGACCGACGACGCAGCCGGGGCCTATGCTTCTACTGTGGCAGATCGGGACATCAGATTCGTCAGTGTCCAGTAAAAGACCCGGCTCAGTAAGGAGGGTGAGGTCCTTGCTGAGCCAACCATCGCCTGAACTGAATTTCTCACGTCCCCTCACCAAGGCCCTCTTCAGGTCGTCTCCGCATCAGAAGCAGCTTCCAATACTCATCGACTCCGGCTCGGACACAAATCTCATCTCTCAGTCTGTGGTGGAGGCACTCCATTTGGACACTGAACCCTTGGGCCAAGTCCTTCTGGTCAAGGCTCTCAACAACCGACCTCTACATCAAGTTCAGGTCAGAACTAAGCCTGTTTTACTAACCACTGCTAACCACCGTGAGTACGTTACCTTCCTAGTTGTTGATTCTCCCTTATCTTCAAGTGTGCTAGGTCTTCCTTGGTTACAGGCTCACAATCCCCGGATCGATTGGTCTACGGGGGAGATTTTGGAGTGGAGTCCAAGTTGTCATGCCACATGTCTTCATACCGCCCTTAGTACCAGCGTCCCAGCCTCCGAGAGCCGGTACCAGCCCGACCTGACTAAAGTTCCCTCTGTGTACCTGGACCTTCGGGAGGTTTTCAATAAAGAGCGAGCCTCTTCTCTGCCGCCTCATCGCCCTTATGACTGTGCCATCCGGTTACTACCGGACTCCGTCCCTCCAAAGGGTCGGTTGTATCCCTTATCGGGGCAGGAACGAGAGGCCATGCAGTCTTACATTCAGGAATCATTAGCTTCTGGCATAATTCGACCTTCTAGATCCCCAGCAGGGGCGGGGTTTTTTTTTGTTAAGAAGCGGGACGGAGGTTTACGCCCTTGTATTGACTATCGGGGTCTTAATAACATTACTATAAGGAACTCTTATCCATTACCTCTTCTCACCTCAGCTTTTGAACTCATTCAGGGTGCAAAGGTTTTTTCTAAATTAGATTTACGGAATGCTTATCACCTAATCAGGATTAGGGAGGGTGACGAATGGAAGACTGCCTTTAATACACCCAACGGCCATTTTGAATATCTAGTTATGCCATTTGGGTTGACCAACGCTCCTGCTGTATTTCAGAATCTGGTCAATGATGTTTTGGGAGATATGATTAATAAGTTCGTCTTCGTATACCTCGACGACATCCTCATTTTCTCCCGTTCTGAGACCGAACATATTCTCCACATCCGGGCGGTCCTTCAGAGGCTTCTCCAGAACCGGTTATTTGCTAAAGTAGAGAAGTGTGAGTTCCACTCCAAGAGGACTTCCTTCTTGGGATTTATTATAGAGCCAGGTAGTATTGCCATGGATCCTGAGAAGGTTAGGGCAGTGAGGGAGTGGCCGGTACCCCAGACCCGCAAACAGTTACAGAGCTTTTTAGGATTTGCTAACTTCTATCGTAAGTTCATTAGGAACTACAGCTCCGTAGCCCAACCCCTTCACCAACTCACTTCCATCAGAGTTCCCTTCTCCTGGACTCCCGAGGCCAAAAGAGCCTTCAATTCTCTGAAGGTCCGCTTCACCTCTGCACCTGTTCTGACTATTCCCAACCCTGACTTACCCTTCTTGGTGGAGGTGGACGCATCAGACACAGGGGTGGGGGCAGTCATCTCTCAGGTAGTCTCCAAGGATTCTAAGGCTCACCCTTGCGCCTTCTTCTCCAAGAGACTGTCTCCTGCTGAGAGAAATTACGATGTCGGGGACCGGGAGTTGTTGGCAGTGAGGCTGGCCTTGGAGGAGTGGAGGCATTGGTTGGAGGGAGCCAGGCACCCCTTTACCATCCTCACTGACCATAAGAATCTGGAACATTTTCGAACTGCCAAGCGCCTCAACCCACGCCAAGCCCGGTGGTCTGGGTTCTTCGCCAGGTTCCACTTCACCCTGTCCTTTCGCCCCGGGTCCAAGAACTCAAAGGCCGACGCTCTGTCTCGTCTTCACTCCCCGCCGGACTCTAATGTGGAACCAGAATTCATCCTGCCAGCCTCAGCGAGACTAGGGAGCTTTCGTTGGAGCTGGAGATTTCACAGGCTAATGCTGGTAATCCTTCCCCTTCCCGTTGTCCCCCTCACTGTCTCTTTGTTCCTCCCCAGTTACGTTCCAAGGTTCTGGAGATCTGCCACGCGTCCCGACTCCATGTCCATCCCGGAGTTAGACGAACCCTCCAGGTAGTCCTACAGCGCTTCTGGTGGCCGGGGTTAAGAGGAGACGTTCACCAGTATGTCCTGGCCTGCACGACCTGTGCCAGATTCAAAGGATCCAACCAGGCGCCCTCGGGCCTCCTCCAGCCTCTTCCGATACCCCGGCGTCCTTGGACCCACATTGCCATAGACTTCGTGACCGGCCTTCCTCCATCTTCTGGTAATACGACCATTTTGACAATTGTGGACCGTTTCTCCAAGATGGTGCATTTTGTTCCCTTACCCAGATTACCCTCGGCCACCCGAACCGCGCAGGCTCTTGTGGACCATGTTATTCGCCTACACGGGGTCCCACAGGAGATCGTGTCCGATCGGGGCCCTCAGTTTATCGAGAGATCCTGGAAAGAGTTCTGCCGACTCTTGGGGATCACCCTGAGTCTGTCTTCAGGCTATCACCCGCAGACCAATGGACAGGCCGAGAGACTCAATCAGGAGTTGGAGAAGGGTTTGCGCATCCTTTGCGCCGAAGATCCAGGGACTTGGGCAAGGAACTTGGCATGGGTGGAATTCGCCCACAACACGCTTCCATCCTCATCTACTAAACTCTCTCCCTTTCAGATTGTGTATGGTTTTCAGCCCTCGGTGTTCGACTCGCCGTTACCCCGAGGAGAGTCATCATCAGCCACCGCGGGGTTTCGCCAGTGCCATCTGGCCTGGAGGAGGGCGAGGCGAGCCCTCCTAGTCTCGGGGTCCAGGTACAGCCGGCAGGCAAATAGAAGGCGGAGGCCGGCTCCTCACTACCAAAAAGGACAGAGGGTCTGGTTGTCGTCCCGGGAGGTTCCTCTGAAGGTACCATATGCTAAGTTAGCCCCCAGATTTATTGGGCCGTTCCCCATTACCAAGGTGATAAACCCTGCAGCAGTTAGGCTACAGTTACCTAGAGCTTTGAGGATTCACCCAACCTTTCATGTCTCACGTGTCAAGCCTGTCCATAATAGCAACCTCTTGCCTCCTCCCCCGTCCCCCCCACCTCCCCGGCTCATCGACGGCGGTCCGGCCTACTCGGTCCGTCGTCTCCTCCAGTCCTGACGCAGGGGTAGGGGCATACAATACCTGGTGGACTGGGAGGGGTATGGTCCTGAGGAGCGTTCCTGGGTACCTGGGAGTCGCATTCTGGACTCCGAACTCGTCAGGGATTTCCACCAGTCACACCCTGATCAACCTAGGGGCCGCCGGGGGTCGGCCGTTAAGGGGGGGGTACTGTCACGATCGGTCACGTAGGTTTCCGGTCGACTCTTGTTTTGTAATTTCCCTGTGTGCCTAGGTTTCCTGGACCTCTGGTAATTAGCAGGCAACTCTGTTCACCTGTCTGTCTTTCAGGAGCCCACAGTATTTATCCTCCTCGGCCGCCACAGTCTAGTGCGGGATTGTCTGCTTCGTCTTACGAGGTATTACTGCGAGACCCATCATCAGAAGCTTCGGAGGGATCTCACAGAGGAGCTACATGCTGATCCAAGGAAGGTGGTCCGAACCTCTCCGCCACGTTACTCCCGGCAACTCCGGTAACAGTCTATCGGACTAAGTCTGTGCATTCAATGACTCTTTGCTCCGTTCTCTGATGTACAAAGTGAAGTCTTGGAGAGGGACTATTTGCTGTGTTTTGCCCTCCATTTCCTGCTTGGAGTTTTGTTTTGGAGGTGTTTTGTTTTCTTCCGTTGCCCCGGAATTCTGACCAAGGATACACTGCACCATGAGATTCTGCTCTGCGGACCAAGACCCGGTTTCATTCCTCCTACCAACCTAGACTCCCCGTGAAGTTACCAGGTGCGGGCCTAGGCATAAACCAACCTCCTGTTGACTACGTCCGAATTCTCTCCTCCATACTCCATGGTCTTCATCACAGTCTTCGACTTCCTCATTTGTTTTTGTAAATAAACTCTCGTTCAGAACTTAAGAGTGTGGTATTTTTGGTCCTCTGATTCTGCGCACCTGACACTGTTTGCCACATGTGTATTGGTAACTGTAGTGGGAATAAAAATGACTGAAATATCCTGAATTTTTACCAGTCTAACAAAAAAGAACATAAAATACCCATCTCTGACAAATTAAATAAATTACTTTATTAATGGTCTTATACTTGTAGAGTGCTTTTCTACACTCAAGTGCACTTTTATACTATTTTGCCCATTCGCACACACACACGTTGGAACAGCCACCGGAGGTTCAGTGTCTTGCCCAAGAACACTTCAAACCACAAACCCTTTGGTTCATGGCTGACCTACTCTACCTCATGAGCACCAGCCACCCCACATTACTGTAGATTGCAGTACTTTTGAAGCTTTTATAAGTCAAGATTTAATTCAGCAGTGCAAAAAAAAAAAATCATTAATGTGAAAGCAGAACTAATTATGTAATTTAACTGCTCATTACTGTTTAATGCTGCATCAGTGTGTAGTCCCTGGTTTGCTGATGTGTAGGTCTTTTGACCTTTGTTATGCTTTGTGCCATATCAAGTAGTTGGGTAATACAGAGAAACATAAAAACTACAGTGAAAGCCAAAATATACTGATGATTTTTGTCTGATGTCTGTCATTCAATGTGTGTTTGTGTGTGTGTGTCCTCTACATCTTACTGCCATATGTGTCTAAACATAAAATTGGTGAAAAGTAACCCCTATTTAATATTGATAGCTCTTCTAAGGTTAGGTTCTGCTGCTTCCAGGCTGCCCTAAAGCAAAAACTGAATTCCCAGCTCCTCCAGTGTCTGTGCTCAGTGACTTATCAGGGCAACTTCCAGGGTTGATATGTGAACCTTTGTGGGTGCTAGATTAAAAAATAATGACCGTTCATTGACATTGTTGAATAAAAGGTTTCAAATCCATTGAACCATTTTTCTGTGTGTCTTCCCCCCTCTCAGACAGCAGAGAGATGCTAACAGTCTGACAGAAGCTCCTCGCATTTCTTCCACATTTCAACTACAGAAAACCACAGCTGGTAAGTTTGTCAGCATTATATCATTGTGTGAAAGCAAAGCAGGAACACCATAAGACGGTCTCATAGCTGGTGATTTTTAACATAAAACAAAATTATAAACTGCTTTTAAATTCATCATCAAAAACTGGCACTGCATAAATATTAGAAACTGCATATATATTACTGCAAGATATTTTGGTAACCATGGTAACATAATCATGCATATGCAAAAGTGCAGGGATTCAAATTACAAATGTACTGTATCTATTAAAAACAATAAATATTCCTACATGATAATGGTACAAGACATGTCGTACTGTTTCTCAGTTTAGTTTTCTGTGTTACATATAAGCTCCAGTTGCAGTCTTGACTAATAATGCTCATAAACAAGCAGTTTATCATCTTCTGAGGTCAAACAGTGTTCTCACACTGTTTGATCTCAGATGACGTTGGTAACACTGCCAAGTGGTTGACTTCAATTCAATTTCAATTCAATTCAATTTTATTTGTATAGTGCCAAATCACAATACAATCATCTCAAGGCATTTTACAAAAAACAAAAAAAAAACCCAACAAATACCTTATGAGCAAGCACTTGGTGACAGTGGAGACGGGGAAATCCCTGTAATGGAAGAAAAAAACCTCCAGCAGAACCAGGCTCAGTTTGGGCGGCCATCTGCCTCAACCGGTTGGGGTGAGTGGATAGAGGAGAGAGAAAAGAACAGCAACAATAAACAACAAATGGACACTGCAGGTTGGTGGGACCAGTAACTGCACATCAGCAATATACAGCTCCAGGACCAGGGACACCTGCAGAAGGTACAGAGAGAACAGAGAGAGAGGGAGAGTACAGAGAGAGAGGGAGAGAGCACAAACTAGGGGAGAGAGAGAGCACAATGTTAGTGACATTCAATGGTGGAATATACAGGTGAGGGGGGAGGAGAGGGGAAGGGAAGGGAGGGGAGGGGAGGGGTAGGGTAGGGGAGCTCAGTGCATCGATGGTCCTCGGCCAGTCTAGGCCCATAGCAGCATAACTAAGAGATGGTTCAGGGTTACCTGAAGCCAGCCCTAACTATACGCCCTAACTATACAGGGAACCAATGAAGAGAAGATATAGGAGAAATATGATCTCTCTTGCTAGTTCTTGTCAGGACTCTGGCTGCAGCATTCTGGATTAACTGGAGGCTTTTTATGGAGATACTGGGACATCCAGATAGTAATGAGTTATAGTAATCTAGCTTTGAGGTAACAAATGCGTGTACTAGTTTTTCTGCATCATTTTGAGACAGGATGTTCCTAATTTTGGCAATGTTGCGCAAGTGACAGAAGGCAGTTCCAGAGATTTGTTTTATATGTGAGTTAAAGGACATGTCCTGGTCAAAAATAACTCCAAGGTTTTTCACTGTAGTGCTGGAGGCCTGGGCTATGCCATCTAAAGTAGCTATAATTTTAGAAAACCTATTTCAGAAGTTCTTAGGCCCAAATACAATAACTTCTCTTTTTTCTTCTCTTTTTTATTTATTTAAAAGTAGAAAGTTACTCGTCATCCAGGCCTTTATGTCAGTTAGACATGCTTGAAGTCTGGTTAACTGGTTTGTGTTAACTGGATTCATAGATAGATACAACTGAGTGTCATCTGCATAGCAGTGCTGTTTCTGTACTATGATGTGCTCTAAATCCTGATTGAAAATCTAGTTCATTTCTTTGTAAGTGGTCTGATAGCTGCTTAGCAGAAATAAATGGTAGGTTGGATATTGGTCTATAATTAGCCAAGACTCCTGGATCAAGACTAGGCTTTTTGAGTAAAGGGTTTGATTACTGCAGTCTTAAAGGCCTATGGTACGTAGCCTGATACTACAGATAAATTTACCAAGTCTAATAAAGATGAGTTAATTAATGGCAGGGTGTCTTTAAGCAGTCTAGTCGGGATGGGGTCTAAGAGACATGTTAATGATTTGGATGAAGCAAATATTGATGTAAATTCAGAGAGATCTATGGGAGAGAAGCAGTCTAAACATAACTGAGGTCTTACAGATGATTCAAGAGCTACTGTAGTAGTAGTAGTAGTAGTAAATGATTCATTTATTGCAGCTATAGGAAGCATCTGATGAATTTTATCTCTAATGGTTATGATTTGTATAGAAATGCAAAGTCATCACTGCTGAGAGCTAAGGGAACACTGGGCTCAACAGAGCTGTGACTTTTTGTCAGCCTGGCTACAGTGCTGAAAAGAAACCTAGGATTGTTCTTATTTTCCTTTATTAGTGATGAATAATATGCAGTTCTGGCTTTACAGAGAGCTTTTTTATATGTTAATAGATTTTTCCAGGCTACTTAAAATTCTTCTAAATTTGTGGAACAACACTTCCTTTCCAGCCTTCGTGATGCTGCTTTAAGGTACGGATATGTAAATTATACCATGGAGCTAATCTCCTCTGATTCACTAACTGCTTTTTCAGAGGGTCCACAGTATCAAGCGTTTCACGCAGTTAGGCTACATACAGCACTGTCAAGAACAACATGATCAATTTGGTAGGGAGTGGGAATGAGGCAGCTGCCTTCCACTGTGTTGGCACATGGCATAGACCTAAATAAAGATGGAATCATTTGCTTAAATTTATTAATAGCAATGTCAGATAAACATCTACTGTTGTGGAATTTTCTTCCAAATGCTGCATGATCCATTATGTTAAGTTTGAAAGTTAATAAAGAATGATCTGACAAAAGTGGATGTTGGGGAAAAACTATTAAATGTTCAATTTCGATGCCATAGGTCAGAACAAGATCAAGGGTGTGATTGAAACAGTGGGTGGGTTTATTAACATTTTGAGTGAAACCAATTGAATCTAATATTGAACTAAATGCAGTGCTGAGACTATTATTTTCAACATCTACATGAATGTTAAAATCTCTCACTATAATGACTTTATCTGAACTAAGCACTAAATCAGACAGGAAGTCTGGGAATTCACTTAAAAACTCTGAGTAAGGGACAGGTGGACGGTACACAGTGACAAGTAGAACTGGTTTTTGTGTTTTCCAGTTTGGATGTGAGAGGCTGAGTGAGGCTCTCATTCAGTAATAACTGTTCTGAGGATGAAAGTCTAATAATAAGTTTGAGTGGAAGATTGCAGCTACTCCTCCACCTCGACCTGTGCTTCGAGGAACATGATAATTTTTATGACTGAGGGGGGTTGAGTCATACAGACTGACATATTTATCCTGCTGTAGCCAGGTTTCAGTAAGACAGAGTAAGTCAATTTGGTGATCAGTTATCAAATCATTTACTAACAGAGATTTAGACAAAAGAGACCTAATATTTAATAATCCACATCTGACTGTTCTGTTGTTGAGTTCAGTAAGAGGAGTGGTCTTATTTCTTATTAGGATTTTATTAATAACTTCTCTTGCGTTAAATGAAATGGCACAAGATGGCGCCCACTGTGGCGAACGTCCTTGCGGCTCCCTTTTGACACAGACGGATCACTTCTGTTATTTTTGTGTTAATTTATTTCTATTTACTTTGACTACTGTGGAAGGAGAGTCGCAAATAAGAATTTCATCGCACAGTGTAACTGTTATGTTTATATTGTGTGCATGACAATAAAGCCTCTTGATCTTGATCTTAACTTCTGATTTATGTGACTTAGATGTTCGAGGGGCAGACACAATCTCTATGGGGTTTGAGGGGGGTGACGGCTCTAAAGAAACTGCAGAGAGGCGTTTTAGACTGAGTCTCTGTTTCCCGGTCCCCACTCTGGTTTTGCCCAGAAAGTGACCCACATCGTTTGCTGGACATCACCTAGACAGCCAGTGACGGAACGACGACATGCGGCTAAACATGTCATCGTTGGTCAGATTGGCTTGAATGTCCAGGGTGAACCTCTGCTTTTCACCTAAAGAGAGCTAGGATAGGCTCCAGCAGATTCCTGTGATCCTAAATAGGAATAAGTGCGTAGAGATGATGGATGAATGAATGAATGAAGGCTTTCTTTCACATGTTGGTTATTTTGCAAAATCCCTGTTCGAACATAAACCAGATAATAACAATTTTCATTTCCTTGCTCAGCACGAAGTGAACCAAACTACAGGCATAAAAAAGACCTGTAAATTATTTTGTCATTCAGATTATACAGTCATTCCAATTTTAAGTCTTTACAGTCCTGTTTTTGAGCTTTATTTTAGTTTCATATCACTAAGGGATTTAATCAGCCTAAAAATATTTCTGAAGAAGAGAAATTGTGTAATTCTAAAATGGAAGCTGCAAGATAAGAAAAACAATATTGTATTTTGTAATAATAAAACATTCACTGAGAAGAGTAAAGTCACAACTTATCATTTCTAAGGTATGGGTTTAATTTATTTATTAATAGGTCTTGAAATAATAGCATTTGTGTTAAGGTGTATCATGCTGAGGATTATTAAGTAGCACATTACTGTTATCACAAAGTTATCGTTACTGTAGCAAACCAAAGATGGGACCTTGTAATTAATTTATGAGCGTGTTTGTGTGTGTACGCTTTAGTTGATCTCTGGAGGGTTGTTTCCTTTCTTGGCTCTTACAGAAAGTAGTGCCAACGCACAGCAAAACCGGAAAACAAGAAAAGCTGGGCTAGAGGCACCAAGAGGGTTTGAGAGACTTTCTAGTCTGAAAAATTCATGTGAAATGCTTTTTGCGTGTTTGTGCATGCTCAGTGTAACTGATTTGGTATTTGAAAAGAAGCACAGATTCTGTAGCTTTGGGGGAGATTCTTGGGAAAAAAAATCCCTGAACATCACTGAAAATGTGTGCAGAATATATTAACATGCTTTTCAAAAATCGCTTCATTCTCCTGACTCCCGGACAGCTATACAATTGAAATTTCTCCACTCATTGTATTTGTCATTAGCATTTAGTGATGACTATCCAGATGCTAGAAGCTGTTAGCGGTTAGCTGCTGCCTCCAGGGGGAGATCTAGAGCTCCAGGCTCTATAGGGGTCTGAGCGGATTATGCGGCTGGCCAGGTGCTCTTTTGTGAAGAGGAGACGGTGCAGCAGAGCAGTCCTCAGATCCAGGCCACAGGCACACAGACAAGCTGAAAAGATAAGCGCAGCAATTTATCTACTGAATTGTGGTTTTAATGAAACATATCTGGCAACATTTTACCTTTTTGGGAAATGACCTGTGGTATAAACTCCTACCACTCTTTTTAATAAAAAAACAAATGTAGTTTTTTCCGTATGAAATATGACCTATGCAGCATTGTGATAATAAGGTGACTAATGTTTAATTTTACCTATTTATATTACTAATATTACAAATTTTAAAACATAAACCGTCTGTAACAGTTTCTGACTCTACCCAGTGATGAAAGTGGAAATGGCCTGTGTGCCCTTCTGTGCCTATGCTGGGCGATTTTGCTGTGATTTCAAGTGCTGTGTAATGTCTTTTTCCCCACCATGTTTGTTAAAGTCACTGTAACAGAAACAAAAGAAAGGCATGGGTGTTTTCAATGTAACTTTGAGATATAATATTAATTTCTTAACTCCAGCTGTTTTTAAATTTGGATGTATATGTTGTGTTTTCCCTGGAGCACCACCTGAGTCCTCTCCCATTTCTACCAGTGATTGATTCAACTACTAACTGCACAGATATCCATCCATCCATTTTCTATACCCGCTTTTTCGTGAAAGCCAGGGTCACGGGGATCTGCTGGAGCCTATCCCAGCTCCCCTCTCAGGTGAAAGGCAGGGGTACACCCTGGACAGGTCACCAGTCTGTCACAGGGCCACATAGCGACACAAAAAGACAGACAACCTCACACACTCACACTCACTCACACTCACTTTAGAGTCACCAATCAACCTAACATGCATGTTTTTGGTCTGTGGGAGGAGACCGGAATACCCGGAGTAAGGTAATGCGGTCCCGCCTTGTACACTGTCCACTGTTCACATGTAAATAATCTCAGGTGAACCAGGTAAATATGTGCACACCCCCGAGAAATGACACAAAATATCAAACTTCATCATAGAATTTACTCACTTTTTCTGCGCGTTTGGATGATGGCGCGTTACGCACGTGAAGCGGCGCTCCTTATATTCCACACAGAGACAAATAGTTTAGTTTGTCCTCAGAGTAAAAACACTGATTTTAACTCAAATGAGGATCGTTAGGCTCCTCATTGTGTTGTATTGTGCTGCACTAATCCGTCCCATCTACATTGACTGAAAGGCTCATTATGCGCGTCTTTGTCTGGTCGTTCAGTGCGTCTTTTGTGTTCTCAGGTAAATCACATGACTATTCATCCTCAGACACACCCTCTTGCATATGGCCTTTCTGGACAAAAAGTGTCTTAGAAAATTTAAATCAGTGGTATTGTTTACTGTGAATGTGTGATGACATTCACAGCACTCTGAAGTAAACACTTAAGCCTACAACATGCTGGTCTCCAAAGTCTTGTGAACCAATGTTCTGTTTGTGTTTTATGGTCTTATTTCAGTGAGTAAAAAATTGTAGTTTTTCACTAACCAAGCATAACCACTTTTTTCTCAAAAACACAATAATGTATAAACTTGCTGCTCACATATTATTGTAGCCAATTTTGAGCTGATTACAGTGTTATCAGACTTTAGACATTAATATGTTTAAAAGACACTGAAAAAAGCACAAATGTCAGGACATGTCAAAATTTGTCCAGGCCCCAAAAACCCCCTCAGACCCCAGAGGGTTAAGGACAGGGATGGAAATGTGTTCACAGGTGCCACAAGTGTTATGGAAAGATGGAAGGAATACTTTGAAGAGTTGATGAATGAGGAAAATGTTAGAGAGCACAGAGTAGAAGAGGTGACTGTTGTGGAGCAGGAAGGATGAAGTGAGGAAGGCGTTGAAGAGGATGAAGAGTGGAAAGGCAGTTAGTGCTGATGACATACCTGTGGAAGTATGGAAGTGTTTAGGAGAGGTGGCAGTAGAGTCTTTGACTGGGCTACTTAACAAGATCTTGGAGAGTGAGAGGATGCCTGAGGAATGGAGGATAAGTGTACTGGTGCCCATCTTTAAGAACAAGGGAGACGTGCAGAGTTGTGGAAACTATAGAGGAATAAAGCTGATGAGTCACACAATGAAGTTCAAGAGTGGTGGAGGCTAGGCTGAGGTCAGAAGTGAGCATTTGTGAGCAGCAGTACGGTTTCATGCCAAGAAAGAACACCACAGATGCAATATTTGCTTTGCAAATGCTGATTGAGAAGTACAGAGAAGGTCAGAAGGAGCTGCATTGTGTCTTTGTAGATTTGGAAGAAGAGTATGACAGGGTGCCAAGAGAGGACCTATGGTTTTGTATGAGGAAGTCTGGCGTGGCAGAGAAGTATGTTCGAGTGGTGCAGGACATGTATGAGAGCAGTAAGACAGTAGTGAGGTGTGCTGCAGGGGTGACAGAGGAGTTCAAGGTGGAGGTGGGACCGCACCAAGGATCGGCTTTGAGCCCCTTCTTCTTTGCTGTGGTGATGGATAGGCTGACAGATGAGGTTAGACAGGAATCTCTGTGGACCATGATGTTTGCAGATGACATTGTCATCTGTAGTGAGAGCAGGGAGCAGCTGGAGGAAAATATAGAGAGGTGGAGGTTTGCTCTGGAAAGGAGAAGAATGAAGGTTAGCCACAGTAAAACAGAGTACATGTGTGTAAATGAGAGGGACTCAAGTAGAACGGTGAGGTTACAGGGAGTAGAGGTGAAGAAGGTGGAGGATTTTAAGTACCTAGGGTCAACAGTCCAGAGCAATGGAAAGTGTGGAAAAGAAGTGAAGAGACGTGTGCAAGCAGGTTGGAACGGGTGGAGGAAAGTGTCAGGTGTGATGTGTGACAAAAGAGTGTCAGAAAGAATGAAAGGAAAGGTGTACAAGACAGTGGTGAGACCAGCAATGTTGCATAGTTTAGAGACAGTGGCACTGAGACAAAGACAGGAGGCAGAGCTGGAGGTAGCAGAGCTGAAGATGTTGAGGTTCTCTCTGGGAGTGACGAGGATGGATAGGATCGGGAATGAGTACATCAGAGGGACAGCTCATGTTAGATGTTTTGGAGAAAAAGCCAGGGAAGCCAAATTGAGATGGTTTGGACATGTTCAGAGGAGGGACAGTGAATACATTGGTAAAAGGGTGCTGAGGTTAGAGCTGCCAGGAAGGAGGACTAGAGGAAGACCAAAGATGAGGTTCTTGGATGTAGTGAAGGAGGACATGAGGATAGTTGGTGTGGGTGAGGAGGATACAGAGGACAGGTTTAAATGGAGGAAGATGATTTGCTGTGGGGGACCCCTGAAGGGAGCAGCCGAAAGGAAAAGAAGAAGATCATGAACTCCTGCCACTTGTGTTTTGAAAATTAAAAAAAATAAGCTTAATTTGTTTGTTTTTCTTTTTTTTTAAGTAAGGGGGGTGCTTCCAATGGTGGTAGCTGTGATATTTGTTTATGATGACATCTTGATGGCCATTTCCAGTGTTTTTCCCTGATTATATATTAGATAGTGAGTATAGTTGAAATGAAGTTTTAACATTTTGAATCATAATTGTCATATAATTATAATTGACTCAGATCACTTGGGGCCTCGGCTGAGGAGGTACTAAAAAAGGACCTGCTACCAGGTACTATCCTCTAATGGAAAACCCCAAATACCGAGTTGAGCACTACTTGACCTGTCGCTAATTGAAAAGCCCCATTAGTCTGGCTAAATAGCTATGGCTTGAATAGTCACTTGCTCATTTTAACTTGCAAACAAGTGCTGGTTCAGTTTAACATTAAGTTATAGAAATGCAGATTTACTATTGCCCAAATAATATGACATTAAAATTATGAGTGGACATGTTTATTAAACATACAGCATAAAGCATTATTTATTATTTTTAGTCAAAGAAAAATCTGCAGAGCCCGGTGGTGCTAATATCATTATAATATGTTTACCCTCAGCGACGGATATACTGCTGCTCAGTTGGGAAGCAGTGGCACTTTTGTGTAGTGTTGTTTCAAAAGATGTTTCAACATGTTAAATGTCTTTCAACCCTTACTTGAAGTTATCATTTGGTGTCATCTTAATGAAATTAACCAATGGTTGAACCACCTTTTCATCTTTCATGAAAAAATGCAAATTGTTAAATCCTTATTGTTGCAAATTTCCATCAGCGTAGACTGACTTTGAGGTGATGATGTATACACTACTATTGGAAAAAACATGTCAGCATCAATAAAAAGACTTGATAACCTCTAAGGCATTTGATTCTGATGGATTGGGCATTTTGGGAAAGTTTGCATCCCTAGCTGAGACTAAGGCATTTATAAAACCAAAACCACATCTGACAGACCAGACTCGGTCTTAACACAAGAACACAAGATCAGTCTTTCATCCTGTGTCACCTTAGATTTTCCTTGTCCATCATTCATTCCATCTCACAAATTATTTTGAAGATCACAGTTTGAGTTCTAGGATCTTTATCAGCAGCCATGGCTCAGAGGTGGACACAGCAGGTTACAGACACAGCTATCTTGTCTTGGCGCTGCAGAGCTGAAAACCTAAAGCGAGGCTTTCCTGCGCCCAGTGGGAAACCCTACACCAAATCATGAAGACTCTCAAATCAAATGTATCCACACCCCACTGAAAATGAAGGTGTTAGCCTTGCTTCATCCTGTTCTAGGTTTTCAGAATACACCTATAAGATGTGGGTCTGCAGGGCCAAATAGAAACGGGAAGTCCGTTTCACACAAAAACATATACAGCCAACATACACTCAAACACAGATTTGAACATAAACACATAATTTCCCAGCCACTGCATGAGAGGCAAGAAAACATGCACAGAATACCAAAGCAAGCTGTGCAAGGAGGAGTGTTGAAAAAATATATCACATATGATACAGATGAATGGAGAAAAGAGTGGAGGGCCAGCAGTTTGTTACAAGTGTCAAACAGCATGAACTTGCTGCATAGATATTTTTAATGGACTGGCTGATACAATATAATTTCATCTTTAATACTGTATTTCATACTGCATTGAGGATTAACTGTCCTGTGCACACTAGAGAAAAAAAGTCATGATATTGTGTGTGTGTTTTTCTGTCAATTGAGGAAAAAAGAAACAAAAAAGCCTGCCTGTCCTTTTGTCATACTGCAGGATCACCTGACTGAAAATATTATCTCTACATATATTGTTTCTTCATTGTTACTTCCTAATTCCTGTGTCTTATAGTATATTTGCTTCTTTTTCTTTGTGTGTGTACAGACACACACCATCCATATCGTATTTGTAGGTGTTAATGCGTTCTTGTGTGAGCAGTCCCCTGCATGTCGTGTTCTAACCATCGATAACCTGCAGTCCCCCTGGGACAAGCATGGTCACAGCATACTCAGGTCACATTGTGTCCCTTTGTGTGTGGGTGCAGCCTAGTATGACCTATCATAGAAAGACAAAAAGGCCTCAGATCACCCTTAATCACCAGGGTAAAGGCCAAATTACTAAGTCTGTCCTGTGCCATAGGTGTCATGTAGTATTCACACTGACAGAAAGTCATCTAAGTGCACAGTATGTTCCCTTGATTTTCAGGAGGGTAAACTGCACTTTCTGCAGTGAACAAGTAATAGTACCATATTCTGAACTATTTCTTAATCTGCCACCACTAAGTTTTGTTCTGCCATAAAGAGTATTTTCATTACGTACATTCATGATTTTTTTCATAATGATGGAGGTACAACTGCCAAGGGAATGCCTGAGAGGGAGAGCGCGTACAAACAACTGTCTCAACTGAAAGATTTTTTTTCATACTCTTATTAATAAATGTGTTATTGATTTTGAATAAATAGAAAAGGCCTTATGTGGTTGTAATTTAGTATTTCTGACACTATTACATGGTTAAGTCAAAAAGCAGCAAACTGCATGTTGTTGATTCTCCACAGTTGGGCCAACTACCACTGCAAGTCTGGATCTACTTATCAGAAATACTCATGTCAAAATCACTGGAAGGAAATTTGAAGTCAATTCATATTTTTGTAGATATTAAGCAGTGAATTATGTACTGAACATCAGTTGGTTTATTCTCAATAAGGATGCATTTGAACTTTTGTAATTAACAGCAATACTGGAAAACAGTTACTGTTAATATCTTGATAATTTAAACTCTTACACAGCCCTATGTAGGGATCTTTTAATGATTTGTAATATCAGTAGATTCAGATTTGTTCCTGTTTGAATCTGCTATGTTTATTAATTGTAAATATAATCTTTAAAACTGTTCTAGACACACATACCTGCATAGACTATTGCAAATATGGAAAGGAAAGCTTTTACTTTACAAAGAATAATATATATGTAGGTGGTGTGTTTTTTTTTTTTTGTTTTGTTTGTTTGTTTTGCACAGCTATGTAGTATGCTTTAAAGTCTTAGAGTTTGCACTTAGGGGGATTCTGCTGAGCTCTCTTCAGTGCTGGTGCAGCCACTGTCCACTCTACCCTTTTAATGGTGTGAGGGACAGTTGAAATTGGTTCCATGAATATCCATGCCATCACTGACAGCCACTGCTTTGTCTGTGCTGTGTTTTGCAAAATCTTCTTTTGGCAGCCTGAAAACCAAATAAAAGCAGTTAAAGTGCAAAGGGCTGAAGAAACAAAGTTCTGGAAACTATTTGTGGCAGTTACTTGCATGTTTAAGTGGTGTATGGTGGGATGTAAAATGTGTGTACCACCAGAAAACCGACATCACAGTGTGGAAACGTTTTTCTAGTTTTTTGTGGTTTTTCATTCATAGTCTTAAAATAGCTTAAGAACAGACTGAAATTCTGTAAGAAAGGTTGGAGGAAAAACGACTGGAGGAGCTGTGTTCACAGTGACCTCTGTGAAATAAAGTGATAATGTTGACAGGGTCATATTTCTGCCATTGTTTTCTCCTTTTTTGCCTTACTTTTTCTTCAGGAAAATCAAACCAATGACAACTTTATTAACCTGAGACTGATTTATTCAGTGGTGCACTTCATTTTGGAAATGGATGCTTATTTTTTAAAAGGACAGGAACACTATCACTCTTTTAGATTATTTGTTGCGCTATTGTATGTTCTCGCCTCATCCCTCCACCTCTTTCTTTCCCTCTTTTCTTGCACGTCATTCTTTCAGAAAATGAGTGAGGCAGGAATAAATCCAGGAAGTTGTCATAAAGGTGCTTTAACCTTGTTCATTCCCAGACCTGAGCAGTTGAGTGCCCATTCAATCAAACTGATTACCCAGGCAAAGTGTGTCAAGCTTATACTCTATTTGACCTGCTCCAAGCTACATCTGAGGCTCTTCAAACAATGATATAAGTCTTCTTTAGAAAGTTAAAGAAACAATCCACAACTCTATACACTATACATCTGCTCTTAATGTTAAAGCACTCTTTGCTCTCTGTTGACAAAGTATACAAGAATACCTCATTTACCAGAGAACTGAAGCATTGGTGTTACCTTACTGTTGATTCTGGGACAGATTATGTCAGGTCGAGTCAATTGTCAACCAGGGGTGGATCTAGGCATGGGTAGGGGTGGGCTTGCCAGTCTTGCCCACCCAATTAGAATTTAGTGAAAGACAGAATTTATCTACGAGTTTTTATGATTTGTGCTTTGGTAAAGGCGATCTAAGGCGGGCTGCGTGTTATGAAGTTTGAGGGATGGTTGTAGACTGTCCAAACTAATCAAAAAATAACACCAGAAAAATGCAGTATTTTTTAGATTCAGTTTCTGACAGACAATAACACAAGCAATAACAAGCAGGAGTATTTGCATGCAATGCATAGATTTTTGGTGTCTATAAGGAAGCCTGTTAGTGGCTCCAGCACCCGCGAAACTGTTATTGTTGTTTCACAAACTTCATCTTCCCCATCTCCCCCTTCAGAAATAAATCTGTCTCCCTCCACCTCAGCCACTGAAATTCATGCTGCCAGTGGCAGCGAAATACTGGACCTAAATTTAAACGCACCATCCCAGCCAGTATTAAATCACTACCCCAAACCTACATTTGGGCCCATATCGCAGTCATTTAATGCTGGGTGGTACCGTTTGCGTACATGGCTTGAATACAGCGTTTTGTGGGACGCGTGCTTCTGTTTCCCTTGTCGTAAGTTTAGTGTTGCTAACGAGAAAGATGTCGTGTGGTTATACAAATTGGAAAGCAGCACTGGAATGCTATTTTTAAATAGACTCAAGCAATTAAAATTTGTCAGAACCTCAAGTAAATTACACATTCTGTTTAGTAGTCTATTCAGAATCATGGAAGCATTGTAATCTGTGTTAAATGAATAAATAAATAAATAAATCATTATTCTGAATTTATCGTAATAATTGCCCACCCAGGATATCTGCCAACCCACCCTTCCACAGCTGGCAAGAACCGGCCCTGTTGTCAACCCTCCCCACTCCCTGCACCCTACACAGACCTTGAAAAGGCTCACCTGACAGGGCAAAGATGAAAGCCAGGGGGACTGCAGGCAGTAGGAGTGCTGGGTGAAGGCCCAGCACGAAGAAGGAAGAGCCGGAATTAGGAGATAAAAGAAAGAGGACAAGAGGGGACATGTAGGGTAAATGTGAGGGGGACAACATGGGGTGGAGCCTTCATGTGCACCTCCCTGAATCGTTCATGTGTTTTGGTGGTGATCATGCACTTCATCATGTGCTGTAGGGAATTACCTCATTTCCAAATATGAAGAATATTGATCAGAATTATTATACCTACCCAATTCAACAACAGAAATAATTTTGAGTAGAATAAAAAAATAGAATTGCACTGGAAGATTTCATAGAGGAACTGGATGGGACTGAGCAAAAGAAAAGTAGACAGAAAACCTTTATATATATACTGTATATATAGTACATATGCATGTTTCTTACACAACTAGACAAATTACATACTAATTAAAATGAGGGAAGCATGATGTATATGATGGTAAAAGTGTTGCTAATCCAGAATTACTGCAGAGACAATTTAAATGTATCTTTTAATTTTCTTTTAAGTTGAAAACTGAAAGAAAATAAAATGGGGGTCTTGTTCAGGAGACAGCAACGACACACTATTCTATATTTGCTTAAGCCCAATTCTTGTTTTACACTGCAGAAAGATGTTCTTCAAAACAACACTGTTTATTTTGACTTTTTTTTCATTGCAGGTCCAGGCAGGTCAACCTGTTTATTGTTGTATAAGTGGAGATCCTTTGACAGCATTTGTATTCATATTGTTGTACCTTTAGCTGTTTTTGTTGTATGACAGTCTCATTTTCCTGTTTCTTTCTGAGGCAATGTTGCATTCAGACACTATTTATTCCTGTTTTTTGTTATTCATTGACAAGAATTAATTAAGCCTAAGAGTTTTCAGCTTTTCTGAAGTGATCAGTGAGAATGACTTTGATACCGAGGGCCTCAGTAAATCATGAAGCATCCTCTGCTATGTAAACGTCAACTCATATAGCACTTACTGGTTCTTTCATTGCAAGTGGTAACTCAGAAACTCTCAACAGTACTGGCATGAGTGAGGGAATGCAAGAGGAATTCAGCTGTTTTTAAGACAGCCCACAACACCCAAACTGAGCACTGTTGAGTAATTGCAATAAAAAGGGGCGTGGCTATTCATTATCATTAGCATCATCAGTTTGTCTTTAAGTTCAACACTGTGTTTTAAATCTGTGTTGGATAAAATATCTTTGCAATCAGAAAAGTGGCATTACACTTAAACCAGGCCATTACTTTATTTGAATAACATGAATTAATAGACACTAAATAAGACTGTTATATTTACTGGATCCTAAAACAGCAGTAGTTTCTTACCTAAATCTTTCATTGACGTGTCAGTGTACTTGCACAGACACACACATTCACGTCTTATTGTGTGTTAGTCCTTAAAGGGGCTTCTCTAAACAGCCGCAGCCCAAACCTCATTAACAGAAAGTGCATCCACAACATTTAGTGCTTGTGCAATTACTTGTAAACACATTAAAAATTAAATTGCACCTACAGGCTTTGAAGCTGCATGTGCATTTTAATTCACAAGCCTCCCAACTTCTATTAACAAGCACTGCCCCCTCTAAAAATAGCCCTGAAACCAATATTTGAATCTTCTCAATAACTGCAGAGTATTCCAATGTGGAAGATTACAATGCTGGAAATTGCTTTGTCTCAAGAACCACAAAGTCACATTTATATAATTCAAAACCAGGAGCAGATGGAAACCTATTTAATGAAAAAACACAATATACAAATAAGCATGGCTCAGTGTATGTTTATTTCAGTTGGTAATTACCACCTGTCGCAGCTTTTAAAAGAGTTTGAGCATTACTTCCCAATCACAAAAGACCTCAGGATGGGAAAGGAATGCATGTGAACATGCTAGGTCACTCAACCCTATTGCAAATGATGGTTCAATTCAATTCAATTAAATTTTATTTGTATAGCGCCAAATCACAATACAAATCATCTCAAGGCACTTTACAAAAACTAAAACTAAAAACCCAACAAATCCTTTATGAGTAAGCACTTGGCGACAGTGCAGAGGAAAAAACTCCCTTTAACGGAAGAAAAAACCTCCAGCAGGACCAGGCTCAGTTTGGGCGGCCATCTGCCTCGACCGGTTAGGGTGAGTGGATAGAGCAGAGAGAAAAGAACAGCAACAATAAACAACAAATAGACACTGCAGGTTGGTGGGACCAGTAACTGCACATCAGCAATATACAGCTCAAGGACCAGGGACACCTGCAGAAGGTACAGAGAGAACAGAGAGAGGGAGAGAGCACAAACTAGGGGAGAGAGAGAGCACAAGGTTAGTAACATTCAATGGTGGAATATACATGAGGTGGGAGAAGAGGAAGAGAGGGGAAGGGAAGGGGGAGGGTTAGGGTAGGGGAGCTCAGTGCACTGATGGTCTAGGCAGTCTAGGCCTATAGCAGCATAACTAAGGGATGGTTCAGGGTTGCCTGAAGCCAGCCCTAACTATAAGCTTTGTCAAAGAGGAAGGTTTTAAGTCTAGCCTTAAAAGTACAGAGAGTCTCTGCCTCCAGAACCCAGACTGGGAGCTGGTTCCACAGGAGAGGAGTTTGATAGCTAAAGGCTAACTTAAGGAAGGATAACTAAAGAAATATGATCTCTCTTGCTAGTTCCTGTCAGGACTCTGGCTGCAGCATTCTGGATTAACTGGAGGCTTTTTATGGAGTTACTGGGATATCCAGATAGTAATGAGTTACAGTAATCTAGCCTTGAGGTAACAAATGCATGGACTAGTTTTTCTGCATCATTTTGAGACAGGATGTTCCTAATTTTGAAAATGTTGCGCAGGTGAAAGAATGCAGTTCTAGAAATTTGTTTTATGTGTGAGTGTGTGAGGACATGTCCTGGTCAAAAATAACTCCAAGGTTTGTGGCCTTCGATCTATGTTTGACGCAACTTCGAACCTATTTGCAATTTGCAACATCGTCACAAAATCACTGAAAGCCCTTCTTACGCTTCCAACCTCATATCTTTGTGAGGCGGGGTTTTCTGCAGTGTCAGCCACCAAAAGAAGACTACGGAGTAGAGTGGATATACGGAACACAATACGAGTGTCACTGTCTCCCATCACCCCCAGATGGGACCATCTAGTTGCAGGGAAACAAGCTCAGGGCTCCCACTGACTCTGCATTATGGTGAGTTGATATTATAGTGTAGAGTATAGTATAGTGCAGTGTATTGTAATTGCCTAATATAAAGTATAATTGTTGCATTCAAATGACATACTATGAACTGACAAACGTATTTGTTATTGGAACCCCCGCACCTCTACCCAGTCTACAGAAAAATCATTTCCATGCATGAAACTGGTCCTTGGTTCAAAAAAGGTTGGAGACCGCTGCATTAGTCCATTACCCCAGTGCATGCTCAGGAGGTTCATGCGTCAATTACATGATCACAGCTCAGTCAGTTTATAGAATAATGATAATCGTTTGAGCTCTTTACCAAATTAGTTAGATGAGTTTAAAAGGGAGTGGCACAGCAGTATGGTGGTCAGTACTGCCTCCTGACACAAAGAAGGTTTGCATGTTCTCACTGTCTGTGTGGGTTTTCTCCCATAGTCCAAATTGATGCAATTTGGGATTACGTTGGTGGGCTAGGTATGAATGCTTGTCTTGTCTCTGTGTCAGCCCTGTGAAGAGCTCCTGGAGATATATATATTAAATAATAATAATAATAAAATACCTATTGTTCTGAACTTCAGACAAGTATAGGCACTGGTAAAACGGAGAGTAGAACAGATTATGTTAAAACTAGAGTTGCAACTACTTCCTGAGTAGGGGTCATTTATTGAAAGTGATGAAGGTGAGATATTCTGTTCCAAGATATTCTTTAATCATGCTTAATTAACACTTGAGAGTAGCCCAGAGCTGTCTGCTAGCCGCACATCTTTTTTTTTCCATGCTGCTCAAAGCTTCACTTTTTACACCTGAGGGAAATTAACAGTATGGATATAAATTATAGATAAATATGAAGCTAATTTTTTTTGTGATAAAATTTCATGCACATACTGAATTGTGCATATGCTCTAGGCACTAAAGATAAAGAGAAAATGCTTATGAAAAATAGTGCCATGACTAGTTCTTATCTGTTAGTGCACTTCATCTAAAGTATAAAAGTTATTCCAAGCATATAATTGTGGAGCTATGCCTGATCATTACAGAAATGGTCAGAAATGATGAATGGAAAGATTTGGGAGCCTCTCCAAAATTTGACAGTTTGGACAGAGTAATTAAGCTGTCTTATGTACTGTGACACATATGGCTATGTACAGTACATGTGAAATCCTTGTATACCTTAACCATGGACTTTTGATGCCATGTGGAAAACAGGAAAGAAACTACAGTGCTGTGAAGCTATTGGATCCAGTCATAAGTTAGACACTGCTTGTGTGGATGGAAGGGTGTGACCTGGTTTTTTCGGTGGACTAAAATGTTGCTGTATCACATGAGGATACATTTCCCTTTTGTCAGGTTTTATCTCTCTGTCTGACTCACCATGCTTCTTTCTTGCTATTTAATGTTTTCACAGCAAACAACACAGGCCCCATCACAAGCACAATGTATGCCAATATTGCACACAGCTGAGTCAGCCCACTTTCTCTGAGGTAACAGAGTACCTCACAACGGGCCTTGCCTGGCAAACTGAGACATAGAGAAAACACACACAGATAGACACACTTGAAGTTGTTCACCCTGAGGTGCACAGATGGACAAATGGGAAGGTTTTCAATGACCAGCAGTCTCCAAGGATAAACTGTTGGCCCATTGGACAGTCGTGGCCTAAATTGCAGGAATTGTTGGTGGCACAGAGTGAATAGCCAGCACGCTGTCCACCTTCAATACCACGACTGAGGTTAGACCCTTGAGCAAGGCTCCGGACCCCCAACTGCTCGCCGGGCGCTGCAGCACTGGCTGCCCACTGCTCAGGGTGTGTGTTCACGGTGTGTGTGTGTTCACCGCTGTGTGTGTGCACTTGGGTGGGTTAAATGCAGAGCACAAATTCCAAGTATGGGCCACCATACTTGGCCATATAAGTCACTTTCATTCATTCTTTCATTTCATTTTCATTCATTTCAGTCTTTCATTCTCAGCCAAGTTCACACACACAATCACCCACTCTCACCAAGTGGGGTTGTTTAGGGTCATGTTGTATGTGTGCATGTGTGTAGGATCTTTACAGATGGAGTTGCGGTGCCATTAGGAGACATGGTATCATTAATAATACAGTTGACAGCCTGCACCAAGTGCCAGAGTTCTACATTAAGAAGCTGCCAGCCTGGCATACACGCACACACACACAAACACTGACATACCACAGGTTGTCAACATCAGTTTAGCTGACACAAGTCTATGTGGGGTTTAGATGTTTTTTTCATTTTCATAATGTTTTACATTAAAACATGCTCTTTGCCCACCCCCCCATACACATATGCGTGTATCATCACACTCCTGCAGGCAGCAGATGGTGTGGTAGGCATCAGGTACAGTAGCAGCCTCCTGACACCCCAAACAGCTGTTACCATTACAGCATGCTAATTGCCATCAATCAAGCCAGCACCTTGGTGCAGTCATCAGCAGGGTTCATACTGTTGTGTGTGGTGTGTGTGTATATGTGTGTGTTTAAGAGTGTAAGTCAGAAAGAGAAAAGGCAAAGGCAGACTTTTTCCCCTCATTGTCTATACCCAAAATGATCTACTCTCCTTATGGTGGAAAAAAAACCTGTGAAGAATAATGAAGACAACAGGAATAGAGAGAACAAGATCCTATTGTTGCATGTCTTTCCTGTACTCATTAGTGTCTATCTGCATGTGTGTGTACGTGTGGCCAGTGTTCAGTATTCTATTCTAGTGTGAGGGATAGGGGGTTAGCACATTGTTAGCACGCTGCTGTGGAGTGTGAATTTGTATTATTCAGCAAGTGGCTGCATATAGTTTGGTTTGAGCAGGCTAAGTGGGATCGATGGTCAGAAACGAGCCTGTCAATGCAGGTCAGACTGTACATGGTCATATTGATACTACCGCAACCAAACAGAAATCTGGTTCAATAGTCCCATTGGTTCAAAGGCTGATGCACAACACTCATGGAACACAGCAATGTTCATTATTCCATCTGCTAGCCCATGTTATGTGGAGAATACTGATGGAATCATAACAGAACCTTGAATTTGAGAAGTGTGCAGAACTGGTGTTTGTTTTTCCTTGCCTGCTCAGACTAGTTGTCATAGTGAATTTATAGACCTTGAAGAAATGCAGGCAAAGAACAAACTATAAAGACCGCACACAGCCATGACACACCCCCACAGATGTTTCACTTTCACTTGTCTGATGAGACCTCTGCCCAGCACTGCAGAGATTGTACAGACCATGTTTGACTAGCATGTCCTCAGTCTCCCTTTTGTTTTTTGCACTTGTTATTTTAATACACTGACTTTGTGGACTTCATGCAATGGATCATGTTTGAGATATCTTAAAAGCCAAATGTCTTTTCTCATTTTGTGGCTGTGTGCACACTGTCTGCCACGTCTTTGTGGGAATAGCTATTGCCCTCCTATACAGCAGAGGGTGCTTTTCTAGATTTGAGAAATGAAAGATCAGACTAAATAATCAGACTCATCAATATTTTTACATATAATGGACAGATACAAACATTGTTCTGGTGCAAGCTATTCAAATAGTAAATAGGGCCCTCAGTGGGAATTGTACTGTCATTACACAAGTGAAGAAGACATAAAAAGGCACGATTACAAAACTCCTGTGCCAAGCCTCTGTATACTTATCAGAACAAAAGCAAAGATTTGAATAACACTTTTTTGAGAATGCTCAAAGAGGAAGCTGAGGAGCTATTAAAGCTTCAAAACATGAAAATGTTTTTTGTTATATCAAAATCTAAACAAAGTCCTCCTGTGGTTTGGGTAACAGATGCACTTGAGTGTCTAAGTTCTATCACTTCCTAGCAGTGAAATTGAATGCTTTCTCATTTACAGCCACTTCCTCCTTCTTCCTCTTCCTGCAAACAGTTTCTCACATTGCCAGTTGCCAATCTCAACCCCTTGGACTCCTGATCAAGAATTTCACCCTACAGAATCAATACTCTAATCTTCCTTCTTGGCCCACAGTAGATAAGCCTGTCTGGGCTGTCTGCTCCGCCTTGAAAGCCCAGCCCAATTCAATTCAATTCAATTCAATTCAATTTTATTTGTATAGCGCCAAATCACAATACAAATCATCTCAAGGCACTTTACAAAAACTAAAACTAAAAACCCAACAATTCCCTTATGAGCAAGCACTTGGCGACAGTGGAGAGGAAAAAACTCCCTTTAACGGAAGAAAAAAAAACCTCCAGCAGAACCGGGCTCAGTTTGGGCGGCCATCTGCCTCGACCGGTTGGGGTGAGTGGATAGAGCAGAGAGAAAAGAACAGCAACAATAAACAACAAATAGACACTGCAAGTTGGTGGGGCCAGTAACTGCACATCAGCGATAAACAGCTCCAGGACCAGGGACACCTGCAGAAGGTACAGAGAGAGAGAGAGAGGGAGGGAGAGAGCACAAACTAGGGGAGAGAGAGAGCACAAGGTTAGTAACATTCATTCCCCAGTGTTCGTCTTGCTTGGAATAAGTCAAGCTTTTCCTCCCCCACATAAAAGCCATCTCTACATGAACAATGGCTGGCTAAATGCATGTGAACTACACACATTTGACTCTAATATGATATTATTGGACTCATTTAGTGTCGTGACCAAAGGTGAAAAATGTGCACACATCGCTGGTGAAGTGTCTGTACTAAGTTTATACACAACAGTGATGTTTGTGAGTTAAGTGTAAATGTTTCAAATGATTTCTTCAACAAAAGTCTGCAAGACCACAGTTCTGTTTCCTCCCCTTAAATTGACTACTGTCCAAAAAGTTCTGTTACTACAAAATGCTAGCAAAGTGTGGCAGGGGGCTATCTGACTTTTGATAAAAGCCAAATACTGGCAAATTATTTTTACAATTACTGCTATAATGCCCAGATATCTATGTAACACACACTTACACAGACACACTGTTAACATGTATTTATCTTGACATGTATTTGTTTGAGTTTGAGTGTGTCATTTGTCATGACAAGAGTTTTGTCCTTGGTCAGACTTTTCTGGTTTAAATCAGCACTTCCATGCTCAACCTTTTCACCAATTTCTATTCTAGAGGAGACAAACTTTCTGACTGATCAGTTCACCACAGAGGTAATACATACCTGCACTGTATGTATTACCTGTGCAATTCCATATTATTAAAGTGAGTCAATTTTAAGGGATTTACATGAATGTGTGTTATGATCTAGAAAGAGGACCCAAGTGCAGGATTGGCAAAGGCAAAAATGTGTTTATTTAAAAGCAAAATTTAAGCAAAAAAATCACTAGTTCCACAAGGCTAACTCCACACTGGAAAAAACTCACCTCCGCTGTCAACTCGCCTTCCCCTCTGCGTCTCCAGCCTGGTGGAATTTAGGCACTCCTGCTACCAGCATTCTGCTGTCACCTTCCTTCCTCGCCAGTGAGCTGTCGCCTCTTTGGAGAAGAGAATTCCCAGATCAAGAAACCCTTCATCTCCATCATTAAAATAAAACTTGACCTCCGCAACGCCTACACACCATCTCATCTGCATACAGGAATGTGATGAATGGAAGACCGCATTTAAAACACCATTAGGGCATTTCAAATACTTAGCTATGCAGTTATGCCATTTGGTCTGTCCAGTGCCCTGGCGATCTTCCAGGCCCTCATTAACGATGTGGGGACTTCCTCCACTAGTGTGTCTTCGTCTACCTTGACAACATCCTGATCTACTCACGTAACTTTGACGAACATACCATCCACGTTCGCCAGGTGCTGCAGAGACTCTTGGAGAATCGGATGTTCGTCAAGGTGGAGAAGTGCGAGTTTCATCGCCAACCCCTTGTCGTTGCTTGGTTTCAGTCCGCACAGTGGTCAACTGGCTGTGGCCCACTAGCCGGCGGGGGCTTCAGCAGTTTTTGGGCTTTGCAAATTTCGCAATTACAGCAGCCTCGCCCAACCCCTTATCCGGCTTACTTCAGTTAAAGTTCCTTTTGTCTGCAGCCCACAGGCCGAGGAGGCCTTCTCAGAGTTGAAACAGCGGTTCACCTCAGCTCCCATCCTGGTCCAGCCACATCCTCAGCGACAGTTTTTGGTGGAAGTGGATGCCTCGTATGTCGGAGTGGGCGCAGTACTCTCTCAGCGCTCAGAAACAGACCACAAGCTCCACCCCTGAGCCTTTTTCTCACGACAGCTTTCTTCTGCAGAGTCTAACTATGACGTGGGGAACTGGGAACCTCTAGCTCTTAAACTATCTTTAGAGGAAAGGAGACACTGGTTGGAGGGAGCAGAGCAGCCATTTATCGTCTGGACTGACCACAGAAACCTGGAGTACATCCGGACAGCCAAAAGGTTGAACTCTCGCCAGGCACGGTTGGCCCCCTTTCGATTTCACTGCGACTTACCGGCCAGGTTCACGCAACGTCAAGACAGACGCCCTGTCCCCCCTTCTTTTCCCATTCCACATCTGGGACTCCACCTGAACCAATCCTCCTGTCCCACCGTGTCCCTGTTGTTGTGCATCCGCAGGTGCTCCAGTGGGCCAACTGTTTGCCTTGCAGATTGCCTTCACCTCCACTATCAACTTGCCTAACCAGCTGCATCTCCAGCCTGGTGGAAATTAGACACACCTGCTACCGGCACTCTGCCGTCACCTTCCTTCCTGCGAGCTGCCACCCCTTTGGAGATGAGAATTACCAGATCGAGACGCCTTTTGTCTCCATTAAAAATAAAATTGTTTAATAAAGTTTTGCTCACTCGGATCTGCATTTGGGTCCTCCTTCACAATCATCTAACAGTAGACAGACAACACACACGAGGAAGAGGGAGAGAGAAACAAGAGGACCTGGGAGAACAATACTGCCACCTCATGACAGTACCCCCCCCCCTTACGGTCGCTACCCAGCTACCACCTGGTTTGTCAGGGTGTCGTCGGTCAAGTGTTAGGTCCAGGATGGTGGAGCACAAGACCCATGAGCCCTACTCTGGGCCATATCCCTCCTAGTCGATGAGGTACTGGAGATCCCTCTCTCTCTGGCGTATGTCCAGGAGACGGAGCGTCCTCTGACCGTGTCACCTAGGGACCTGAAGAACGACCTCCACACCTGGAAGGTGAATTAGGTGCCTGGGTCCGACATGATATCTTGAGGGATACCAAAACACATGTTGGGTCAGCAAACCAGCAGTCAGGCAGGCTGTCTCACCTGACGAATGTTTGCATCTGCACTGCATTGCAGTAATTCCCTCTCAGCCACATTCCCGACTGAAAGGCTCATTATGCAGCTCATTATGTGGGTCTTTGTCTTCTCAGGTAAATCACATGATTATTCATGATCGGCACACCATCCTGCATGTCTTCTCTACTAAAACAAGTGTCTTAAAAAATTAAAATCAGTGTCTTGTTTTCTGTGAATAAGTGAACAAGATGACTTTCATATAATTTTGAAGCAAACACTCTAGGCTACAAGATCCAGTTCTCAAAAGTCTTGTGAACCAATGTTCTGTATTTTTATTTCAGTGATTTAAATATTTTATTTTTTCACTAACCATGCATAAACGCTGTTTTCTCAAAAACACAATCATGTATAAACTTGCTGCTCACATATTATTGTAGCCCAATTTGTGCTGATTACAGTGTTATCAGACTTTAGACATTAATATGTTTAAAAGCAACTGAAAAAAGCACAAATGTCAGGGCATGTCAAAACTTGTCCAGGGCCCCAAAACACCCTTAGACCCCAGAGGGTTAAAGAACAAAAAATCACTGGTTCCACCAGGCTAACCCCACAGGAAAAAACTCAGGATGAGATGAAATGGGACTCACCGTCTGGGCCAGCAACTCAGCAGTAGATACAGGTGCAGGAGACCTGGGACAAAAAACACAGGTAAGTTTAGTAAGGTACAAAAAACATGCACAGACAACACAAACGAGGAAGAGGGAGAGAGAAACAAAAGGACCTGGGTGGGCAATACTGCCACCTCGTGACTGTGATTTCATCAGTAACTCTAATCTCTTGGCTGTGATGATGCATTCCTGCACTCCCTTGCTGAATGTTTTCGCTGAGATCTGTATCTGCTGAAGGAGATTTCAATGTAAGACATGGGCACTGCAGTGTACAGAACCCTAAATCACTGAGTTGGTGGGCCCCTTCAGCTGCTGATATTCTCTCACATACATGTATTCTCTCTCACACACACACACACATATTCTCATTCTATTAGTCCTTGACCCTTTACAGTATAATCATTTGATTGAGAGAATGTGTGTGAGAGAGAGAATATGTGTGTGAGAGAGTATATGTATGTGAGAGAAAAAGAATAGTGGCAACGGAGGGCAAATGTTTCGTCGCCCTGTCACTGGCTGAGCAGCCAGGTCTGGGTGTAATAGGCTTCCGGCAAGATGGCGGACCCGATGCAGAATTTTGTATTTTTTTTTCGACTCCCTTTCTGTCCCAGTTATATTTATGTTTTTGTCACCAGCCTTCAATGGTTCAACCTTGGAACTGTTTATGCATGTCTATATGTGCATTTGATAAGATACCACCTCAAAAATCATTTAATGACAACGAGAATGACGCCTGTTGTGGTTCGCGGTAACGATCTATCCATTTATCATGACTAAGCTGCGAAGATAGAAACTTCTGTAATTCCAACGCCTGCTACTAAAAGAAAAGACACTGATCTAGAGGATGCAGTGGGTATGAATGCCGTTATGAAAGCCATTGAGCTGTTAACTGAAAAATGGATACGTTCGATTCCCAGTTACAAAACAATTCAATTCAATTCAATTTTATTTGTATAGCACCAAATCACAATACAAATCATCTCAAGGCACTTTACAAAAACTAAAACTAAAAACCCAACAATTCCCTTATGAGCAAGCACTTGGCGACAGTGCAGAGGAAAAAACTCCCTTTAACGGAAGGGTAGGGGAGGTCAGTGCACCGATGGTCCTCGGGCAGTCTAGGCCTATAGCAGCATAACTAAGGGATGGTTCAGGGTTGCCTGAGGCCAGCCCTAACTATATGCTTTGTCAAAGAGGAAGGTTTTAAGTCTAGCCTTAAAAGTACAGAGAGTGTCTGCCTCCTGAACCCAGGCTGGGAGCTGGTTCCACAGGAGAGGAGCGTGATAACTAAAGGCTCTGCCTCCCAGTCTGCTTCTGGAAACTCTGGGAACCACAAGTAGACCTGCACTCTGAGAGTGAAGTGGTCTATTGGGATAATATGGTACTATGAGGTCTTTAAGGTACGAAGGAGCTTGATTATGAAGGGATTTGTATGTAAGAAGAAGGATTTTAAATTCTATTCTATATTTTACAGGGAGCCAATGAAGAGAAGCCAATATAGGAGAAATATGATCTCTCTTGCTATCATCCAGATAGTAATGAGTTACAGTAATCTAGCCTTGAGGTAACAAATGCATGGACTAGTTTTTCTGCATCATTTTGAGACAGGAAGCTCCTAATTTTGGAAATGTTGCGCAGGTGAAAGAATGCAGTTCTAGAGATTTGTTTTATGTGTGAGTTAAAGGACATGTCCTGGTCAAAAATAACTCCAAGGTTTTTTACAGTGCTAGAGGCCAGGGTTATGCCATCTAAAGTAGCTATAATTTGAGAAAAGTTATTTCTGAGATTTTTTGGCCCAAATATAATGACTTCTGTTTTCTCTGAGTTTAAAAGTAAAAAGTTACTGGTCATCCAGGCCTTTATGTCAGTTAGACAGGCTTGAAGTCTGGTTAACTGGTTTGTGTTAACAGGTTTAATAGATAGATACAGCTGAATGTCATCTGCTCCCTTAAATGCACTTGGCAGACCAGTGATCATTAGTCAGTTAGCTGATGACACAACTATCTTCATGAAACAGCACGCTGAAGTCCCAAAGATAATTCAGTTGGTTGAAACCTTCTCCAAGGCCTCTGGCTTAAAACTACATTTAAATAAATGTGAACTAATGCCAATCCATCAGTGTCATTTAACAGGTGCTTACACCATCCCTATAAAATCTTCTGTAAAATATCTAGGAATACATGTGTCCTTCTGAAACAGAGAATATAAACATATGGAAGGTTATAAAAGACTGCCAGAATAAACTTAACTCTTGGCTGTTGACATCAGTTTAACGGGCTGAAGCTTTTTGACTATAATGGAAAGTATATCAGGATACATCTACCCAGCGTATTTGATTGCTCTTTTCATAAGGTTGCTATTAAAAAAATTAATCACATTGATTTTGATTACATATGGAGGAAAAAAACACACTGTTAAAAGGGCATTGATGATTAAAGAAGTGAAGGAGGGAGGCCTGAAAGCTATTGATTTTGAATTCATGGATGGAACCTTATGGGGCAGCATGGTGGCTGAGTGGTTAAGCACTGTTGCTTCACAGCAAGAAGGTTGTGGGTTCACACCTGGCCTTTCTGTGTGGAGTTTGCATGTTCTTGAGTGGGTTTACTCCATGTACTCCAGTTTCCTCCCACAGTCCAAAAACATGCATATTAGTTCGATTGGTGACTCTAAATTGCCCGTGACTGTGTGAGGTTGTTTGTCTTTGTGTGACCGCCCTGTGACCGCCCTGTGACCGCCCTGTGACCTGTCCAGGGTGTAGCGCTGCCTTCCACCCGAAAAGAGAGCTGGGATAGGCTCCAGCAGATCCCTGTGACACTGGTTAACCCTCTGGGGTCTGAGGGGGTTTTGGGGCCTGGACAAATTTTGACATGTCCTGACATTTGTGCTTTTTTCAGTGTTTTTTAGCACAAGCACAACGTTTTGTTGTTATTATGATGGTATACCACTAAAACTAGACCCTTTACAGATGTAGCATGTAGGTGTCCACTGTACCTGTGACGTGATTGGTGGGTGGTGCTAGTTAGACTATAAAAGCTCAGGGGATGGTTTGCTCGCGAGAGTGCGACGCTGTGTGGGCATAGCGGTAGTGCCATTTGGTAATTGGCCATCGTTTCTTGGTTAGAGCACGTTGTGCGTCTCGGCGTTCCAGCTTGACTGGCGTCGTGAGTGTTGGGACTCTTCCCGGAGGGTAAGTCGGCTCATTGTTCCGCTGGGTGTTTCTGGCCTTATGTTTGGGCTGATCTAAAAAAAAAAGAATTGTTTGTTTAGATCCTGTGTTGTGGTGAAGATTGTCCGCTGATCCCTGTGGGCGTTTCTCCTCCTTTGGCTGTCTGGAAGTGCTTTGTCTTCATTGGTAGGTAAAGCTTTATGGCGTGTATTCAGATTAGTTTTGCGCCAATGTACTGATGTTGGTGTTTTTTTTATTTAGGTACCGGAGTTGAATGCAGCCCGGAGTGAAGGCTGCTATTTGGTAAGGGGGCCGTTGCTCACATTGTGAACGCCGTTGTCGGGGCTCTTTTTTCCCCTCCGCGGTGTGTTGGGGCGGGTGGGGCGTGAGAGTGCTCCGTTAAGGGAGTGCTGTTTCCACCCCGACGGAAAGGGGTTCGTTGATTGTTTGTTTTATGTTCATTTCGTAAATGTGATTTAAATGTTGGTTTGATTTTGTGATTTGAGTTTATTGTTGCTGTGTTTTGTCTTTACTTTTCTTTTTATTTGCATGGTTTGTTGTGTTGTGTGCCCTGTGCCCTATTGGCGCGGGTGTGTTTGATTATTAATCAGTTTTGTTGTTATTATGTTTGATGTATTACTGGTTGTGGGTTATTTTATCATTAGTCCTATTTTATCTTAGAGGCCTATTGTGTTTTAGCTAATTGTATTAAAATAAAATTGGTTTTGTTTGGTAATTAGGGCATCACGTCTCTCTTTTGTGTCCGTCCCTAGCGCGGTTCCTCTTTTGATCTGTTCAAGAGTGTTTTTTTTTTTGGGTTTCTGGGGTTTTCCCCGGGTGGCGTTGTTGATTTCCTGTCTCATTTATAGGTTTATTAATTTTACCCTCACACCACACAGATTTGAATGATATACTTCTTTTATCTGTGCGATCAGAATTGACGGAGTAATTTAAGTTTGTTTCGGCCTTATCAGAAAAAGATGCGTCAAAACGCGCCGGCGCGTGCGTCGACCCCAGAGGGTTAAGGAATAAGCGGGTATAGATAATGGATGGATGGAAACTTGAAAGTAAACTGGTTAAAATCCTTTCTAAAATGATTATTTGTGGCATATCCATAGAGAAATATTTAAGAAGTTGGATGGTATAGAGTTCTTACTTAAATGTGATTTTTTTTATTCAGAATTTTTTTATTCAGAAATAGGCTTTTTTTGGAAGACTGGATGGAGAAAGGTATTTGGTCAATAATTCATTTGGTTGATAGGAATGGATCTTTGTTATCATACAGTGATTTCTGTCACATATACGGTTTAACTGGGAATCAAAAAACATTTAATTCTATTGAATTAACTTGAACACACCCCTTTCAACTAATTGCCCAATTGCACAGTCTTAAGTGCGTGCATATCATGAATGCTGGGTCTTGTTTGTTTTCTGAGAATCTACTGCACCTACTGGTAACTTGTTTGCCATGTAGCAATAAAAAATATACTAAAAACCTGGATTATTCTGGTTAGTCACATTGTACTGCTATTATTTTGAGCAATACTGTATATTACATCAACTTGCTTGTATCATAATTACCATGGTCGTTATAGGTCCTCTAACTATAACATCTTATTGTGTTGTAATGAGCAGCTTGGATAAATGATGCATATCGTCACAAATGGAGATTTTAAATATTAACAACAATAGTTCATGTAATATGCTTGTATCACAAAAGACTCTCCATCCTGCTCCCACTCATTACAGATTTTGCCTTTTGTCTTCAGCTAAACCCCCCCTCAGTTTCTGTCTCAGTCAGATAGTTGACTTTGAGAAGGTGATCAAGCTCAGAGGGCCTGCTGAGTGTCTCAGCAGAGAGTCGAGGACACTGATTACCTCCTTGTCTGTTGTTGTGAGACACTGTGCAGACTTTCTATTATAGCAGTGAGAAGCCGCAAACGTCAGCAGCCTCATTTGAGGAATGCATCCCAGCAGGGCATCATGTGTCAGTTTCTCTGCAGCTGCCAGACTGTTTGGATTTTTCCCCTGCCTCTGCCTTTGTGTGTGTGTGGGTGTGTTCAAATAGCCAACTTTAACCACTGTGAATCTCCACACAGACCCAGGTTACAAAAAAAAAAAAAAAAAAATCTTGGCTAATCTGTAAATTACAGCCAAGACTCAACACAGCAGCCCTGACAGAACAAATACTTGTTGCTGATCCTTCTTATGTGACTGTGTGTAGTTCTGAATGTGGGGTGGTCATGGCCTAATGGATAGGGAGTTGGACTTGTAACCCAAAAGTTGCATGTTTGAGTCTGGGGTGGAATGGCCAGCGCTCTATCAATACCACAACTGAGGTGAGACCCTTGAGCAAGGCACTGGACCCCCCAGTTGCGCTCTGCCTGGGTGAGCACCATACTTGGCTACATGAGTCACACTTTACTTTGAATATGCATCTGTGTGTGTAGCATGTGTGCAATTTATAATATGCAGACCCTTATTGCGTGTGTGTTTTGTGGGGTTATTTAGCCATTTGTGTGTTAATCTGGTGGCCTGCAGATTATTTCTGACAGGGATGGAGTGCGCTGTGCCTGTCTAGGCTAATTTGGCTTCAGCTGGCCTGACATTTTCACACTATGTGATAAGACGTGGAGTAGATTGGCGGCCATGCTGAAAATCTTTTATTTAGTGGCTGCAGATAAAACAAATAATTCTTGCTAATCATTGTGTGAGTGAGCCGAGAGGGGAGGAAGTGTGGGGTTAGGAGGGGTGTCAGCATCTCTATGGACATACCATTCATCACCATTAGACACACAGACACTGTGTGTTTGTCTGTTTATCTCACTCTAATGCACACAGACCAATATCTGCGGTCAGTACTGAACTGAATCTGGTAAGATTGGTCTTCAGGTGTCAATAGTGTAATAATACACTCTCACGATTTTATTTTTATAAAAATTGTGTATTCTGAATCTCAACAGGCTCTGTGTCCATGGGTGAGGTCTGTACTGAGTTATCTTAAAAAAAAATACAGTAAGGAAACAAAAAGTCTGAATTACCCCTCAGCTTGTTTTGTGACCTTTATGTAATAGATTGTTTGACCAATGCCTCAGTACCAATGCCTGGTGAATTCAGTCCTAGATCTAAACACCTGTTCCTTTGTCTACTGTAGAAATGTTTATATATAAATAAATACCTTTAATATGTAAAAAATAACAAAATATATAGTATTTTCTTGTTCTCAGCTACAGTAGCATGGTCTGATGTTTCATAGCTTAGTTCAGGAGCTGTATATATATGCATTTTATTAGCGCGTTTCAGTACAGACTCCCTGTATGTCAGTCATTCCTCTCCCATTAGTTTGCAACTCTTCTGTCCTTGCTCACCTACATAACCATTTAGTATCTTTTTTCCAGTATAACCACATCTCACATTCATCAATGGTTAAAGCAGGGGCTGACACTTCACTGTGTTTATGTGTTTTCCAGCTAATATGTGTGTATTAGTGCTGGGCTGGCCTCTAGTGAGTAACTTTAGACAGAGTAGACAGAATTCTTCTATACTCCTCTTGTATCTCCTTTCAGCTGTGTCTGGTTTTGTTGTTTGTGTCTGTTGTTGACATTATTGTCTTTGGACTCATAGATAGGAAGGCTTAAAATGTCAACACCACACACACAAACACACATACTCACACACATTACTCTTTATAGAAAGAGTTTTGCTTTTTTTCTGACTGCACAAATGTTCACCTTTATTTTGTCTGCTTGGATTAGTACTACCATGATGGACAGGCCTTTAACATATCACTGGAAGCACAATCCCTTTTTCCAACAGAACAGGAAAGAAAATATGCTGAACCTCACAGCAGAGCTACCTCAAGGATTTCAGAGATGGTCCTCTTGTAAAAACAAGGTACTACAAACTGTTTCATGTCATAGCTATTAGAAATTATGATACCAGCAAAGGAGGATGTTATTTGAGGTATTTGGACAAAGTCTGTGGTACTTAAACCCAAGTACAACAGTTTTTGTAGTTTTTGTTACTAAACCTAATGAAACTTCTACATTTCCATAACCTTAATGTGTTTGATTGCTTTCATGATGACAAAAGGTCTGGTATGCTTGCTAGAGAAAAGATCAAATGGAATATGTTGTTATTGTCCTTTCAAAATTGTGAGCATCAACTGGTAGTTTGAGAGCATAATTTTCCTCTGCTTGCTCTCAAAACCTTGCGCTCACACACAGATTATTTCGGATTTTGGATCTGATTGCTCATAGGGATTTCCTCCGCAGAGTTTCATATTGCATCTTTGAGGTTTATTTTCATGTGCACAGTGGCAGCATTTTGACACTGTAACTGCTATGGTCGAATGGACCACTACATCATCCCCACTGTATTTCCACCTGGATTCTCTGCCTTATGACTTTATGCAATTAACATCCAGATACAGCATGTAGGCAAATGCCCTGGGAATGGAAAGAGGGATTACTTAAAATCATGCACTCCCATTTACCCTTTCTCTTCTCTCACTCTCTTATGCACCATTCTCTCTCTCACTCGCTCTCTTCTCACCCCTCTTGAGACATCAGACAGTCAGTTGAGGTATGAAGATGAATTGGACATGATTATTAAATTAATGTGCTTCATTACTGGCCTTTAACGACCTCTGAGACAATGGTACTGCAAGATGAATATTAAATGAGACACATACGTAAACACACACCACTGTCAGCCAGCACTACCACTCTCACCACTTATTTTAGAGACCTAAATAAAAACAGTAGCTCTAACCAGATATAACAAATTGACACAAGATGTTAAGAGTATCACATTTTTGAATAATAATACTGAATAAAGGCATTAATTACATATCCTAATTGTAGTACTGGCATTTATTTAGCTGCTTCAAATAGTTAGCAAGGATGTGAATGCAGTGGCTGTATGTTTTTTGGTGAAGCTTCTCCAGCAGGCTGTAAGGCCCAACTGATTTTTTGTAGAGTGAGATTAGTTGCACATGTACAGTATGCATTAAAATGCCAATACATGCTTCATTCAGAAATGAGGGCACTCTGAGGAGTCAAGGGTGGTGATAAAAAGAAGCAAGAGAGAGATTTAAAAAGAGAGCAGAGAGTTATGGGAAAGCATCACATCAGGAGGGGGCTGCTCTGTACTGTATTAACAATTCACATGTACCGGAATGAGATTATACTTTGTGCATGTAAGGATATGTGTGCTGTCAAAAGGTATGAGCACATCAGTAAATATGGTGTATATGCTGTAAATATGTGTACAGCTTGTTAACTGTGCGTGTTTACATATCAGTCCATTTGGTGTGCATAAATAATGTGTGTACTGCATGTCAAATATGCTGTGTGTGTGTGTGTGTGTGTGTATGAGCAGGTTGATCTGGATGCAGCTCAAGGCTCTGGCACAATCACTTCTGCTGATTTGTCTGCTGTTTTCTAATCCAATGACAGGAGAGAACACATTCATGTGAACATTAAAATACAATGCTGGACTCTGTCTCTTTCTCTCTCTCACCCAATCACTTACACATCCACATACACTTTATTTATGTTCACATAAAGCTGAACATAAAAACTTAGCAGTGCAGGAATGTTTGGACACCTGACTGACATGCATACAGCAGCATAAAAGATAGAAGAAAATAGAATTATCAAGTAAAACACACATGATAAATATTGTATGTGATCACCGCATGAGCATACAAAGAAATAAAGGCACACACCTCACAAATACAAACACATCTCTCCTCCATGGTTCCTGTAAGTGGGCAGGTCTCAGTTGGCCAACCTGCTCCCATTAAGTTTATTAGAAATCCAATTTTGGAAGGAGAAAGTGAACAAGAGCGCTCACTGGCAGAAAGAAACAAAGGGAAACAAGGAAGGAAAAAAGTTATAGCTAGTGTGGATGAAGAGATAAACAGTACTGTTGTCTGTATAGAAACATTGATGTTTTGATGATAATGCACAGATCTAACAGTCTTTAAGTTTTGCAATTCTAAAGGATGTGCATAATTACAGGATTGTGTGTGTGTTGCCCTTAATTTTGTAAAAATGTCCAAAAAAATCATAAGCGGGACACAACACATAACATATTTTAATCAAGCATTCAAACAACACACATGTATAATGCACACACTGTACTTTCTTTACAGCAGCAGCATACACAACCAAAACAGTATTATACATAGTTTAAAGGTGGTTTAACTAAGAATTTACACATTGCCTGATAGATGAAGTGGAAATGGGACAAGATGTAAGTATCTCTTAGCTATGCTACACCCCACTGTGATGTATTCTAGGTTCTCTACCATGTTTTGTCAAGACATGGTCTGCAAATTAGATCCACTGACCACCTAGTGTGGTTCCACAAATTATGATGTACTCTAAAATCCAAATTACAGTAGCTTAGCTATGAATAAGTAAATACTTTCTCTCCAGAATGATACAGTTAATGTGTTAGGGTTAGGCACCTGAGTTCATTTTAGGCATAGGTCTTTTGATAAGAAAAGTATCTACAAGTATTAGTCTGTCAATTTTAGTTGATTTTTGTTTTCTTTTTTCTTCAACAAAGCATTTACGATATTTTAGTCTAGCTTTTCTTAATGACTTCTTAGTCTGTTCTTGTATTCTTGCATTTTTAAAATATTAGCAATTTGAAGCTACAACTGTTACCATCTTAGTTGTGTACAGTTACCTTGGTTACAGGTGTTGTGACTTATAGTGTCATAGAGAGCAGTAGCGTAAATTGATTCAGACAATAATCCTGACCTTGGGGATTGGTGGAAGAAGCTACAATTTTGCATTACATTAATACAGGTGTTGTTCTTTAAGATTAAGAACTACTTTATTCAAAATTCCACTCTGCATTTAACCCACCCAAGTGCACACACACAGCAGTGAACACACACCGTGGGCAGCTATTGCTGTGGCGCCCGATAAGCAGTTGGGCGTTCGTTGCCTTGCTCAAAGGTCTCACCTCAGTCGTGAAGATCTAGAGGAAGATGCAGATGGTTGACTGTTGACTGGGCAAATATTACTCCCTTTTGATACAACACAGATGCTATTCAGCTGAAACATTACATTCAAAGCAGTAAATGTTAAATTATTAGAAATGTCAGTGCACTGCCACTACATTTATCTAGTTAGTTGTGTTCTGATAGGGCGGATTCTCCAGTCTGCATGTCAGACTGTTTATGTCTATGTCTATGGGCAGACACTGAACCCAAATTTCTTCTGGCATGTGTGTGCGGGTGAATAATTCTGGGGCACCATCACTGAATGGGCCAAACAATGTAAATGCACATTGACTGCTTTTAAGCGCGTACAAAAGTGCTACATGTACAGTATATAAGTCCATTTGTCTAATTCTCAGGCTGTGAACTGGGTAAACTGGGTGTAAATACAGCAACTCCTTTTTCTTCCAAGTGCCAAGTTTTCTTCCAAGATGCCTGGTCCCTCTTTTTCTCTCCTGAGTTCATTCAGATTTGTGCCATGCTCTCTCTTCTGTAAATGTGTTTGCAGGGCTGGATAGATGGAAATAGATTTCTGTGAGTGCTACATTTTCCCCCACCCAATATCATACATTCATGATGAAGAGCAGTGTGTGTGTATGGAAGAGTTTTAACAGAGTGAATGAAAATGATAAAGAAAAGTGAGGACAGGACAGATAGTTATTCAACTATCAGACATAATATACTGGGGCATTGTGGGTGAATATATATCAGATCAGCATCAAAGGCTCTCTGTTGAAGGAGACAGACAAGGAGCACAGAGAAGAAGGAGGTGCATTCTTCTGCTTTACAGGAGTGTGCTGTGATAAGACAAAAGCTATCAATATTGTAGCCATTCATCACAATACAGCAGCATTCTCATCCTTTTTTCTTTAAATTATTATTTTTATATGTTTGTATAACAATTATACATCTCCTTTCCTGAAAGTAAAGTACAGTTACATACATATGGGGCTAAAACTATTTGAGCCACATATGCAAAAACACAAGCCAATGCTTTGTCTGTTTCAGAGAACCATTTTGTGTTGATACACATATACACACATTCTCTGAGGTTGTAACAAAAAAGATTTTAGTCTTTGGTTGTGTGTGATATTTTCTTCTTCTCATGATATCACTCTTTCTCGAGTAACTGAGTCCACTTCCTATTGCAAGCGTGTTGTGCTGTGTGTGCTGTATAATTTGTCTACAGATTAGCAACAGACTAGCTTTAGTCTAGCACACCTAAAAACTAACTAAACTCTCTGGCTAATGCTAATCGTAAACATGATAAAATTGTTATTCACGTCGGCAGCAATGACACGCCGATTATGCTGGTCACTAAAATAAATGTTGAGTCGCTGTGTAACTTTGCCAAAACAATGTCGGCCTCTTCCCAATCTGACCAGTGACGACATGTTCAGCCACATGTCCTCGTTCCGTCGCTGGCTGTCTAGGTGGTGTCCAGCAAACAATTCAATTCAATTCAATTCAATTTTATTTGTATAGCGCCAAATCACAATACAAATCATCTCAAGGCACTTTACAAAAACTAAAACTAAAAACCCATAAGGGAATTGTTCCCTTATGAGCAAGAACTTGGCGACAGTGGAGAGGAAAAACTCCCTTTAACGGAAGAAAAAACCTCCAGCAGAACCAGGCTCAGTTTGGGCGGCCATCTGCCTCGACCGGTTGTGGTGAGTGGATAGAGCAGAGAGAAAAGAACAGCAACAATAAACAACAAATAGACACTGCAGGTTGGTGGGACCAGTAACTGCACATCAGCGATATACAGCTCCAGGACTAGGGACACCTGCAGAAGGTACAGAGAGAACAGAGAGAGAGGGAGAGAGCACAAACTAGGGGAGAGAGAGAGAGCACAAGGTTAGTAACATTCAATGGTGGAATATACATGAGGTGGGAGGAGAGAAGGGGGGGTTAGGGTAGGGGAGCTCAGTGCACCGATGGTCCTCGGGCAGTCTAGGCCTATAGCAGCATAACTAAGGGATGGTTCAGGGTTGCCTGAAGCCATCCCTAACTATAAGCTTTGTCAAAGAGGAAGGTTTTAAGTCTAGCCTTAAAAGTACAGAGAGTGTCTGCCTCCTGAACCCAGGCTGGGAGCTGGTTCCATAGGAGAGGAGCTTCATAATTAAAGGCTCTGCCTCCCATTCTGCTTTTGGAAACTCTGGGAACCACAAGTAGACCTGCACTCTGAGAGCGAAGTGGTCTATTGGGATAATATGGTACTATGAGGTCTTTAAGGTATGAAGGACTTTGATTATGAAGGGATTTGTATGTGAGAAGAAGAATTTTAAATTCTATTCTATATTTTACAGGGAGCCAATGAAGAGAAGCCAATATAGGAGAAATATGATCTCTCTTGCTAGTTCCTGTCAGGACTCTGGCTGCGGCATTCTGAATTAATTGGAGGATTTTTATTGAGATATTGGGACATCCAGATAGTAATGAGTTACAGTAATCTAGCCTTGAGGTAACAAATGCATGGACTAGTTTTTCTGCATCATTTTGAGACAGGATGTTCCTAATTTTGGCAATGTTGCGCAGGTGAAAGAATGCAGTTCTAGAAATTTGTTTTATGTGTGAGTTAAAGGACATGTCCTGGTCAAAAATAACTCCAAGGTTTTTTACAGTAGTGCTGGAGGCCTGGGTTATGCCATCTAGAGTAGCTATAATTTGAGAAAAGTTATTTCTGAGATTTTTTGGCCCAAATATAATGACTTCTGTTTTCTCTGAGTTTAAAAGTAAAAAGTTACTGGTCATCCAGGCCTTTATGTCAGTTAGACAGGCTTGAAGTTTGGTTAACAGGTTTGTGTTAACAGGTTTAAGCAGTCTAGTCGGGATAGGGTCTAAGAGACACGTTGATGATTTCGATGAAGCAACTACTGATGTAAATTCAGAGAGATCTATGGGAGAGAAGCAGTCTAAACATAACTGAGGTCCTACAGATGATTCAAGAGCTACTGTAGTAGAAGATTCATTTATTGCAGGTATAGAAAGCATCTGCTGAATTTTATCTCTAATAGTTGTGATTTTATTTGTAAAGAAACTCATAAATTCATCACTGCTGAGAGCTAAGGGAACACTGGGCTCAACGGAGCTGTGACTTTTTGTCAGCCTGGCTATAGTGCTGAAAAGAAACCTGGGATTGTTCTTATTTTCCTCTATTAGTGATGAATAGTATGCAGTTCTGGCTTTACGGAGAGCTTTTTTATATGTTATTAGACTGTTTTTCCAGGCTAGAAAAATTTCCTCTAAGTTTGTGGAACGCCACTTCCTTTCCAGCCTTCGTGATGCCTGCTTTAAGGTACGAACATGTAAATTATACCATGGGGCTAGTCTTCTCTGATTCACTAACTTCTTTTTCAGAGGGGCTACAGAATCAAGCGTTTCACGCAGTGAGGTTACAGCACTGTCAACAACATGATCAATTTGGTAGGGAGTGGGATTGAGGCAGCTGCCCTCCACTATGTTTATACTTGGCATAGATGCAAATAAAGATGGAATCATTTTCTTAAATTTATTAACAGCGTTGTCGGATAAACATCTGCTGTAGTGGAATTTTCTTCCAAATGCTGCATGATCCATCATTTTAAATTCAAAAGTTATTAATGAAAGATCTGACAAAACAGGATTTGGGGGAAAAACTATTAGATGTTCAATTTCGATGCCATTGGTCAGAACAAGATCAAGGGTGTGATTAAAACAGTGGGTGGGTTTATTAACGTTTTGAATGAAACCAATTTAATCTAATATAGAACTAAATGCAATGCTGAGGCTGTTATTTTCAACATCTACATGAATGTTAAAATCTCCCACTATAATAACTTTATCTGATCTAAGCACTAAATCAGACAGGAAGTCTGGAAATTCAGTTAAAAACTCTGAGTAAGGAACAGGTGGACGGTACACAGTGACAAGTAGAACTGGTTTATGTGTTTTCCAGTTTGGATGTGAGAGACTAAGAGTGAGGATCTCAAATGAGTTATAACTGTTCTGAGGATGAAAGTTTAATAATAAGTTTGAGTGGAAGATTGCAGCTACTCCTCCACCTCGACCTGTGCTTCGAGGAACATGATCATTTTTATGACTGAGGGGGGTTGATTCATTCAGACTGACATATTCATCCTGCTGTAACCAGGTTTCAGTAAGATAAAGTAGGTCAATTTGGTGATCAGTTATCAAATCATTTACTAACAGAGATTTAGAAGAGAGGGACCTAATATTTAATAGTCCACATTTGACAGTTCTGTTTTTCTGTTCAATAAGAGGAGTGGTCTTAATTTTTATTAAGTTTTTATGAATAACTCCTCTTCTGTTAAATTCTGATTTATTTGATTTATATGTTCGAGGGGCAGACACAGTCTCTATGTTGTTTGAGGGGGGCGGCAGCTCTAAGGAAACTGCAGAGAGGCGTTTTAGACTGAGTCTCTGCATCCCGGTCCCCACCCTGGATTGTCAGGCTTTAGGTCGTCTAATAAACTCGGCCAAATTTCTAGAGATGAGAGCTGCACCATTCAAAGTGGGATGGATACCATCTCTTGCTACCAGACAGAAATTTGGCCGAGTTTATTAGCCAACCTAAAGTTTGACAATCCAGAGTGGGGTCTGGGACGCAGAGACTCAGTCTAAAACGCCTCTCTGCAGTTTCCTTAGAACACCCCCCCATACATGTTGTGTCTGCTCCTCGAATATCTAAATCACATAAATCAGAAGTTAACACAGGAAGAGATATTCATAGAAACCTAATAAAAATTAAGACCACTCCTCAGAAAAACAGAACAGTCAGATGTGGATTATTAAATATTAGATCTCTTTTGTCCAAATCTCTGTTAGTAAATGATTTGATAACTGATCACCAAATTGACTTACTCTGTCTTACTGAAACCTGGCTGCAGCAGGATGAATATGTCAGTCTAAATGAATCAGTCATAAAAATTGTCATGTTCCTCAAAGCACATCATTTTATGCCATGTGCCAACACAGTGAAGTGCAGCTGCCTCAATCCCACTCCCTATCAAACAAATTGATCATGTTGACAGTGCTGTAGCCTCACTGTGTGAAACTCTTGGTACTGTGGCCCCTCTGAAAAGAAGTTAGGCAATCAGAGGAGATTAGGTCCATGGTACAAGTGCATTTGTTTATTGGAAATAAACAGAGAAGAAATTCTCCAATTAATAGTAATATTTTAATTGAAATTCCAAAAGCTTGTACAAGGACCCTTTCTTGGTCAGAAAATTGCAGTCTGCAAGCAGTACCTTAAAGCAGGCATCACAAAGGCTAGAGAGGAAGTGGCGTTCCACAAATTTAGAGGAATTTTATCTAGCCTGGAAAAACATATATTAACATTTAAAAAAGCTCACTGTAAAGCCAGAACTGCATACTATTCATCACTAGGAGAGGAAGATAAGAACAATCCCAGGTATCAGGCTGACAAAAAGTCACAGCTGAGCTGAGCCCAGTGTTCCCTTAGCTCTCAGCAATGATGAATTTATGAGTTTCTTTACAAATAAAATCACAACTATTAGAGATAAAATTCATCAGATGCTTCCTATAGCTGCCATAAATGAATCTTCTACTAAAGTAGCTCCTGAATCATCTGTAGGACCTCAGTTATGTTTAGACTGCTTCTCTCCTATAGATCTCTCTGAATTTACATCAGTAGTTGCTTCATCGAAATCATCAACGTGTCTCTTAGACCCCATCCCGACTAGACTGCTTAAAGACACCCTGCCATTAATCAACTCATCTTTATTGGACTTGGTAAATTTATCTCAAGTATCAGGCTACGTACCACAGGCTTTTAAGACTGCAGTAACCAAACCCTTACTCAAAAAGCCTAGTCTTGATTCAGGAGTCTTGGCTAATTATAGATCAATATCTAACCTACAATTTATTTCTAAAATCCTTGAAAAAGCTGTTGCTAAGCAGCTATCAGACCACTTACAAGTAAATGAAATCTGAAGATTTGCAAACAGGATTTAGAGCACATCATAGTACAGAAACAGCACTGTTAAAAGTCACCAACGATCTTCTCTTAGCCTCAGATAATGGACTCATTTCTATACGTGTCCTGCTAGACCTTAGTGCTGCATTTGACACTATTGATCACAGCATCTTTGTTACAGAGACTGGAGTATGTGATTGGTACCAGAGGAACAGCGTTAAAATGGTTCCAATCCTATTTATCAGACAGATTCCAGTTTGTTCTTGTCCATGATGAACCTTCCATGTGCACAAAAGTTAGTTATGGAGTTCCTCAAGGATCTGTGCTAGGACCGATTCTGTTCACCTTATACATGCTTCCTTTAGGCAATGTTATTAGGAAGCACTCTATTAATTACCACTGCTATGCAGATGACACGCAGCTGTATCTATCTATTAAACCTGTTAACACAAACCAGTTAGCTAGACTCCAAGCATGTCTAACTGACATAAAGGCCTGGATGACCAGTAACTTTCTACTTTTAAATTCAGAGAAAAGAGAAGTTTTTGTAATTGGGCCTATAAACCTCAGAAATAGCATTTCTAAAATTGTAGTTACTTTAGATGGCATAGCCCAGGCCTCCAGCACTACTGTGAAAAACCTTGGAGTTATTTTTGACCAGGACATGTCCTTTAATTCACACATAAAACAAATCTCTGGAACTGCCTTCTTTCACTTACACAACATTGCCAAAATTAGGAACATCCTGTCTCAAAATGGACTAGAAAAACTAGTCCATGCATTTGATACCTCAAAGCTAGATTACTATAACTAATTACTATCTGAATGTCACAGTATCTCCATAAAAAGCCTCCAGTTAATCCAGAATGCTGCAGCCAGAGTCCTGACTAAGCTCCTTCATACCTTAAAGACCTCATAGTACCATATTATCCCAATAGAGCATTTCGCTCTCTGAGTGCAGATCTACTTGTGGTTCCCAGAGTTTCCAAAAAGCTCCTCTCCTGTGGAACCACCTCTTAGCCTGGGTTCAGAAGGGAGACACTCTCTGTACTTTTAAGGCTAGACTTAAAACCTTCCTCTTTGACAAAGCTTATAGTTAGGGCTGGCTTCAGGCAACCCTGAACCATCCCTTCGTTATGCTGCTATAGGCCTAGACTACCCAAGGACCATCAGAGCACTGAGCTCCCCTACCCTAACCCTCCCCTCCCTTCCCTTCCCCTCTCCTCCTCTTCTCCCCCCTCACATGTATATTCCACCATTGAATGTCACTAACTTTGTGCTCTCTCTCTTCCCTAGATTGTGCTCTCTCCCTCTCTCTCTCTCTGTACCTTCTGCAGTTGTCCGTGATCCTGGAGCTGTATTTTGCTTGATTTGCAGTTGCTGGTCCCACCAACCTGCAGTGTATTTTTTGTTTATTGTTGCTGTTCTTTTCTCTCTCCTCTATCCACTCACCCCAACTGGTTGAGGCAGATGGCTACCTAAACTGAGCCTGGTTCTGCTGGAGGTTTTTTCTTCCGTTAAAGGTAGTTTATCCTCTCCACTGTCACCAAGTGCTTGCTCATAAGGGATTTGTTGGGTTTTTTTTTTGTTTTTTGTAAATTGCCCTGAGATGATTGCATTGTGATTTGGCGCTATACAAATAAAATTGAATTAAATTGAATTGAATCTGACTCCATTGTTACAGCCAGAGAGGAGTGTTATACCCATCTTAGTTCAACAGCTCACTCTGTTATATATTATTTCCCATAAATTGAGAAATAAGATGTAGCTTTAGTAATAAATCTTGAGGAAGCATGCAGTTCTGGCATGGCACTAGCAGAAACAAAATACATTAAGTATGTGTATGTATGACCATATATTTCTTGGAATAAGTAGAGGGCATTGATACAAATTAACATATAATGTCTCAAACAAGTTGAACATGAAGTGGGGACTGTCTTTAGGGTGTGCAGTAAGGATCTTGAGGGGTATAATGGTTTATTTTAAGTGCTCACTCCTTGTGACTTGAAGATACATGTGCTGACAGTCACACCAAATAGGGGAATTTCACAATGATGGTTGCTGTTATGTTAGCAATGTCTGTACTGATCAAATGTCTCTATGTAGTCCTGTCTGTGACAACATTTCCATGTTTTAAGGGGAAGTTAACCGAAAATGAAGAGGCCAGCTTTCTCTTGTTGTTTCATGCAGAATGGTGGTATAAACATACTTATACCAGATGTCAGGTGGGGTACAATTTTTTTAATCAGTATTAGCTTTCTAGAATGACCTTTTATTGACCTAAAGGAGCTGAGGTTTACGTTGGTCTGATGGGTGTCTTTACCCACAGTTACACATTTCTGTCCTGTACCACCATAATTTCCAAAACTGACCAAGATTTGAAGTACCAGGTAATTAAAGACTGTGAAGACCTCAGCATGAACTGTGATGATGTTGACCAGAGCTTCTTTCAGGTAGTCCCTTATGCCTGTAGGCATTTGGCAGTCTCTCCAGCCAAAGTACCAAGCGTAGACAGTAGACAGCATCTTAAACACTGAAAGTTAAATGTTTAAAGCAGGAAGATTTCAATGAGATGCACATATTCATGGATATTCATGGACTAATTGATTAGAATTTATTGTAGGATGCAAAAGTGAGATTATTAACCCAGAAAGGGTGAGTGCAGGTAACACAGACAAATTGTACAAACAGAACATGACTAGTAACCAGACTTGACAATGAAGAGTCCCAACACATCCATGAAAACACAGAGTCCAGTTCTCCAGAAGGCAACAGAACTTGGATGCACACAACACACCACAGAACTTGCACTCAACCAGTCAACCAGTGATGGGTGCATAAATGACTGAATGTGACACACCACCTATGCTCCATATTAAGGTTTGTGCCCTTAATTTCACATTGATGTTGGACATTGTGCATGTGCTGTGTCAAAACACAAAAAAACTACTTCCTTGGCCTGACTGAGAGGTAGAGCAGTGGCACCTTCTGGAGACTTGCATGACAAATCAAGTCAAAATAATTTTCAATTAGTTTCATTAAAATACATTTGCAATGTTTTGTGTAATAAACACTTGTTCTTGAAGTCTTGTTAAACATTTGCAGTGTGTTCAGCTTCACACTGTGTTCCAAAAAAACTGAAAAATGGCAAAAATACTGACTTGATTAAATAAACCAGGTGTGAACAATATTTATCACACAAGCAATACAGCTGTATAAGTGGCTTGATCACACTGGTCAAATCAATCTTTAATATATAAGAATAATACTGAATTTATTATGCAGTATGTGCAATACAGTAAACAGTGAACTTTTAGATTCTTCTCTCCTTGGCTTTCATTTGAGACCCAGCCACTATTTGAGTATTTTGAGCATATTTTCCACATATAAGCTACTTACATTCCAAACCTGTCATTATCTGCGTTCAAAAGCCATTTATAGCCAAACAAATAAAACTCAAGATCAGTTAATTCACTTTTACCAATAAAAACTTGACCCACTTGGGAGGAACTGAAGAAAGGTGCAGGAAAAGAAAAAAAGTTGGATGAGGAGAAAGAAGGCAGAGGATGATCAGATGTACCGCAGAGAGCAGATGGCGTAGAGAAAGGAAAACACCAGGGAGGAAACCAGGGATCAAAAGGAAAAGAAGAAGATGGTCTGTTGTGAAAGGAGGAAGAGGGGGTGTGGGTGCAGGACAGAGGAGTGGGACAGAACAGCTTGTTTTGTACTGACAAGTACACCAAGGTCAGGCCTTAGCAGGTGTTTTGCCATCATGTTGTTATCGATAGCTCATAATGAGATATACACACAAGCTGCTGAAGGTGCTGAAGGCTAGAGACACACACACACACACACACACATAAATGCACACACATTTTATTTAAACATAATCAAGTGTTATGCCAGCTCTCTTCTGCTAATATTCTTGCTAGCATTGAATTGTGCATATACAGGTCTTATTGGGTAGTTCTCGCAGTTTCATTAGGCCTGTGGGATGCTGAGATGCAAGCGGTCAGACGGGGTCTTGCCTTTGATTAAACAATGCCTGATTGATGATCAAGTCTTATTATACCCACCATTTCATTGTGAATTGCATCATTTAAATTACTATTTTTTATGAACTGGTCAGTTGGTAACAAAGCAAATATTTGTATGTTAGTGCAAACTGTGGTTAGTTATTTAGGTCAAAGAAAAGGAAAAAGGAATGTACTCAAAAAAGTCCATGTAGTTGTTGAACATGTATTTGTGCCTTTCTTCTGTAGAATGTGATCAAAGAGAACAACTAATGGTACCAAGAATACCCAGAAGAACACTAGACACTAACTTTCAGTGTTCACTGAAATCAACTACGCTCTCTCTTTGATAGTGGTCTAAAGTTGTCACAGAGGGTAAATAGTTTTTAATTGCATTATGTTTTGTTGCATGCCACCCAATCAGTCTATTGTAGGGTGGTTTCATTTTGTGAGTTTCTGTCAAGAAGCACCCTGATTTGGACAATGTTTCTGCACCTCTTTTTCCACAGAGCGAGAGGACCTTGAGAGTCTGGACATCTCTTAACTTTTTCTGAATCTGTCTGGAACTCTGTCCATTTCTGTTCTCTTCTCGGTGTTCAGTTCCAAGTGCTCAGAGTTTCATTCTTTCAGAGTTTTCTTCTTTCAGAGTTCAGGGTGTGTCTGTCTGTGTACTGTCTTTTTGTGTTTTGCCGCGCTGGGTGGGGGAATCCATCTGGTTCGTCCCATGACTGTGCTTGGCACGATGTGATTGGTCCAGGAAGTGCTGCATCCTTGGTGGTGATTGGTTATCTCACTGGTCACACATGAGATCAAGAGAGTAACTTATTGTGTTGTAGGTTTTAAGAATGTTTTTTCTAAGATGGGAACAATCATTTCTTTTTAGAAACAAACACATGACAAACCTAATAACTAACCAGAGTCAATAGTTCAGCAACATTATAAATGAAATCAATAAAACTTCATGGTTATATGGATTAACTACAAGCATGAATAACAGAAAAACAATTGCACAGCTTTTATATCACACTGTAGTCTGGCAGTTGTGTATAAGCCTGGTCACAGATGTTACATATTTAGCAGAAATATAAAGACAGGGTATGAAGACCAGTTCATAAGTCATTGTATAGGTTTAGTAGTTAGTAGTTCTAAAGCAATTTATGGCAGGGTGTAAAGCACCAAAATGGTGTTTCTTTCTGAAGAGCCAGTGATCTATCAAATGGATTCTTGACAGTGCAGTGCTTGTTGGAGAGCCTGTACCATCCCCTGTTCTTGTACCTTAGTGGGTCACAAAGAGTTTCATAGTCATACATTGTCAGAGGGATATCACTCCTGCCTCAATCAGGAATGTGACCATATTCTGCTGCTTTAGGTCTGCTACACTTTCTTTAACTAGCCTCGACAATGGTTCAATTGTAATGTGTATGTTTATCAAGTAACTTGAAGATGAAAAGTTATTTTATTGTGTTCTGTAGGTTAAGGTAAGTTAAGTTTCTGTCGCTGTGGTCTGCTGCACTTATAAGTAAACTCCAATCACTCTAAAGTGTACTGACACTGCAGTAAGATGAGACTGAAGGTCAGGCAGCACAACATTGCGGTTCATTTATTCTTTAATCCCACTAGGTCTCCACATCAGAATACCTCAAAACTAAAGCAGTGAAGCTGTTACTTACAACAATAATTACATTCCAGGAAGTTATTGATTGACTCACTCCTTCTACCTTGTTAATAATAATAATAATACTTTTATTTATAAGGCGCTTTAAGAACAGCAAGAGCTGACACAAAGTGCCGTACACCAAAACAAAGAATTTACATATATATATATATATACATACATATATACACACATACACACACATACATGAATAAGAATTTTAAGAGTAAGTTAAAAGTTTTTAAAAAAATAAAAACAATAAAAACAGTCCATGATCATTCCATCATGCCGGTCCAAAGGCTTGAGTATACAAATAGGTTTTAAGTTGTACTTTGAACATAGCTAACGTAGGGGCTTGTCTTATGTTCAAAGGCAAATTGTTCCACAGCCTTGGGGCAGCAATAGAGAAAGCTCTATCTCCACGGAGCTTCCTCCTCGTTTTTGGTACCTCAAGAAGCTGGAGGTTGGCTGATCTGAGGGAGCGGCTAGGAGTATAAGGGTGAAGGAGTTCAGTAAGATAAGGAGGGGCAAGACCATTTAAAGATTTAAAAACAAATAATAAAACCTTAAAATGAACCCTAAAAGACACTGGCAGCCAGTGGAGTGCAGCCAGGATTGGTGTGATGTGCTTGTATTTTCGCGTTCCAGTTAAAAGACGCGCCGCCACATTTTGGACCAGCTGGAGACGTAAAAGGGATGCCTGACTGACCCCAAGATACAGAGCATTACAGTAATCAAGGCGTGATGTAACAAAGGCATGAATTACTAGCTCAAAGTGCTGCTTTGACACTAGAGGTCGTAGTTTTGCCAAACGCCTTAAGTGAAAAAAACCGGATTTTACCACTGCACCGATTTGCTTATCGAATTTAAGATCCCTATCCATTTTGAAACCTAAATTAGTGACCAGTGGTGTAAGATATGATGTCAAGGGACCTAGATTAACACCGGAAGATACACTAGAGGCACTAGAGCCAACCAACATTACTTCTGTCTTTGCCTCATTAAAATGAAGAAAATTTAACGCCATCCAGGCTTTAATGTCATCAAGACATGCGAGCAAACGTGCAATTGAGAAACCCTCCTTTTTCTTCAATGGAAAATAGACCTGGGTATCGTCTGCATAAAAATGGAATGATATGCCATGTTGTCTAAAGATGTGACCCAGAGGAAGCAAGTAGAGAGAAAAAAGTAAAGGACCCAAAACGGAACCCTGGGGAACCCCGGAGGACAGGGGAGCAGAGGAGGATTCAAAGCTGGCAAGACCCACAGAGAAAGTTCTAGCTACCAGATAAGATCTAAACCACTCCAATGCAAGACCACGGATTCCCACAACGTCATGCAGGCGGGAAATCAAAATGTTGTGGTCAACTGTGTCAAAGGCAGCAGATAAGTCAAGAAGAATAAGAACCACGAAATCGCCAGTATCAGAACAAGTAAAAATATCATTAAAAACTTTAATTAAAGCTGACTCTGTGCTGTGGTGTGGTTTAAAACCGGACTGAAAGATCTCTAGAATCTCATGCTCATCCAAAAACGCTTTCAGTTGAGCATAAACAACTTTTTCTAAAACCTTTGAAAAAAACGGTAGTCTGGAAATAGGTCTATAGTTTGCCAACACAAATGGATCCAGACTAGGTTTCTTTATAAGCGGTTGCACTACCGCATGCTTAAAATTAGAAGGAACAACACCAAACGATAAACTACTGTTAATAATGTTAAGGACCAATTTGCCTACACAGGGAAAAACTTCTTTAAAAAACCACGGGGGAGCTGGATCACGTGGGGAGCCTGAGGGATTCAGAGAGCCAACCACATCCTCTAGTTGTGACATAGATATTGGTTGGAATTGAACAAAAAAGACAGCACAACAAGGAACAGACACCGAAGGAGCAGAAACAGGCAATGAGATAAGAGACCTAATAGTGGCAACCTTATCCACAAAAAACTGAAGGAAGTCATTACACAACTCAACAGAAGCTTCTAAGCAAGTAGACTGTGGACCATGAAAAACAGAATCAATAGTGTTAAAAAGCACTCGTAAGTTGTGACAGTTTGAGGAAATGAGATTTGAGAAATGTAGCCTTCTGGCCTCTTTAACAGTGTTCTGGTAATTATTCCAGCAGTCCTTCCATATTTGGAGAGAAACTTGCAGTTTGTCCCTTCTCCACGTACGCTCAGCCTTGCGACACTGCCGCCTGAGAGCTCGGGTTCCATCGTTGAGCCACGGGTCAGATTTTGCTTTTGGCCGCTTGGTCATAAATGGGGCCACAGAATCCAGGACAGAGAGACAGGAAGAATAAAACCAGGTAGTTAAGTCGTCACAGTGAGCTGAGATGGAGGCAGGTGGGGGACCAAGGCACTCGAAAGCAGCAGAAAAGCAACCAGCAGAAGAGGAGTTCAATGCCCGGCAGCGTCGAGCAGGAGCAGGGATTTTGACGGTGCGGGTGGAAAACCCCACCTCAAATAAAACCGGCATATGATCGGAAAATGCTGGGTCGCCAATCTCCAAGTTGAGTATGGGCAGGCCAAAAGAATAAACAAGGTCCAACGTGTGGCCTTGTTTGTGTGTAGGGCCAATAACAGACTGCACCAAATTAAAAGAATCAGCAATAATTTATAGAATCTGTGGTGTCTAATAATTTGTATTCAGCAGACCTCAGCAAACGTCCTGCATTATAAAGGGGTCTGCTGAACTGGTAAGGTAAGGTAAGTGATCACAGCGCCTGGCTGTTGCTGTCTCCTTTAACACACAACGCCTGATCGTTCTAATGACACTGAACTAATTGCTGATTGATGCTACTCTGACATGTTAAATACACTATGTGTCAAACATGAATATTTCCCGCAAAACAAATCAATGTGCCCATTTTTCATGGTCTGTCTTTAGTACTGAAGATTGCTTGAAAATGTCACTCCCCATCATTAAGGCAGTGAGCCTGCTGCAGACATGCTTCCAGACAGTCCAGTAGCCCACATCAGTCCTGATCTTTCAGAGAGGACATTGATCCTAATTGATGACTGGCATGGGCGTTTAGTTTGTTGTATTGTTTTGACAATACTATTGCTATATGGCATTTATTTGCATGCTGTTTATGTCTGCCTAAGTGAACTTTAAGTCCTAGACATTAATCATGTGTTGGTGCCTGTGATAGCTGGTGCCACAGCAGCTCTCTGCAGATGTCAGCTTCACTGTCATTTAATTTGTCTTCACATAATGTCACATTGTTGAGGATAATTGATATCCTTTCCAGCTAACACAGCTGAATGAAGAGAAAACCGCTGCCATGCTATAAAAAGATGTCTGATGTATGACCCATTTCTCCAAAAGTACAAAATATAAGTCTGATGGCTTTATTAGTGCTGTCCCTAAACAAGCTTAAGCTGATTTAAATATAAAAATAACTTCTATTTCAAGAGACTGAACTTTATGAAGTCTTCGAATAAGTTTCTTTAGAAAAAGACATTTTTGGGGGCCACAGGTGGCGTAGTGGTAGTGTGCCCATCCATATACGCAGGAGACGCTGGTTCAACTTCTGAGCCGGCCATCACGTATGTCTGCCTGCATGCCCTAGTTTCCTGTCTTTCTCCACTGTCCTGTCAAATAAAGGCAAAAAACTGCCCAAAAAATAATCTTTAAAGAAAAAGACATTTTCATAGCTGAAAAGCAGTTTTGTTTAATTGACATAGGTACAGTAGGTGTATGGAGTCCAACAGAAGAATCTGCAAAACGAAAAGAGCCAATCATCTTAGAATGATGGTTTTACTTTACATGCTATTTTCTACAAATCTTATAATAAAGACTACAACCAACAATAGATATGGTGTACTTGACACATAGCAATAAAAGGTCATTTCTAGTATGATTTCTAGTATATTGTATTATATATTTAGTATATTTTCTGCTTCCTTAAGGTAGTCTGCTTCAATAATAAAAGGGGTGATCTCCCTTGGCTAATAGTATGGCCTGTACTTCACAACTGTAAACCAACCCTTTGGACACATTTTAGTGTCTTTTCTTGATGATATTGACAGTCCAATTTCACAATTTCTGACCAACTAGTAATATTTCCATTTTTTTATTTGCAGAAAAAGGTGTATCACTATTTCTTTTCATCCTATACCTTAATTCAATTCAATTCAATTCAATTCAATTTTATTTGTATAGCGCCAAATCACAATACAAATCATCTCAAGGCACTTTACAAAAACTAAAACTAAAAACCCAACAATTCCCTTATGAGCAAGCACTTGGCGACAGTGGAGAGGAAAAAACTCCCTTTAACGGAAGAAAAAAACCTCCAGCAGAACCGGGCTCAGTTTGGGCGGCCATCTGCCTCGACCTTAGTGGGAATACATTCAAGACAACGTGACAATGGAATGCCAGTAACACACCATAGCATTTTATTCTTGCTGTCCAGTGATTAATTTTGTTTATATTTTTAATGAATGAATTTGTCTCCTCTGATCCATGTGAACCCTGTTGTTGTTTTTTGTGAGCTACTGTAGAGATAGAGATACAGTATTTGCAACAAGGACTCCTGATTTGAAATTGAGATGATTGAGAGAAGAAACAGCCAGTCACAGGGACGTCTTATATGAAACATTTTAAGGAAAAATTAACAAATCAGAACAAACCAGTGAGCTCAGCTTAACTCACAAACACATATAGTTGATGGGTATGGAGGTCTCTTGTCAACACTATTCAGTTTTCACTTAGTCAGGAGGAGACTTAAGCAATAACTGGTTCTCAGTTTGGATCGAATTCACTGAGGTATTTAAATACAGTGGGTACGGAAAGTATTCAGACCCCTTTAAATTTTTCACTCTTTGTGTCATTGCAGCCATTTGCCAAAATCCAAAAAGTTCATTTTATTTCTCATTAATGTACACTCAGCACCCCATCTTGACAGAAAAAAACAGAAATGTAGAAATTTTTGCAAATTTATTTAAAAAAAAAAACTGAAATATCACATGGTTATAAGTATTCAGACCCTGTGCTCAGTATTGAGTAGAAGCACCTTTTTGAGCTAGTACAGCCATGAGTCTTCTTGGGGATGATGCAACAAGTGTTTCACACCTGGATTTGGGGATCCTCTGCCATTCTTCCTTGCAGATCCTCTCCAGTTCTGTCAGGTAGGATGGTGAACGTTGGTGGACAGCCATTTTCAGGTCTCTCCAGAGATGCTCAATTGGGTTTAGGTCAGGGCTCTGGCTGGGCCACTCAAGAACGGTCACAGAGTTGTTCCGAAGCCACTCCTTTGTTATTTTAGCAGTGTGCTTAGGGTCATTGTCCTGTTGAAAGGTGAACCTTCGGCCCAGTCTGAGATCCTGAGCACTCTGGAAGAGGTTTTCTTCCAGGATATTGCTGTACTTGGCCGCATTCATCTTTCCTTCAATTGCAACCAGTCGTCCTGTCCCTGCAGCTGAAAAACACCCCCACAACATGATGCTCCCACCACCATGTTTCACTGTAGGGATTGTATTGGGCAGGTGATGACCAGTGCCTGGTTTTCTCCACACATACTGCTTAGAATTAACACCAAAAAGTTCAATCTTGGTCTCATCAGACTAGAGAATCTTATTTCTCATAGTCTGGGAGTCCTTCATGTGTTTTTTGGCAAACTCTTTGCGGGCTTTCATGTGTCTTGCACTGAGGAGAGGCTTCCGTCGGGCCCCTCTGCCATAAAGCCCCGACTGGTGGAGGGCTGCAGTGATAGTTGACTTTGTGGAACTTTCTCCCATCTCCCTACTGCATCTCTGAGCTCAGCCACAGTGATCTTTGGGTTCTTCTTTACCTCTCTCACCAAGGCTCTTCTCCCACGATTGCTCAGTTTGGCTGGACGGCCAGGTCTAGGAAGAGTTCTGGTCATCCCAAACTTTTTCCATTTGAGGATTATGGAGGCCACTGTGCTCTTAGGAACCTTGAGTGCTGCAGAAATTCTTTTGTAACCTTGGCCAGATCTGCCACAATTCTGTCTCTGAGCTCCTTGGGCAGTTCCTTCGACCTCATGATTCTCATTTGCTCTGACATGCACTGTGAGCTGTAAGGTCTTATATAGACAGGTGTGTGCCTTTCCTAATCAAGTCCAATCAGTTTAATTAAACACAGCTGGACTCCAATGAAGGAGCAGAACCATCTCAAGGAGGATCAGAAGAAATGGACAGCATGTGAGTTAAATATGAGTGTCAGTGCAAAGGGTCTGAATACTTATGACCATGTGATATTTCAGCTTTTCTTTTTTAATAAATTTGCAAAAATTTCTACATTTCTGTTTTTTTCTGTCAAGATGGGGTGCTGAGTGTACATTAATGAGAAATAAAATGAACTTTTTTGATTTTGGCAAATGGCTGCAATGACACAAATAGTGAAAAATTTAAAGGGGTCTGAATACTTTCCGTACCCACTGTATGTGCTCTGCTCTGGGACATTGCTCTTGTCATGTCAGATCAATATGGCTCCCATTAACTTCCGTCTCCACATTAATATTTCAATTTACACATACTATCTGTCACCTGCTAACACATTTTAACACTGAAGCCTGGGAGTGCTCTTCATAGAGCAGACGATTAAATCCAATCAACCCTTCACTCTGTGAGGATGACACCATGGGGGCAATGTTAATGTGGGACATATTAGTACTTTGGGAATATTTGAACTCATAAAACTGGAATTAGGAGGAAGACACTGTGATGAGAAGGTATATGTGTCTTTCAACAGGCAGACAAATATAGGGTCAATTGGGCCAATGTCTGACATGGAGTGGCGCTACTTTTTCTGTGTTTAGGGCCTGTTGTTAGTCATGCTGTAAAGGACCACACCAGCATAGAAGTTGACCTGACATTTGCAGGTACAATTGATATGCTGCAGCTAATTAGCTATCTAGCCTGTAAACTGACCCATGCACCTTTTCTTAGTGAGTGTTTGTTTGCCTTTGGAATTAATACTCTGTCAGTCTGTGGTTCTTGTGTTGTGTCATGCAGGCTGCAGTCTGGATCGATGTGATGCCTCCAATGCTTATGATACAGCACTGATGTTAAAGTGTCATCCAGGATGTGGTTGACTGCATCAAAATAAGGTCACCATCTACAATACATGAATTGATAGTAGAACCATATTCCATCACACTGTTCTGCATCAGTTGTTATGGTAGACCTTTTATTGGTGAAATACATTGTTACCTAGGGCCTTTAATAAACTATTTTTTAAGTCAGACATTTTGACACTTGTCAAAGAGTGGGGTGGGGGTTTAAATTTCCAAATCAAATTTAACTTTATTTAAAGTGTATTTCAAATCAAGAGTCTCAACACACAAAAAACAACAGTGCAAATTGAAAACACCACCTAGGGCTGATAAAATTAAATAATTAAATAATGAGGCAGTGCCATCTGTCTGAATATTAACATAGATAAAAGTAGCTGGCTCAGATAATGAGCTACTGAAATACAATTGGATAGAACGCTGGGTTTCTGTTTGAAATATTCGATAGAACCTTCTTTTTCAACATCGTGGAAAATGGGTGCATGATAAGAAAACGCACAATAGCCATCAGATTTTTTTACAAAGGTTTAGAGATTACAGAGGTTAAAACGTGACTTGGCTACAGATCTGATGTGGCCATACAAATAAACAGAATTGCACCCAGATTTTTTACCACTGATAACGCCACAGTTTAAGTTTAATGTCGCATAAACTCATAATGTGATTGACAATGTGGAAAACTAATGATAAAGAGATCAGTTTTCTCACTGTTTAAGAGCAAAACATTTGTTGACATCCAATGGTGGATAGCAGAAAAACACTAATTGTAGATTGTCTACTGTGGATTAGTCATCAAGTTTGACTGGGATGTACAACTGTTACATCATTGATGTAACAGTTAACATTAATGTTATCATGTTTAATGATGTTAACAACTTGTATGAAGTGGCCAGTGAGGAGAAGTGGATTTGGGACCAAAACTTGTGGAACTCCATAACAAATGTGAGCAGTGAATTAAATCTGACATCAGTTCTGTCAGTTAAGACCAATCAACCGCAATTTAACCGGGCGCCTTTTCACATTTCATACAGATTATACTGAGACAAATGTACTTATACTGTAGTTGATTTCTAATGGTTTTGAGAGAAAGGATAAGTTTGCAATTGGTCGATAGTTTCCAGTAGAATTAGGATCAAGATTGGGTTACAAATAGTTGGTTTGACACAGGTAATACAAGTAGCATCAAATCCTAATAGAGTTGTAGATAATTTAATTGAGAACTGGTTTGGGACACTTGTGTTAATGATAATGATTATGTTAATTGTAATGATATCAGATCAGCTTGATTTTTATAGAAAAGAAATCTGAGAACTGTTGGGCAGTTGGGCAGGAAGGAACAGATGTTTAGGTCTATTATGAATCCAGGTAAGCCAGGACAAGGAGCCATTAGGTAAAATACCAGGACCCTGGAACTAGCTTGCTGAAATGAAAGTGGTAGTATCAGTTATCAATTATACACCAGTTTTTTTCTAACCATGACAAGCCAAAATATCTGCTGTGAGAAGCCTATTTCCCATCTGTCGCCCCTCTCATTTCCCGCAGTGCTCCCTCATTGTGTGGTTGAGCCATCCCTCTCAGGTTCATTTGCATCCTCTTATCATGTCTCATCCCTCACTGAACATGGAGTCAGTTTCAGTTCATTTATCTTAAGAAATAGAAACTAAACCAGAAGAACAAGACACATGGCCAAATATATTAGGATCCATGACCTTCACTGCCAAACATGTAACATTTGCGTCTTTCTTGCATCTTTGCAACTTAAATTACCTAAATGATCAATTAAAAAGGACACAGATCCATCATGGGGTCAACATACTCTATAAGCAGTCTTTAAAAGAAATGTATTTATTTCTTGGCAGCCATTATTCCTCTCCTTAATGCTGATGTTTTACTTTATAGAAGGCAGAGTGATGTAACGTACAGTGAATGACGGGTCGATAAGTCAAAGGAAAAGAAGAGTCCCCTCAAAAGCCACTTCACAGTGGTGTTGCTGAAGTGATATCTCAACTGTAGTTGCTCCTTTTCAAATACCAGCACATCAGGACATGAACTTGTTAGGCACACTCACATACATTTGTCCCGATCTAACACACACACACACATACAGTCTCATGACCATCTAGACATTTTTCACTCTTTAATGGCCTTCTGCTGTGTGGTTAAGACTTTGCGCCACAGTAAAAACTTTTTCAATTAGAGTGCTCTAAACTCAGGCTGAGACAAGAGCACAGATATAAACGCACTGAGCCAAAAGGAGAAGCCAAAGAGGACACATCCTTCGCTCAGCATATCTGCTGTGATCCAAAAAAAATTCATAGTGACCTAAAACATAATTAAGTTTTAACCAAAATCACCATCTTTCCCTAATCTTAACCAAAATACTTTCTTTGTCTTAGCCTACCTAAGTACATAAAAACAAAATTTTCACATTTATATAACTAATTCATTTTTATGTAAGTAATATTAAATTACAGCTGGTTTGAAGGAGTGTATATGTCATGGATTACGTCTTGTAAAAAAAAAAATCTGGTGAATATTTCTGCAGAATCCCTTTTTAAAATATCTTTCATAATTTGTGGACACTTCTTGCAACTACAGAAGGATGGGTTTTGTATCTCAGTTTAGATCTGGTGATCTTGATAATAATATTAATTTTTTAAAGCCTAAACACAACACTCTGGCTTCTAAGTATTAAGCTCTATAAACTCTATTATCCATTCTTTAACATATCTCTGACTGGGTCTCCACTGAAATACTGAAGTTCAAGATGTGACAGCAATCTGACCTGGTCTAAAGAGCCATTCCTCATGACAAACCACTATATTTTCTTTAATAAAGTGAATTAATAATGTTTCAAATACAAACACATTATGTCTGTCATTGGAATTTGCATCACCTTTAAATACATGAATAATAGGTTTTCTGCATTCTAAAATCCCACAGAAGGATAAGCTCATTTCTTGTTTGTGTGTGTGATTATTGGTGTGTGTGTGGCAGTTATAAATTTGAAAGCATCATCTCCTTCCTCAACCCAAGCAACTTTTTTTTCAAAGGTGGTGTTGGCACAAAGTGTGGGTGGTCCTTGGGGAGGGGAGGATGGGTGGGCGTAGAATGCTCTGCTGATAATTAGCTTAATGAGAGATTAATTAAGAAGGTAGCTGCAGGGGAGACACACAGGGGAGACACTGTATGCTGAGCTCTGCTACAGAAGTGTGAGCAATGCAGTGACTTTATTTGCAGCTCTGTGTGTGCTTGTGTGAGATTCGAACTATAATTCTATTTTCCAATGTTTAGAAAATAGAGAAGATTGTTGCTGCTTGTTTGGAAGTTCAAAGAAACATGGACATATGCAGTCCTACCACAGAGATCCTGCCGGTATGGGAGCGAACATGCCGCAGGTGTGAGGTGTGACAGGCAGGCTAAAGTCCTAAACCCTGCTCTCAGAGGTATTATGTCCCCTTCCTTTAATTCTTACCATGAACATACACACAGAGTCCCTTACTTCTTTGAGCAACAGCAACGCTCTGTCAGTGGGGAACAGAGTCCAAGGTTAAGATAAGAAGACTTGTGTTGAATCAGCTTGTCTGATTACACTGTTTTGTCACATCCATTTTTCTATTATTTACTTCATACATCCTCACACAGACACACATACACACAGTACATATGGCTCCAGAAAGCCCTCTAGAGCTCTACACAGGGCTCTCAAGCCCTAATTATTAAGGGATGCATTTATGTTTTATGATAGGACATAATCAGGCTCTAATTAGTGTGAAATGAGGCCCAGTGGCCTGATTTATGACCAGCTAGGATGATCACTGAGTGGTGATTTAAGAGCTGACATTTTCATCTCATGTACATATAGTCCAGCCTTCATAACATGTGCTGAGGACTGTGAGGGAAAACATGGGGTTAATATGGTACTTTTTTTCTTTGCATTAAATGAACAAGGCATGCCTTAATCAGTAGCTGATAATAGCAGGAACAAGGGACTATCTAAATGAAAATATACACACAGGAGCATTACTAACACAACACAACACACCAGAGATGGAGTTGTACATATGAAGGCTAAACTGCAGCATGTGATGCAGGTAATGTAAGTTTGCCTGACAAACTCAGTTTTCACATTTTTGCAAGCACTAACTGAGATTCCACTTATTAATGTTGGGCCCACTACAGGTGCTTGACTTTTTCAGGGGAGGTCAGAAGAGAGGTCAATAAACATTTAGCAACAATCATTTTGATCTTTTTAATATATTGTGTGTTTTCTCCTCCCTGGCCTGAGACTTGCGACATTGCTCTTCTCTATCACAGCTGGGCTCTGTAGTGTGTGCATCTCCAAAAGAAAAGTAGACTGCCTAAATGCGAAAATTTGTTTAGGCACAGCTGTGTGACTGACTGGTTCAGGTACCTGGGTCAGCAAAATACACACTTCTGCTAAACTCGGACATCAAAACTGTCATTTCCTTTTATACACTGAGAAACAGTATACAAAACGTTCAAGTGGCAGTCTGTCATTTTCATTTGACTGTTATCATCAACTATGTGAATAACATGCTCATAGGGTAAACAAATAGGCTACTGCCTGGTTAAAAATGCAGTTTGCAGCTGGTGTCTGTGACTAATAATTTGTGAGATGAGCAACACTGCTATACAACCATGAATGTTTCTGTTTCTGCACATACTTCGAGTTAAACTTTCATTTATCTCAGCTCAATTGTTTAAGCTTATAAAGTTAATATTATTCAGCCAAGGCCATTTGTATTTGTGGTGGTTCTGATTGCATCAGAACAATTGTAAACGCAAATACAGGACTTAATCTCCCATAATAGATACAGTTTTGGAGACTGGTTGGATTAGGTTCACATTCTAAAAACTTTAAACTATACACACAAATCATAACTTTGGATTAATGCCTTGCCTTGAAGGCAGGCACGAAGTGACAGTCAGACATAAGTGTCTCTCTGCTATATTATGATGCTTTCACTGTATTAATAGCAGAAGGGAAACTTCAAAACTCAACATACTGACAGTTTGTATCCTTATGCATTATGTTTTCATGTTCTTCTGCTTTAGTTCTGCTCATTAAACTTGTGTTAGTGAAATCGAAGTAATGCTAATGCAAGATAAATGACCAACTTTCACTTTCAGTTGTTACTCCTGTATGTTCTCATATCCAGAGATCAAACACAGATGCCTACAAGACAAAAAGCATCACTGTGTCAAGTGTTTGATTGTAGATATCCAGCAGAGCAACAGAGCAGTGACTTTTTGATCAGCAGAGGATAAAAGTTTAACAGAACACAATTCATTTCTTTTGGGCACTCATGTATTCTTCATTGGACGACAACAAATTTTCAGATCTGATTTTGTAATATGTACATTTTCTCTGCAGGAGCAGACATGAATCTGTTCTGTGTCCTCATTTCATTTCATTTCATTTCAACTGCCCCATCTTCTGAGCTAAAAGATTCAGAGGAGCAAGATGCTGTGAGAAGTATGTTTATGGGAGAACTGGGGTTAGATAACAGGGGAAAACTTTTCATATGGAGAAAGTTCATACACCATAACGCTTTCCACAGCAAAGTCCCTGCCTACAGAGTACCAGAAGAGAAAGGAGAGGTTCAGACACTGTGGCTAGACTTTGCTCTGACTGTTCACACAAATACCCCTCCTCTGTTCTTTTCTTCCTCTTCTTGAGTCATGCAAGCATGTCTCTCTCCTTGTTTCCCCTCCAGCATTTTCCTGACTTTTAAACTACCTTGAACAGAATTATGTCTCTAACTTGAGAGAGCTCATAAAGTAGCAGAATGTGGAACAGCTCTGTAGACCCTATTTACAAAACCTCTTCTGACATGGGCTGAATTAAAAAAATAGACCCCATTCACACACATACACACACACACACACACAGACACACACGCACACACACACACACACACACATACACACATATAAAGGCAAATCAAATCAAACAGGTGAAAGTCTAAATGTGCAAACCTGTCTACACCTTAGCTTAGGCTTTATGAATCTGTGATGGATAGCTTCTGCTATTTTTTAATTTATTGCATTTTTGTAGCTTTTTTTAAATCTATATTTTTATATATTTGCATTACCATCCTGTATACCATTTCTTTTTATGGCTAAAACTTTTCAGTAGCTAATGGTGATTTAAGATTTAAGTTTTCAGACCAAGAGTCAAAAGATGTATAAAAACTTATTGTACTGTTTACCTGTTTAACTGATAACCTATTTAGAACAAGCCACTTCATGTGTTTTGAACAATAGTATGTTCCACTTTTATATCAGTGGTTGTATAATTACATTCAAAAAGCTGTTCATTCCTAGCTTAACTCACACACTACTTAAAGGAACAATATGTAATATATTTACTAAATCATAAATAAAAAAGCTCCATGACCAGAAATGGGTAAAATGGATGCTCAGTTGGCTAATTTTCCTGAACAGGTAAGCACAGAGCTTCAGCTTAGATTTGCTAACTTCATCCGTCTATCACATATAGTAGTAAGGTGTGGTACTTAAAGTAATTTCAACATTTGATTACTCTGTGGTATTGCTAGGCAGGCGGTATGACCAAAAATTTATGTCATGATATTTTTCAACATTATATCGATTTCATGGTGTAAGATGGTATGTTTTTTCATGCATGACTGGGTCTTATCACATTTTCTACTGACTGAGAGAGGAAATACTGCAGTAAATTGACTTAAAATGGCCTATTTTACTGTCATGATGAGTGAATATTGTAGATAAAATTACACACTAGTATTAATCACTCAATTGTATTAACGCTCATGTGCTGTTCGGGATGTTTTCATCTACCAAGAGTCATTTTTCACTCTTAATTTGGCCATAACCTTTACTGTATTTCAGCAAATGGAATGATTTTTGGTGACAATACTTAATTTGACATACATTTTGGAAATATGATTTAGAAACTTTCCATAGGTCAATAATACACTGTGGGCAAATTCACTACCCTTTCATTATGTTTGGGATGAAAACATCCACTAATATAAATAAATAAATATTTTGTAAAAAATCACAAATTTTACCTCTTTTCAAAAAGGGAAACCACCAACCATCAAGAATGCATGATTATATAGTGTCATGGCTGTGTAGTCAAAAAATGTCATTATAATGGCAGTCAATGGGGCTGCGGACTGTTATAGGGGGTAAATAAATATCCAGTCCACAATCACTTTTTATATTGAAAATAAGTCATTTTGTCTGTTTTTCCCCCCAAACCGTGACATCACTTATTAAATTGGCATTTAAAGAGTTAAAATCCTGAAATTTTTTTAACATTTAGTAGTTTTGGCTGCTGTGACAATTGAATTTCCCCTTTGGGATTAATAAAGTATTCTTCTTCTTAAAATGATGTTGTTTACATGTAACGCAACTTCAAGCGACATCTGACTGGACTTTCCTTTCGCCTTTCCACCTTGACCTGCTGATGTGAAGGATGTTGACCTTAGTTTCTTGCATTCTTCATATTCCAAGATATGCTTGTGGCTAAGGTGGTGGAGCAAATTGTGTTGCCGCTTGAGGCGACAACTTTAGCCTGACAACATTTGCAAGCATAGCTCCTCTGTATCAGTTTCAGACCTTTTCTTGTTTTTTCTTCTGTCCTCTCCATCTTCACTTTGCAAGTTTGACTGTACATTGACTCAATTTATGAATGCAAATACTCCATAAATTGAATAAATACAGATATCCAAATACCTTTTCTAGCAGCACATGCCTCACTGGCTTTACTTGATCATAATGAGAGCACTGAGATTGGCATCATGCTGCAGCAAGTCAGAGCAGTGAGTTATTACTCAAATTAATGTTAAATGATTTATTTGTTATTTATTAAATTAAGCAATGTTTTATCAGGACCTGGAAAGTAATAAGCCTTACTCCAGAGTGTGTACTTGTGTGTTTTTGGGATAACAGGGTTTGCTTAGCTACAGCCAGCTATGCATCTAGCTAAAAGTGACAGATTTTTTAAAATTCCAAATGAGCTGGTTTATAATTTGCAAACATTAAAAAACTTTGCTCAGTAAAGTTTTTGCTGAGATTGCTCTTTGTCTACATGGTTATTCATGATCAGACACACCCTCTTGCATATGGCCTTTCTAAACAAAAAGTGTCTTAGAAAATGTAAATCAGTGTCTTGTTTTTTGTGAATGAGTGAGCAAGATGATTTTCACATAATTTTGAAGCAAAAACTCTAGGATATAAGATCCAGGTCTCCAAAGTCTTGTGAACCAATGTTCTGTTTGTGTTTTATGGTCTTATTTCAGTGGCTTAAAAATTGTAGTTTTTCACTAACCATGCATACACTGTTTTCTCAAAAACACAATCATGTATAAACTTGCTGCTCACATATTATTGTAGCCCAGTTTGTGCTGATTACAGTGTTATCAGACTTTAGCCATTAATATGTTTAAAAGACACTGAAAAAAGCACAAATGTCAGGGCATGTCAAAACTTGTCCAGGGCCCCAAAACACCCTTGAGTGAAATGAGTTATTTAATAATTACTTCATAGACTGATCACAATTCAACAGGTTTTGTCACAGGCAAAATCAGTTGAACAGTGGGGCCTTTAGTAATATACAGGCAAACCTAACTGCCTAAGCAGAGAGGAACAACCAGGGGCTTTTTAATGGTGTAACCATCAGGCACAGAAATGAGAATGTCTGAAAGCAAGATAAAAGAGAATCTGTCAAAAAAAGAAGAGATGAAATAATGCACAGTTAAACCACAGTGGTTTCAATAAAAAATACTGGAGGAAGCAGACTGCACTAATTCAAGTTTAGTATGTGCAGTAAAATCATATTTAAGAAATGTAATGTTAAGAAGAGGTTAGCGAAACCTTCTGACTGTATGGGGAAATGTTGAGCTGCTTCTAATTGGGGATCACAGTATGTGGAGTCTGGAATTCTCTGTGCCGATAATGTCATATAATTGGAAAAAAATCTGTCACACAGACAGAGGCAAAGCACCAGGCCCTGCGAGGCTTGCACTTTAACGATAGATTATTTAACAGTCGGCTTCATTTCTCTAATTGTGTGTTCTCAGATAACAAGTTTAGAGTTAGCCAATTATCTCCTTGCTCTTGCCAATCCATTTCTCCAAGAAGGGTATTTCTGAACCCATCCACTGCACTTATTGGTCAGCCTAGATTTACAGAGGCCATGTAGCATTGATGAGGGGCAGACAGGATTGAAATGTGTCAGTGAATGAAATGAATGAAAAGTCTAATCTTCATTTTGCAGATATCCTGTCTCTTTGTTGCATCTTGTCTTCTCCTTCCTGAGAAGCTTACCTTTACCATATTTACACCGTCTTTATTATGCGTTTGTTTTCTCATTGCCTGTTTTTTTTCCTGTCATTTTGCTTTTTGTTTTCTCTCAGTTTCTTGTTGGTTTGAAGATCAAGCCCCTTAATTCTGCTCATTATAAAGCTTGTTCGCCTCCTCGCCAATCTCACACTGTCTATCCAGCCGCAGCTCCTCGGCTTTTAATTGACTTCTGGATCATTATTTAGTTAATTATAGCCCCAGACTGATTGCTAGTAAATATTGATATGAATTATTCAACCCATATGTATGGCTCTGATTGCTACAGCAGGCACAAGGTGAAACCTCAAAATTAGTTAGAACACTGTGGAAAGGAAGGGAAAATAAAAAATAAAGCTTGGACCTATAACCACTCAAGAAAACCTGAATTCCTGCTTGGCAGAGGAAGGTAATTTATGGTAATGGTTTGAATCAACACATTGCAACTGCTCTGCGGAAAGCTGTGCCTGATAATGGGGCAGAGAGGGAAAGGGAAACTGGAGTGCAGTGACACAGTACCATTGCTGTGTTTGAAACCAGCCCAGACACTCACTGTGATGAGCTGTTTCTGGAGGTTGTTTGATAGAAGAGAATGCAGCTTGTAGAAATGAAGAAATAACTTGTCGTTCCAGCACAGGCTCCATTTTGACTGCACAGTGGTCCAGTTTCAAAGTTTTGTGCCCAATTATAAAACAAGGCATAGTTTTATAGATCTGAACAGCCTTCAGCCTTAATGTATTTACTATTCACATTTAGTGCTACAAGACTGTAGTCACCAGAAAAGTCATTACAACCACAAGAGGAGATCAAAAAATGGCATTGAATATTTAGACTACATTGTTTTTATTTGAACAAATGACCAATCCATCAACATTTGTGCAGGTAGAAGGTACTGTTGATTAGCATTTGGTCTAATAGCATGGAAACCTGTCCCCAGTCTTCCAGGAGAGAGTGTTTGAAAACGTGTGCTCTTTTCTCCAGGTTTAAATAACTATTGCATTTTGTTTGAACAGAGACAATAGTAAGTCTGCAGAATATTGATCCGTTAGGGGATTAATCATAATTACACACTGGGCTGAGACTAAACCTATGTAATAGAACGCTATCAATCCTGATTAGACGAGATGTAAGTTAGACCTGACTTGACAAAGAATCAACTGCAGGCATCTGAAGACCTCTATCTACAAAAAGTAACCCTATCAAATACAGTTTGGATTTTTTCACATTCTCACCTCCACCAAGGATTATTTAAAAGTTATTTACATAATATCTATTAATATAATATTTAACTGACTTTTGTCTGTCAGGAGCAAAGGTGGGTGTAGAGTGGTATTGGTACATAACTAGAGAACCTTATGTAGAGGAGTACAAACTTGGGGTAGGTGGTCATGGTTTAACAGAGGACTCCAGTTTGTTTTCTCTCACTTTTAACCAAGACTATAAATTACTACACCTCACCAAGTGGTTCTTGTCTCAAAACACAGAACAGCAATAGTGTTGGTAAATCAAGGAGTGGTAGAAATTATTTTTGTAATATTTTGCAAGACACTAGCAGACAGTTTCAACCTACTGATGCCAGATCACAAAGTGTTTATCTGCATCATTCTTGAGAAGCATGTACTGCTCAGTCTGTAGGACTTTTTGAACTGATTCCAGGTAGGCCTTTTTAATTATTTGGCTTTGGGAGTCTGTGTTTTCTCTACAGAAACTGTAGAAAGCAAATGGGAGAGTAGGAGAGGGAACAGAAGGGAAGAAGATTGGAGGCATTAGTGTGGAATAGTTGAAGGAATTTTCAGAAATGATTGGGAAAATAGGCCAAGCTTCCCACAAAACAGTGTGGGGGTACAAAAACGATGGAATAAAGTGTGAGGTATGTGGGGAGGAGGAAATCAAGGCTCTTAAATGGCTTGTTAAGACTTAAAAGTGTAAGTTGGGAGAGAGGTGGCCTTGAGTTAGGAGGGAGGGAACCAGGGAGAGAATGAAAGGAAAGACAATCAAAAAAAGCAACAACTCCACATGAAGGACTGTTCATAGAGAGAGGAAAAGGGAGCAGTCAACTAAAGAGGGAAAAGAAGCGACAATTTCAGATATGACACAAGTGTGTTTGGAAGAGGCTAATTGGGGGAGCTGGCTATCAGGAAGGAGGTGAGTCTTTCAGGGCTGTTCTGTGTGTTTATGTGTGTGTGATTATGTTAGTATGTGTTTGTGCTTTTCAACTATGGTCTGGGCCTGAAGCCATTAGGGCTCAGTCTTGCAGCCAATCAATCACTCTGACACCTCAATAGGGGAGCTAGATGGTCATTCTTCAAAATGCAGTGTGCTCACCTTGTTCACTCCAATAATCATTCCAATCGTTCAGTAGCCAGGCCTGAACTTCCAACCACCAACTGCAAAACCCCACTCCAACTGCAGCATTTGTTCATTTGTTTCTGTATTCGTGCTGTTCCTTTCTGCTTTATCCTGCCTGTTAAAGATGAGCTACTGTCAGAGAACAAGCACCAATATACTATGGCATATTTAGCAAGCTGCGAATTTAGCCGCAGAATATTGACATAAAAGAAAATCCTCCCTAAAAGACTTGAACTAAAGCAGAAGTCAAATTGTGCATTATTTTTCTGCTACAGAATATTTGTCTGCTCTGTAAATTACATTTCCCAGGTTCTCTTTTGAGAAAAAAAAGTATACATTGAATTTCCTTGTCTATGCATCAGAATGTCATTATGTTCTTGTTTCTTTATAAATGCAAATTCTGTGACTATCCAACAAAGTCATTATAGGCTTATTTGCAAAAGTAATGTAATTGTTCGCCATTAGCAGATGATGACACTGACTAGCATTTTCTGTTGACTCATTCTTTCTGCAGGATGTTTTAGAGTGTGTGTATTGACATTAGCCAACAGTTACTGGAAGTAAAAGACTGTTGCGGCTGAAACATGGCCTTGTCAACTATACACAGTTTTTGCCTTTGGGGCTATGCACACAACATAATGCATGATTTGGTTTTGATTCAAATGGTAAAGCACTGCTTGTTTTAACTGGTTGTATTTTACTGGTTTACACGTGTTTTGTGACCATTTGATGTCTTGATTGGTGTTGATTTGTTCTGTCATTGTTTCTTAAACTTCACTGTGTCTGCACAGCTGATGTGGCATCTTTGTTTCTGGACCAACTCTTTCTGTCATTGTCATCTCTCCAACATGTCATTTTATAAATTCAAAATGACACCATTCAAAGCTGCCAGGTCACACGCACACTCTGACTGATGGAGATTGGTTATTGGTACATAGGATTACTTGAAATTCATTGTTGTATTTTAAAGATGATTAAAAAGTTAACATCGTGAAAGTATTACATAAATTTAGTTCCTATAAAACTGTCCAGCCTTAAAAGTGGATACCAAGCATAGTCCTGTAAATGTCATCAAAGTATCTGTAATAAAATGCCCAAGATATTTCCCTTTGTTGTAGTCATCAAGCTCAATTTAAAATATTGGAAAATAATTGTCAGATCGTCTTTGGTGAGAGAGACCAACACCACATTCTTGGTAGAATTATATTGGAGACCAGCACTGCTCGGACTCAAAACAACAAGGTCATCAGCATACATAAGATGGTTCACACATTTGTTACCAATCATGCATCCAGTGTTACAGATGTTCAACTGTTTGAACAAATTGTCAATGTAGATGTCCAAATGTCCAAAACATTGTCATCAACTACCCAGTGTGCTTTATCTCCTGCACTTTGATCCAAATGCAGGGAACGGAAGTTTTAAGACAAACCCTGAAAAATTAGAACCATTAGAATGTTTTTTCCTTAACTGTATAATTTAGACTCATGGACAACTGAATATTAGAAAATTGGTTTACCTTGATTTTCTGTTAATTCACTTTGTTTAAATAAGGGGGATCAAAGCACCTGGCTCAAGCTGCTTTGGCTTGGCCAGCAGGGCAGCTAGTGTGTCTTTTTTCAAGGATTTTCATGGCCACTTCCAGATTATAGACAACTAATGTAGACCCGATTTTTCCTAATAAATGAAATGGAAGCAGTGTCTGTGCTGAGTATTTGTTGCAAAAGCTAAAACAGCATTTCAATAAGCATCTGGGTGGGGAAGCAAGATTTGGATTTAAATAGCAGGACATCAGCTGCTGGAGCATGTAGGCAAAAACCTTTTTTTAGAGATTTATAGAATGATTTTCATGATTTACATGGCTCTGCAGGGGTTAATCAATGGTATCATTTCAAAGATCTGAATTAGGGGTTGTTTCTCTTTTATTTTGGTGCAAGCAGCTGCACTTGAAAGTGTTTATTAGTTATGCAAACAATGTAAGTGCACTCTCCCCATGCCAAAACACAGGCTATAGCCAACGTTAGCACCCTAGTAATATTTGAAATGAACCATATACAGCTATCACACAATGTGCTACATATCTGTATGTTTACATTGTGTCCAACAGTCTACAGAAAGAATGAAAAAAGACCCAAATCTTAATTGTATGTTTATAATATATATTTAAGAAATTAAAAATACAGTTTCAGAAAATCAAACTAAAGTTTCCAATTTTCTTTATGGAAATTCCAGGAGGTATATAGCAATGTTATCTTCTACTCTGAGATTGTCAGTTTTAGCATTTATTTCTACTTTTTTTCAAATGTGAATGTAAACAACCTCAAATTGAAAATGAAATTTGACCTCCAGTCTTTTTTTCATTTGCTGTCACAATCCCAGTTTCATTGTGCTGTAACAGCTGCTCTATGTAAGTGACTCCTTCCCAAGTCCTTCTGTCTGTTACGGGTCAATGTACCTGCAGGTGTTATAGTCAGTGGAATCGCTGACCTTAGATCTACATCTTCTACACTCATTTTTTTACCTTGGTAGGTCAAAATTATTCCCAAGTCTCTTTCAGGCCGTTAGTCTAAATAAAATAATTATTCACAGTTTCCTTGTCTGCCAGTACTGCCAATCCTATGTAACTATGGTTTGAGTTTTGTGAAGTGCAATAAGTGATATGCCGTATTGTAAAATGCTAATATAGAAAATGTACCTTGACTTAGGTTTACTTTGTCAAACAACTCTACAACTCCATTACCTTAACTTTCACCTAAATTTAATCTTACACTAACTTTAAACTAAGCTGTCAGTATAAAATATAATGGTTCACCAATCTCCACAGGTTTCAGTTTCACCAACCTAAGTAATGCAGGCTTGCACATACACGAAATGTAAACTGTAACGGTGAAGCATTGCAGTTAGGTGCTGAGCAACCAGCAGCATGTATTGCAGGAATAAAAACCATTTTTAGTGGACTTTCTGGTAAATATGTCTAAGATTTAGTTGCATTCTTTTAACTGTGTTGTTACTTACCTCTTAACTTTTTTATTCTTTATCATAAACGAAAAGCCTATAATTCTCAAATTTTGAAGTGTGAGGGACTAATTCAAGTGCACTTTTGGCTGTCACTGGGATAAGATGAATTGATGAAATGAAGCGACAACTACATCTGCATTGACTGTCTTGTTAGAAGATCCTCTGTCTTAATAATCGAGGCAAACACTGAAGAGCTCCCACATTTATCAACACTGGAAACGACTGAAACGACGAAAGAAAGAGAGGAAAAAGCACATCTTCTCTGTTTTTCCGCAAGCAAAGCAACAAACTTCTAACATGAGTCTGTGTTACATGTACATCCCTACTCACTTCACTCCCTCACTTCCTCTTTATCTGTAATTCCCTGCATATTTTGTCTCATCTTTACCTCACTGTCACTCTCCTCTCTCCCTTTTATTCTTCCCTCCTACATCACATCCCTCTCCCTGTATTTCCTTTTTCTGTTGGAGAAAATCCTTTTGTTGTTGTGGAGTCCACCAGCTTCTCCTATTGATCCTAGCTCTGATTGTTGCCGCCTACACACGCACACTGGATATTTTCAACCAAAACAAACCATCATATTTTTCTTTGCCTGGTTTGTTGGTGGATTAGCGTTGTAAACAAAAAGACCCAAATCTCTCTGCACTTTTTCTATACTTAGAACTATACAGCAGGAGCTGGAGATAGATGTGGGTGGAAACTAGTGGGTGCCTTCAAGTACAGTACAATAAGTACTGTGGTAGGAGGGAGTGTATTGTGTGTGCAGTTAGGCCATCCAGGTATACAGCCATGGTCCAATGGAGACAGCAAGAGTAGGATGAATATAGTAGGTGTGTGAGTGGAGGTGTGTGTACATGCATATGTGTATTCATATGTCTTTTTCACCTTCTGTTTAATCTTGGGTTTTGATCATGTAAGTACAGTGTGCTCTTTTCCATAGAGCTAGAGCAGTTTAGTTTTCAATGTATTGCAGACAGTAGTTTGGAAAACATCCACACCATTTTTTTACACCAGACACAGCTTGCCATGTGTCAGTCAGTTGCAGTTTCATCAAAGAAACTTTACCATAATTTGATCTGCATGGTGGTGTCTGGTTTGTACTTTGGCTGAAGACTGACTTATGACATATTTTGCTTTCAAAATTCATGAGCATCAACTGGTAGTAGTGGTAGCATAATTTTCCTCTGCTCCCGCTCAAAACTTTGTGCTCACACGTGTGGCGAGCGAGTGGTAAAAAACCCCCCAAAAAATTACTAGTAATAAAAATTACTAGACAACGCCACCCCAGGAATCCCACCTGGGGAATCTAACTGGAAAAGGAATATACAGTATAAAGGCGCACAAATAAGCTTTACAAAATGGGACTGTATACCATGTTCTTGTTCATGGTATCCATTAAGAAATTACTAAAACATATCAACCATTAAAATACTTTATTGATAACAAACTAAGAAAAAGAATAAACCACAATAAGACCCCTTCCCCAGCACACCCACACCCTCTCACCCAAATCAATCCCAGGAACCAAGGCTTGGCCGTGGGGGAATAAGGACCAGAGGGGAGCTGTACGAAAAGAAAGAAAACCACCCAAAACACAGCAAAAATAAATAAATTGTGCACCACAAATCAAGAAGGGGGACCACCACCAAAGACATCCACCACCACGACACCTGGGATCCTGTCACAAACAAATAAAAATTACTATGACAAAGAAAATAAGACAAAGAAAAAAAGAAAATATACAATTAACACATGCAGTTCAACTCCAAACTTCAATACAATACAGAGGACCACCATCGTTGGGGCTGCTATAAAGCAGTGATCATGCAATTAATTCCAGATTAATTACAAGCCGCAGAACGACTTAGTCCATTAGTTGCAGCATAAGTAACAGTCAATTAGGCTCGTACATGCAGAAAAGTAAATCCGCCCCGCAGCCGAGTTGCACCACACACGCTGGGGCCACAGAGAAACTCTACACGGCACGGGAGGAACAGGGCTCCGACAGAGCACACAGTGTTCAGCACTCAGAGTAGACACCAGCACATAAGCGAAGCAGCAGGAGACGTAAGAGTGGCTATGCACATGGATTCTCTTTGCTCACGCTCAAAAGAGTCTTTCTGCTCCCGCTCAAAACTTTGCGCTCACATACAGATTCTTACTGCTTGTGCTCAAAACTATGCTTACAGTTTTTTTTCTGCTTGCGCTCAAAACTTTGCCCTCACACACATTCTTTCTGCTCTTGCAGAAAACTTTGTGCTCACACATGAAATCTTTCTGTTTGCGCTCAAAATTTTGTGCTCAGTTTCTTTCTGTTCATACTCAAAACTTTGCACTCACACAATTTCTTTCTGCTTGCGCTCAAAACACACTGTCATGAGGCGCTGTCTCTCTCCTTTTTCCCAGTGTGTGTTGTTCTGTCTCGTCCTGTTGATTACCTGCACGTGCGTCGCTGAAGACCGTGAGGCGCTGATGAGCTCCACCTTACCTTCACCAACGACCATAAAAGCCCCGGATCTTCACAACCGCAGTGCATTTACCCATGCGGTAGTGGAATGTTAGTCTCCTGAACTCTTCGCTGTTGTTTGATTATTTACTTACCTCGTTTCTCGCTCTCTCGCAGATCGTCCGCCTCCTGGTGAAGCTGGCGTTCTTGTCGCCTGTGGGTTGAACCTTGCACCTTCTGAGGTCCTGTTCTTACCCTGAGTTCCTTCATTCCCTCCTTTGTTCTCCAGTGATTTTCTGTTGAATAAAACTTGTGGTGAATTTGCACTTGGGTCCAGTTCTGAGTCCTGACAGAACGAACTGGCCAAAAAATGGACCCAGGGGATTCACGATCTGAATTACCGGGAGGAGGCGTCTCAGTTCAGGAAGCTCTGTAGCGACATGGAGCCCTTCTCGGGGAGCACAAGCAGGCTCTTCGAAGTCTGATGAAGATGAACTAGGATCTAATGGCTCAGGTAAACCAGTTGCGGGAGCAACTAGTTACCATGCCTCACCAGTTCTCTTCCGCAGTTGTCATTCCTGTGGCGGTTACCTCGCTGGCAGTCCCGCCTCCTCCAGCCACTTTAGCACCGCAGGGGATCACCGATTCGGCCCATCTTCAGCCTGAGCGACCCGACTCACACATCGCCTCCCCGACACCCTACTAGTTGTCAAGGCTTCATCCTGCAGTGCTCGAACATTTTCAGGATTCGCTCTCGTGCCTATCCTACAGATGAGTGCAAGATTTCCTTTATTCTGGGATTACTGCAAGGAAAAGCACTCGCCTGGGCTGAGGTGGAATCCTCCTCAGTCACACTAACTGATTTAACCTTTGAACAATACAACACACTGTTTCGGCAGGTATTCGACCATCCAGATCATGCCGGAAACGCGGCCCAATTCAAGTGTCTTGAACTTTGTGCTCACACACATTCTTTCTGCTCTTGCTGAAAACTTTCTGTTTTGTGCTCAAAACTTTGTGCTCAGTTTCTTTCTACTTGCGCTCAAAACACACACTGTCATGAGGCGGCAGTACTGGCCCTTTTGTTACCTCCTGTGTCTCTCTCCTTTTTCCCCAGTGTGTGTTGTTCTGTCTTGTCCTGTTGATTACCTGCAGGTGCGTCGCCGGAGACCGTGAGGTGCTGATGAGCTCCACCTGTGACTTACCTTCACCAACAACCATAAAAGCCCCGGGTAGTGGAATGTTAGTCTCCTGAACTCTTCGCTGTTGTTTGATTATTACCTCGTTTCTCGCTTTCTCACAGATCGTCCGCCTCCCCGTGAAGCCAGCATTCCTGTTGCCTGGGGGTTGAACCTTGCACCTCCTGAGTTCCTGTTCTTACCTGGAGTTCCTTCGTTCCCTCCTTTGTTCTCCAGTGATTTTCTGTTGAATAAAACTTTTGGTGAATTTGCATTTGGGTCCAGTTCTCATTCCTGACACGCACACAGTTTCTGCTCGCACTCAAAAGTACACACTGGGTCACTGTAGTGGTGATCTGCTTAAGTGTATATTGTTGTTTATAATTAGGTGCACTTTAATTGTGGCAGTAATAATGATAGAAGCAAAAATGACCATTGGTTACATGGCACAAATAAAGTCAAGGTCCACTTGAGGAGGTTGAAGTGAAATGGCAAAATATAAAACTTTCAAATAGGCAACAGTTATTTGTTTACCATTTTAAAGCGATATTCAGTGTAGTGAGTTTAGTAAGTACTTAATAAGTAACTAAGATGTTTCTAATGAAGTAGAGTTTGTGCCTAAACTGGGTAGACTCAGCAACTAGACTGAAATGTAAGGAGATCTGATGGCTGACAGAGAACATCAGGAGACAGAGCCAGAATAGTCTAAATAATCATGGCTGAGACATCAGTATACATTCCCAGACCAGGGAAAACCATCCAACAAATCAATCCCCCTCACCCACCCACCCACCCTTTCAAAAAAAAAAATCTCACTTCGTCCTTTCTAAGATATGTATGACAAACATGGACTGTTATATATCCCACATATTGTACATCTTCTTTTTGCGGTGGTTCTTAGGGTATGTGCACTCTCTCCTGATTATCACTTTTTCATTTTTATCCCCCAGGCATGGGGGTGTAGTAAATCAGAGCCTGTACCTTGTCATCCTGTGACCAGGACTCACACAGTAGTGTGTCTTTACACGTGTGGGTCTACAAAATTCTTTAAAAACATGAAAGATTATGGCAGACAGAACCAATGCAATAACTGAGTAAACAGAAAACGTGTACAGCTCTGCTTCACATTCATATGCAATGTAATTGATTACTCTCTGCAGCTTTTAACCAAGTGTGTGTTTTGTCTTCAGAGTGCACGGCCCACCCACCTATGCTGATACTAATCGCAGGCTAAGCTTGGCACTCCAGCTGTGCCTGTATTGGATGAATGTCTGTGGGTAATCCCTCAGCCCCACAGCAACACAACCAGCCTTCTTCACCTCTTCCTCTGCGACACAGATAGTGCTGGGCCTTGTGCTCCACAATTACAGAGAAAGAAAACAGGGAGGAATCCAATTAAAATTTTATCTATGACACTGACCACTTGGTGAGATGAATATGTTGTATTATTGTTGTATTATTTGGACAAGGTTCATCCAAGAAGAGTCAGCAGAGAGGAGAGCACAACTAGTTTTTTCCTTCATACAAAGGTGTTGTTACTACTAGATGAGCAAAAAGCATTTACTATATCTGTAACATTGACTTCTTTGCATTTTAGTTTGTCTGACCTACAGGGTAGAAAACAGATTAAGGCCTTGGCAACTGCACTTCTAGTTTTTATGGTTTATCTGTACATGGAAGAAGTGGAAAAGAAAGCTCTCTACTCCTTCACAGGGATGGCACTGAACCATTGGTTCAGATATGTGGATTAACTACACCATACCATTACTCACTTGCTAGTCTGAGATTGCAAACTCTTTTTTTTCTTAATTGAAGATTGATGATGTCTTTTTGCATGTACCCGTTTTGTTCCGAATATAAGGCATTTTTTTCGTTGTAGCAGGCAAACTGAAATCCCTCTTATTCTAAATATTTTATTATAACTTCCTTTTGCTCATGAGAGTTAACATAGTTAACATAACATTAGTAAAGTACAAACTTTGGAGTTAAGGTTTGTTTGGTTATTTACACATTTCATAATTACATTTTTTTATGCATTGTCTTTCACTTTTCTTTGAACAAAAGTCAACTGAAACTGTTCCGTGGTGAGTTGTGGGTGAAAGATGAAGGACAATGACCCAAGTGCAGAACAACAGTCTTTAATGACCTGAACTCACCAGGCTCAGGTGAAAACAAATTAAACTCTGCCACTAGGTGGGCAGGCAGGCAATAATACAATAAGGGGGGCAATAAGGGGTAAACCAAACAAGGGTAACTCATTTACACGGCGGACAGGCAAACAAATTCAAACTAAACTAAAGTAATCCATTCATTCCTCCAGTGAGGAACGAAGGAAAAGAGCAGGTATTTATGCCTTTGGGACAGTACCAACAGAAAACAGATGAAACCGATTTTACCAATGAACATAAAACTACCTAGATCTACATAGGCAATACAGGAAACTCAGGAATCAAAATAAAAAAGTCCATACCGGAAACTCAGAACTAACAGACCATAACAGAAACATTAGTTTGACATGTCGTGGGAAGTCGTGACCTAAAGAGAGTCGGACTTGTAACCCAGAAGATGCGGGTTCGAGTCTCAGGACCGGCAGGAATTGTTAGTGGGGGGGAGTGAATTGCCAGCACTCTCTCCACCTTCAATACCGTGACTGAGGTGAGACCCTTGAGCAAGGCTCTGAACCCCCAACTGCTCCCCGGGCGCTGCACCAATGGCTGCTCACTGCTCTGGGTGTGTGTTCACTGCTGTGTGTGCACTTTGGGTGGGTTAAATGCAGAGGGGAATTTCGAGTATGGGTCACCATACTTGACAATAGTAGTCACTTTCACTTCACTACTTATTAGTTTTCATGATTATATAGTATACATCATGTTAAAAGATGGATTTTGCTATTTTAACTTGGGAAGAGATGAGGGCTTTATTATTATCTTATCTTATTCCATTATAAGAGAATATGTAGCCTATCCTGATATAATTATTAAAATAGACACGATAAAATAATCACAGGTTCCCAGAGTCTGTCATGGGTCACAGTCGAATAGAAAATTGATTAGAATGGTAGTTGCTTGTTAATACTGTTCAGATTGTATTATCAGATTTAGTTTCTGTAGTGGTGGTGAGCATGTCACTATTTGTTTATTGCTGAAAATTGCACTGCGACACACTGAACATCTGTATTACAAATTTTGATCACTTGCCATTAAGAAAGGTTCGCTGTGCCACCCCAGTAAAAATGTCCTAATCTCCTGAGACATCTCTCTCCTTAGCTTTCTGTGGTCCATGTTCAGTGTGGTACACACCATGATACTAAACAGCACAGTGACTACTTTTCAGCCTTTAAAAAGGCAGACTGACTGATTACAAGTTTGAATTCAATTCAATTCAATTCAATTTATTTGTATAGTGCCAAATCACAATACAAATCATCTCAAGGCACTTTACAAAAACTAAAACTAAAAACCCAACAATTCCCTTATGAGCAAGAACTTGGCGACAGTGGAGAGGAAAAACTCCCTTTAACGGAAGAGAAAACCTCCAGCAGAACCAGGCTCAGTTTGGGCGGCCATCTGCCTCGACCGGTTGGGGTGAGTGGATAGAGCAGAGAGAAAAGAACAGCAACAATAAACAACAAATAGACACTGCAGGTTGGTGGGACCAGTAACTGCACATCAGCGATATACAGCTCCAGGACCAGGGACACCTGCAGAAGGTACAGAGAGAATAGAGAGAGAGGGAGAGAGCACAAACTAGGGGAGAGAGAGAGCACAAGGTTAGTGACATTCAATGGTGGAATATACATGAGGTGGGAGGAGAGGAAGAGAGGGGAGGGGAAGGGGGGGGTTAGGGTAGGGGAGCTCAGTGCACCTATGGTCCTCGGGCATGAAGAGACACCTGTGATGCTAATTACAGGACACACTTTAGTTTAACATGTTCCTATTGTCAAATTCTTTTCAGTCTTTTCTAGGGGTACTGTCATTTTTGTCCAGGTCAGTTTCATTTGTTTGTATTTTACATTCTTCTGCTGAACCACAATTCAAAAGCAACGTCTGATTTTCATTAGTTAATTTTCAGTAAATTTTCACTTATTATTACTTTTGTCAGTTTCAAGTTATTTCAGTGAGCATTGTGGGGTTTTCTTTCTTTAATGGAAGGGTACCAACAATTTTGTCCATGTGTGTATGCTGAGGAAATAGTTAGTTTTAAATGCA